>NC_090370.1:19046688-19406688 GCF_035084215.1 Heptranchias perlo
TTCTCTCTCTCTCCCCTCACCCAGCGCTCTCTCTCTCTCTCTCTCTCCCCTCACCCAGCGCTCTCTCTCTCTCTCTCCCCTCACCCAGCGCTCTCTCTCTCTCTCTCCCCTCACCCAGCGCTCTCTCTCTCTCTCCCTCACCCAGCGCTCTCTCTCTCTCTCTCTCCCCTCACCCAGCGCTCTCTCTCTCTCTCTCTCTCCCTCACCCAGCGCTCTCTCTCTCTCTCTCTCCCCTCACCCAGCGCTCTCTCTCTCTCTCCCCTCACCCCAGCGCTCTCTCTCTCTCTCTCTCTCCCTCACCCAGCGCTCTCTCTCTCTCTCTCCCCTCACCCAGCGCTCTCTCTCTCTCTCTCTCCCTCACCCAGCGCTCTCTCTCTCTCTCTCTCTCCCCTCACCCAGCGCTCTCTCTCTCTCTCTCTCCCCTCACCCAGCGCTCTCTCTCTCTCTCTCTCCCCTCACCCAGCGCTCTCTCTCTCTCTCTCTCCCCTCACCCAGCGCTCTCTCTCTCTCTCTCCCCTCACCCAGCGCTCTCTCTCTCTCTCTCTCCCCTCACCCAGCGCTCTCTCTCTCTCTCTCTCCCCTCACCCAGCGCTCTCTCTCTCTCTCTCTCTCCCCTCACCCAGCGCTCCTCTCTCTCTCTCTCTCCCCTCACCCAGCGCTCTCTCTCTCTCTCTCTCCCCTCACCCAGCGCTCTCTCTCTCTCTCTCTCCCTCACCCAGCGCTCTCTCTCTCTCTCTCTCCCTCACCCAGCGCTCTCTCTCTCTCTCTCTCCCCTCACCAGCGCTCTCTCTCTCTCTCTCTCCCTCACCCAGCGCTCTCTCTCTCTCTCTCTCTCCCCTCACCCAGCGCTCTCTCTCTCTCTCTCTCCCCTCACCCAGCGCTCTCTCTCTCTCTCTCTCCCCTCACCCAGCGCTCTCTCTCTCTCTCTCTCTCTCTCCCCTCACCCAGCGCTCTCTCTCTCTCTCTCTCCCCTCACCCAGCGCTCTCTCTCTCTCTCTCCCCTCACCCAGCGCTCTCTCTCTCTCTCTCCCCTCACCCAGCGCTCTCTCTCTCTCTCTCTCTCCCCTCACCCAGCGCTCTCTCTCTCTCTCTCTCTCCCCTCACCCAGCGCTCTCTCTCTCTCTCTCCCCTCACCCAGCGCTCTCTCTCTCTCTCTCTCTCTCCCTCACCCAGCGCTCTCTCTCTCTCTCCTCTCCCTCTCCTCACCTCCGCTCTCTCTCTCTCTCTCCCTCACCCAGCGCTCTCTCTCTCTCTCTCTCCCCTCACCCAGCGCTCTCTCTCTCTCTCTCTCTCTCTCCCCTCACCAGCGCTCTCTCTCTCTCTCTCCCCTCACCCAGCGCTCTCTCTCTCTCTCTCTCCCCTCACCCAGCGCTCTCTCTCTCTCTCCCCTCACCCAGCGCTCTCTCTCTCTCTCTCTCTCCCTCACCCAGCGCTCTCTCTCTCGTCTCTCTCTCCCCTCACCCAGCGCTCTCTCTCTCTCTCTCTCCCCTCACCCAGCGCTCTCTCTCTCTCTCTCTCTCCCCTCACCCAGCGCTCTCTCTCTCTCTCCCCTCACCCAGCGCTCTCTCTCTCTCTCTCTCCCTCACCCAGCGCTCTCTCTCTCTCTCTCTCTCCCCTCACCCAGCGCTCTCTCTCTCTCTCTCTCTCCCTCACCCAGCGCTCTCTCTCTCTCTCTCTCCCCTCACCCAGCGCTCTCTCTCTCTCTCTCCCCTCACCCAGCGCTCTCTCTCTCTCTCTCTCTCCTCACCCAGCGCTCTCTCTCTCTCTCTCCCTCACCCAGCGCTCTCTCTCTCTCTCTCTCCCCTCACCCAGCGCTCTCTCTCTCTCTCTCCCTCACCCAGCGCTCTCTCTCTCTCTCCCCTCACCCAGCGCTCTCTCTCTCTCTCTCTCTCCCCTCACCCAGCGCTCTCTCTCTCTCTCCCCTCACCCAGCGCTCTCTCTCTCTCTCTCTCTCCTCACCCAGCGCCTCTCTCTCTCTCTCTCTCTCCCTCACCCAGCGCTCTCTCTCTCTCTCTCTCCCCTCACCCAGCGCTCTCTCTCTCTCGTCTCTCTCTCCCTCACCCAGCGCTCTCTCTCTCTCTCTCTCCCTCACCCAGCGCTCTCTCTCTCTCTCTCTCCTCACCCAGCGCTCTCTCTCTCTCTCCCTCACCCAGCGCTCTCTCTCTCTCTCTCCCCTCACCCAGCGCTCTCTCTCTCTCTCTCTCCCCTCACCCAGCGCTCTCTCTCTCTCTCTCTCCCCTCACCCAGCGCTCTCTCTCTCTCTCCCCTCACCCAGCGCTCTCTCTCTCTCTCTCTCCCCTCACCCAGCGCTCTCTCTCTCTCTCTCTCCCCTCACCCAGCGCTCTCTCTCTCTCTCTCCCTCACCCAGCGCTCTCTCTCTCTCTCTCTCCCCTCACCCAGCGCTCTCTCTCTCTCTCTCTCCCTCACCCAGCGCTCTCTCTCTCTCTCTCTCCCCTCACCCAGCGCTCTCTCTCTCTCTCTCCCTCACCCAGCGCTCTCTCTCTCTCTCTCCCTCACCCAGCGCTCTCTCTCTCTCTCTCTCCCCTCACCCAGCGCTCTCTCTCTCTCTCTCTCCCTCACCCAGCGCTCTCTCTCTCTCTCTCTCTCCCCTCACCCAGCGCTCTCTCTCTCTCTCTCTCCCTCACCCAGCGCTCTCTCTCTCTCTCTCTCCCTCACCCAGCGCTCTCTCTCTCTCTCTCTCTCCCCTCACCCAGCGCTCTCTCTCTCTCTCTCTCCCCTCACCCAGCGCTCTCTCTCTCTCCCCTCACCAGCGCTCTCTCTCTCTCTCTCTCCTCACCCAGCGCTCTCTCTCTCTCTCTCTCCCCTCACCCAGCGCTCTCTCTCTCTCTCTCTCTCCCCTCACCCAGCGCTCTCTCTCTCTCTCCCCTCACCCAGCGCTCTCTCTCTCTCTCCCCTCACCCAGCGCTCTCTCTCTCTCCCTCACCCAGCGCTCTCTCTCTCTCTCCTCACCCAGCGCTCTCTCTCTCTCTCTCTCCTCACCCAGCGCTCTCTCTCTCTCTCCCCTCACCCAGCGCTCTCTCTCTCTCTCTCTCCCCTCACCCAGCGCTCTCTCTCTCTCTCTCTCCCCTCACCCAGCGCTCTCTCTCTCTCCCCTCACCCAGCGCTCTCTCTCTCTCTCCCTCACCCAGCGCTCTCTCTCTCTCTCTCTCTCTCCCTCACCCAGCGCTCTCTCTCTCTCTCTCCTCACCCAGGCTCTCTCTCTCTCCCCTCACCCAGCGCTCTCTCTCTCTCTCTCTCCCTCACCCAGCGCTCTCTCTCTCTCTCTCTCCCCTCACCCAGCGCTCTCTCTCTCTCTCTCTCCCTCACCCCAGCGCTCTCTCTCTCTCTCCCCTCACCCAGCGCTCTCTCTCTCTCTCTCTCTCCTCACCCAGCGCTCTCTCTCTCTCTCTCCTCACCCAGCGCTCTCTCTCTCTCTCTCTCTCCCCTCACCCAGCGCTCTCTCTCTCTCTCTCCCCTCACCCAGCGCTCTCTCTCTCTCTCTCTCTCTCTCGCCTCACCCAGCGCTCTCTCTCTCTCTCTCTCCCCTCACCCAGCGCTCTCTCTCTCTCTCTCTCCCCTCACCCAGCGCTCTCTCTCTCTCTCTCTCTCCCCTCACCCAGCGCTCTCTCTCTCTCTCTCTCCCTCACCCAGCGCTCTCTCTCTCTCTCTCTCCCTCACCCAGCGCTCTCTCTCTCTCTCTCCCCTCACCCAGCGCTCTCTCTCTCTCTCCTCTCCCTCACCCAGCGCTCTCTCTCTCTCTCTCCCCTCACCCAGCGCTCTCTCTCTCTCTCGTCTCTCTCTCTCCCCTCACCCAGCGCTCTCTCTCTCTCTCTCCCCTCACCCAGCGCTCTCTCTCTCTCTCTCTCCCCTCACCCAGCGCTCTCTCTCTCTCTCTCTCTCCTCACCCAGCGCTCTCTCTCTCTCTCTCTCCCCTCACCCAGCGCTCTCTCTCTCTCTCTCTCCCTCACCCAGCGCTCTCTCTCTCTCTCTCTCCCTCACCCAGCGCTCTCTCTCTCTCTCTCTCCCCTCACCCAGCGCTCTCTCTCTCTCTCTCTCTCTCCCTCACCCAGCGCTCTCTCTCTCTCTCTCTCCCTCACCCAGCGCTCTCTCTCTCTCTCTCTCCCCTCACCCAGCGCTCTCTCTCTCTCTCTCTCCCCTCACCCAGCGCTCTCTCTCTCTCTCTCTCCCTCACCCAGCGCTCTCTCTCTCTCTCTCTCTCCCCTCACCCAGCGCTCTCTCTCTCTCTCTCTCTCCCCTCACCCAGCGCTCTCTCTCTCTCTCTCCCCTCACCCAGCGCTCTCTCTCTCTCTCTCTCCCTCACCCAGCGCTCTCTCTCTCTCTCTCCCCTCACCCAGCGCTCTCTCTCTCTCTCTCTCTCCCCTCACCCAGCGCTCTCTCTCTCTCTCTCTCCCTCACCCAGCGCTCTCTCTCTCTCTCTCCCCTCACCCAGCGCTCTCTCTCTCTCTCTCTCCCCTCACCCAGCGCTCTCTCTCTCTCTCTCTCCCCTCACCCAGCGCTCTCTCTCTCTCTCTCTCTCCCCTCACCCAGCGCTCTCTCTCTCTCTCTCTCCCCTCACCCAGCGCTCTCTCTCTCTCTCTCTCCCCTCACCCAGCGCTCTCTCTCTCTCTCTCTCTCCCCTCACCCAGCGCTCTCTCTCTCTCTCTCTCCCCTCACCAGCGCTCTCTCTCTCTCTCTCTCCTCACCCAGCGCTCTCTCTCTCTCTCTCTCCCCTCACCCAGCGCTCTCTCTCTCTCTCTCTCCCCTCACCCAGCGCTCTCTCTCTCTCTCTCCCCTCACCCAGCGCTCTCTCTCTCTCTCTCTCTCCCCTCACCCAGCGCTCTCTCTCTCTCTCTCTCCCTCACCCAGCGCTCTCTCTCTCTCTCTCTCCCCTCACCCAGCGCTCTCTCTCTCTCTCTCCCCTCACCCAGCGCTCTCTCTCTCTCTCTCCTCTCCCCTCACCCAGCGCTCTCTCTCTCTCTCTCTCTCTCCCCTCACCCAGCGCTCTCTCTCTCTCTCTCCCCTCACCCAGCGCTCTCTCTCTCTCTCTCTCCCCTCACCCAGCGCTCTCTCTCTCTCTCTCTCCCCTCACCCAGCGCTCTCTCTCTCTCTCCCCCTCACCCAGCGCTCTCTCTCTCTCTCTCTCCCCTCACCCAGCGCTCTCTCTCTCTCTCTCTCCCTCACCCAGCGCTCTCTCTCTCTCTCTCTCCCCTCACCCAGCGCTCTCTCTCTCTCTCTCTCCCCTCACCCAGCGCTCTCTCTCTCTCTCTCTCCCTCACCCAGCGCTCTCTCTCTCTCTCTCTCTCCCCTCACCCAGCGCTCTCTCTCTCTCTCTCTCCCCTCACCCAGCGCTCTCTCTCTCTCTCCTCACCCAGCGCTCTCTCTCTCTCTCTCTCCCCTCACCCAGCGCTCTCTCTCTCTCTCTCTCCCCTCACCCAGCGCTCTCTCTCTCTCTCTCTCCCCTCACCCCAGCGCTCTCTCTCTCTCTCTCTCCCCTCACCCAGCGCTCTCTCTCTCTCTCTCTCCCTCACCAGCGCTCTCTCTCTCTCTCTCTCCCTCACCCAGCGCTCTCTCTCTCTCTCTCCCCTCACCCAGCGCTCTCTCTCTCTCTCTCTCCCCTCACCCAGCGCTCTCTCTCTCTCTCTCCCCTCACCCAGCGCTCTCTCTCTCTCTCTCTCCCCTCACCCAGCGCTCTCTCTCTCTCTCTCCCTCACCCAGCGCTCTCTCTCTCTCTCTCTCCCCTCACCCAGCGCTCTCTCTCTCTCTCTCCCCTCACCCAGCGCTCTCTCTCTCTCTCTCTCCCCTCACCCAGCGCTCTCTCTCTCTCTCTCTCCCCTCACCCAGCGCTCTCTCTCTCTCTCTCTCCCCTCACCCAGCGCTCTCTCTCTCTCTCTCCCCTCACCCAGCGCTCTCTCTCTCTCTCTCTCCCCTCACCCAGCGCTCTCTCTCTCTCTCCCCTCACCCAGCGCTCTCTCTCTCTCTCTCTCTCCCCTCACCCAGCGCTCTCTCTCTCTCTCTCTCCCCTCACCCAGCGCTCTCTCTCTCTCTCTCTCCCCTCACCCAGCGCTCTCTCTCTCTCTCTCTCCTCACCCAGCGCTCTCTCTCTCTCTCTCCCCTCACCCAGCGCTCTCTCTCTCTCTCTCTCCCCTCACCCAGCGCTCTCTCTCTCTCTCTCTCCCCTCACCCAGCGCTCTCTCTCTCTCTCTCCCCTCACCCAGCGCTCTCTCTCTCTCTCTCTCCCCTCACCCAGCGCTCTCTCTCTCTCTCTCTCCCCTCACCCAGCGCTCTCTCTCTCTCTCTCTCCCCTCACCCAGCGCTCTCTCTCTCTCTCTCCCCTCACCCAGCGCTCTCTCTCTCTCTCTCTCTCCCCTCACCCAGCTCTCTCTCTCTCTCTCTCCCCTCACCCAGCGCTCTCTCTCTCTCTCTCCCCTCACCCAGCGCTCTCTCTCTCTCTCTCTCCCTCACCCAGCGCTCTCTCTCTCTCTCTCTCCCCTCACCCAGCGCTCTCTCTCTCTCTCTCTCCCCTCACCCAGCGCTCTCTCTCTCTCTCTCTCCCCTCACCCAGCGCTCTCTCTCTCTCTCTCTCTCTCCCCTCACCCAGCGCTCTCTCTCTCTCTCTCTCTCTCCTCACCCAGGCGCTCTCTCTCTCTCTCTCTCCCCTCACCCAGCGCTCTCTCTCTCTCTCTCCCCTCACCCAGCGCTCTCTCTCTCTCTCTCTCCCCTCACCCAGCGCTCTCTCTCCTCTCTCTCCCCTCACCCAGCGCTCTCTCTCTCTCTCTCTCTCTCCCTCCCTCACCCAGCGCTCTCTCTCTCTCTCTCTCCCCTCACCCAGCGCTCTCTCTCTCTCTCTCTCCCCTCACCCAGCGCTCTCTCTCTCTCTCTCTCCCCTCACCCAGCGCTCTCTCTCTCTCTCTCTCCCTCACCCAGCGCTCTCTCTCTCTCTCTCCCTCACCCAGCGCTCTCTCTCTCTCTCTCCCCTCACCCAGCGCTCTCTCTCTCTCCCTCACCCAGCGCTCTCTCTCTCTCTCTCTCCCCTCACCCAGCGCTCTCTCTCTCTCTCTCTCCCCTCACCCAGCGCTCTCTCTCTCTCTCTCTCTCCTCACCCAGCGCTCTCTCTCTCTCTCTCTCTCCCTCACCCAGCGCTCTCTCTCTCTCTCTCCCCTCACCCAGCGCTCTCTCTCTCTCCTCACCCAGCGCTCTCTCTCTCTCTCTCTCCCCTCACCCAGCGCTCTCTCTCTCTCTCTCTCCCCTCACCCAGCGCTCTCTCTCTCTCTCTCTCCCCTCACCCAGCGCTCTCTCTCTCTCTCTCTCTCCCTCACCCAGCGCTCTCTCTCTCTCTCTCTCCCCTCACCCAGCGCTCTCTCTCTCTCTCTCTCCCCTCACCCAGCGCTCTCTCTCTCTCTCTCTCCCCTCACCCAGCGCTCTCCTCTCTCTCTCTCTCCCCTCACCCAGCGCTCTCTCTCTCTCTCTCTCCCTCACCCAGCGCTCTCTCTCTCTCTCTCCCCTCACCCAGCGCTCTCTCTCTCTCTCTCCCCTCACCCAGCGCTCTCTCTCTCCCCTCACCAGCGCTCTCTCTCTCTCTCTCCCCTCACCCAGCGCTCTCTCTCTCTCTCTCTCCCCTCACCCAGCGCTCTCTCTCTCTCTCTCTCCCCTCACCCAGCGCTCTCTCTCTCTCTCTCTCTCTCCCCTCACCCAGCGCTCTCTCTCTCTCTCTCTCTCCCCTCACCCAGCGCTCTCTCTCTCTCTCTCTCCCCCTCACCTAGCGCTCTCTCTCTCTCTCTCCCCTCACCCAGCGCTCTCTCTCTCTCTCTCTCCCCTCACCCAGCGCTCTCTCTCTCTCTCCTCACCCAGCGCTCTCTCTCTCTCTCCCCTCACCCAGCGCTCTCTCTCTCTCTCTCCCCTCACCCAGCGCTCTCTCTCTCTCTCTCTCCCCTCACCCAGCGCTCTCTCTCTCTCTCCTCACCCAGCGCTCTCTCTCTCTCTCTCTCCCCTCACCCAGCGCTCTCTCTCTCTCTCTCCCCTCACCCAGCGCTCTCTCTCTCTCTCTCTCCCCTCACCCAGCGCTCTCTCTCTCTCTCTCCCCTCACCCAGCGCTCTCTCTCTCACTCTCTCCCCTCACCCAGCGCTCTCTCTCTCTCTCTCCCCTCACCCAGCGCTCTCTCTCTCTCTCTCTCTCCCCTCACCCAGCGCTCTCTCTCTCTCTCTCTCTCCCTCACCCAGCTCTCTCTCTCTCTCCCCTCACCCAGCGCTCTCTCTCTCTCTCTCTCCCCTCACCCAGCGCTCTCTCTCTCTCTCCCCTCACCCAGCACTCTCTCTCTCTCTCTCTCTCTCTCCCCTCTCCCAGCGCTCTCTCTCTCTCTCCCCTCACCCAGCGCTCTCTCTCTCTCTCTCTCTCCTCACCCAGCTCTCTCTCTCTCTCTCTCTCTCTCTCCTCACCCAGCTCTCTCTCTCTCTCTCTCTCTCCTCACCCAGCGCTCTCTCTCTCTCTCTCTCCCCTCACCCAGCGCTCTCTCTCTCTCTCTCTCCCCTCACCCAGCGCTCTCTCTCTCTCTCTCCTCACCCAGCGCTCTCTCTCTCTCCCCTCACCCAGCGCTCTCTCTCTCTCTCTCTCCCCTCACCCAGCGCTCTCTCTCTCTCTCTCCTCACCCAGCGCTCTCTCTCTCTCCCCTCACCCAGCGCTCTCTCTCTCTCTCTCTCTCTCTCTCTCTCTCCCCTCACCCAGCGCTCTCTCTCTCTCTCTCTCCCCTCACCCAGCGCTCTCTCTCTCTCTCTCCTCACCCAGCGCTCTCTCTCTCTCTCTCTCCCCTCACCCAGCGCTCTCTCTCTCTCCCCTCACCCAGCGCTCTCTCTCTCTCTCTCTCCCCCTCACCCAGCGCTCTCTCTCTCTCTCCCCTCACCCAGCGCTCTCTCTCTCTCTCCCCTCACCCAGCTCTCTCTCTCTCTCTCTCTCCCCTCACCCAGCGCTCTCTCTCTCTCTCTCTCCCCTCACCCAGCGCTCTCTCTCTCTCTCCCCTCACCCAGCGCTCTCTCTCTCTCTCCCCTCACCCAGCTCTCTCTCTCTCTCTCTCTCCCCTCACCCAGCTCTCTCTCTCTCTCTCTCTCCCCTCACCCAGCGCTCTCTCTCTCTCTCTCTCTCTCCCCTCACCCAGCGCTCTCTCTCTCTCTCTCTCCCCTCACCCAGCGCTCTCTCTCTCTCTCTCTCCCCTCACCCAGCGCTCTCTCTCTCTCTCCCCTCACCCAGCTCTCTCTCTCTCTCTCTCTCTCCCCTCACCCAGCGCTCTCTCTCTCTCTCTCTCTCTCTCCCTCACCCAGCGCGCTCTCTCTCTCTCTCCCCTCACCCAGCTCTCTCTCTCTCTCCCCTCACCCAGCGCTCTCTCTCTCTCTCTCTCCCCTCACCCAGAGCTCTCTCTCTCTCTCTCTCTCCTCACCCAGCGCTCTCTCTCTCTCTCTCCTTACCCAGCTCTCTCTCTCTCTCCCCTCACCCAGCTCTCTCTCTCTCTCTCTCTCCCCTCACCCAGCTCTCTCTCTCTCTCTCTCTCCCCTCACCCAGCGCTCTCTCTCTCTCTCTCTCCCCTCACCCAGCTCTCTCTCTCTCTCTCTCTCCCCTCACCCAGCGCTCTCTCTCTCTCTCTCTCCCCTCACCCAGCTCTCTCTCTCTCTCTCTCTCTCCCTCACCCAGCGCTCTCTCTCTCTCTCTCTCTCCCCTCACCCAGCGCTCTCTCTCTCTCTCCCCTCACCCAGCTCTCTCTCTCTCTCTCTCTCTCCCGTCACCCAGCGCTCTCTCTCTCTCTCTCTCTCCCCTCACCCAGCGCTCTCTCTCTCTCTCCCCTCACCCAGCGCTCTCTCTCTCTCTCCCTCACCCAGCGCTCTCTCTCTCTCTCTCTCCCCTCACCCAGCGCTCTCTCTCTCTCTCCCTCACCCAGCGCTCTCTCTCTCTCCCCTCACCCAGCGCTCTCTCTCTCTCTCTCTCCCCTCTCCCAGCGCTCTCTCTCTCTCTCTCTCCCCTCACCCAGCGCTCTCTCTCTCTCTCTCTCCCCTCTCCCAGCTCTCTCTCTCTCTCTCTCTCTCCCCTCTCCCAGCTCTCTCTCTCTCTCTCTCCCCTCTCCCAGCGCTCTCTCTCTCTCTCTCTCTCTCCCTCTCCCAGCTCTCTCTCTCTCTCCCCTCACCCAGCGCTCTCTCTCTCTCTCTCTCCCCCTCACCCAGCGCTCTCTCTCTCTCCCCTCACCCAGCGCTCTCTCTCTCTCTCTCTCCCCTCACCCAGCGCTCTCTCTCTCTCTCCTCACCCAGCGCTCTCTCTCTCTCTCTCTCCCCTCACCCAGCGCTCTCTCTCTCTCCCCTCACCCAGCGCTCTCTCTCTCTCTCTCTCCCCTCACCCAGCGCTCTCTCTCTCTCCCCTCACCCAGCTCTCTCTCTCTCTCCCCTCACCCAGCGCTCTCTCTCTCTCTCCTCACCCAGCGCTCTCTCTCTCTCTCTCTCCCCTCACCCAGCGCTCTCTCTCTCTCCCCTCACCCAGCGCTCTCTCTCTCTCCCCTCACCCAGCACTCTCTCTCTCTCTCTCCCCTCACCCAGCGCTCTCTCTCTCTCCCCTCACCCAGCGCTCTCTCTCTCTCCCCTCACCCAGCGCTCTCTCTCTCTCTCTCCCCTCACCCAGCGCTCTCTCTCTCTCCCCTCACCCAGAGCTCTCTCTCTCTCTCTCTCTCCCCTCACCCAGCGCTCTCTCTCTCTCCCCTCACCCAGAGCTCTCTCTCTCTCTCTCTCTCTCTCCCCTCACCCAGCGCTCTCTCTCTCTCTCTCTCCCCTCACCCAGAGCTCTCTCTCTCTCTCTCTCTCCCCTCACCCAGCTCTCTCTCTCTCTCCCCTCACCCAGAGCTCTCTCTCTCTCCCCTCACCCAGAGCTCTCTCTCTCTCTCTCTCTCCCCTCACACAGCGCTCTCTCTCTCTCTCTCTCCCCTCACCCAGCGCTCTCTCTCTCTCCCCTCACCCAGAGCTCTCTCTCTCTCTCTCTCTCCCCTCACCCAGCGCTCTCTCTCTCTCCCCTCACCCAGAGCCCGTGTGTGTCATTTTCAGGAGTGTCATCAACAAGTTATATACAATTGAGAGACCGACAACCCTTATGACCAGTTCCTAAAGTGTATTACCCCTCGGGCTCACCACGTTGCTGGACCTGAAGGGCAGGGACCCACTCCCCCGGGACCAAGGCGAGCTGCTCTGCTGAACGCTGATTTGACTTTGATTCTCATCCTTTCCCAGGTTTTGTCCGGTCACATCCCATTCCTCATGGGCTCCATTCAGACCCTGAGTGACAACATCAACCCAGCCACTGACATGAAGGTAAGAGTGAGGTGGGCCTGTGCTTCGACTCAATGAGGCAACATTTCTGAGGGGAGAGCCTCCGATCTCGGGCCATCATCGGTGTGAAGGGCCGTTCACACTGCTCACCGGCGGTGGTGGGTGGGGGCGGGGGAACGTTCGGCCCGTGATTGGGTGAAACGCTGCGGACATTTTACCCAATACAATTGGGTAAAAACAAAGTAACAGGGGACAGCACTGAACGAGCATTGCGATTGGGTGAAGGAATGAAGGGTTATGGAACCAAGGTGGGTAAATGGGGTTAAGATACCGATCTGACATGATTTAATTGAATGGCGGAACAGGCTCGAGGGGCTGAATGGCCTCCTCTTGTTCCTATGTTCCAATGTACAATATACATGAATGATCACCATACTGCATCTGATATCAGACAGTTTATCAGTGAGTGTTTCAATCAGTCTCCGATCAGACATTTTATCAGTGAGTGTTTCAATCAGTCTCCGATCAGACAGTTTATCAGTGAGTGTTTCAATCAGTCTCCGATCAGACATTTTATCAGTGAGTGTTTCAATCAGTCTCCGATCAGACAGTTTATCAGTGAGTGTTACAATCAGTCTCCGATCAGACAGTTTATCAGTGAGTGTTACAATCAGTCTCTGATCAGACAGTTTATCAGTGAGTGTTACAATCAGTCTCCGATCAGACAGTTTATCAGTGAGTGTTACAATCAGTCTCCGATCAGACAGTTTATCAGTGAGTGTTACAATCAGTCTCTGATCAGACAGTTTATCAGTGAGTGTTACAATCAGTCTCCGATCAGACAGTTTATCAGTGAGTGTTACAATCAGTCTCTGATCAGACAGTTTATCAGTGAGTGTTACAATCAGTCTCTGATCAGACAGTTTATCAGTGAGTGTTACAATCAGTCTCTGATCAGACAGTTTATCAGTGAGTGTTACAATCAGTCTCCGATCAGACAGTTTATCAGTGAGTGTTACAATCAGTCTCCGATCAGACAGTTTATCAGTGAGTGTTACAATCAGTCTCCGATCAGACAGTTTATCAGTGAGTGTTACAATCAGTCTCCGATCAGACAGTTTATCAGTGAGTGTTACAATCAGTCTCTGATCAGAGAGTTTATCAGTGAGTGTTACAATCAGTCTCCGATCAGACAGTTTATTAGTGAGTGTTACAATCAGTCTCCGATCAGACAGTTTATCAGTGAGTGTTACAATCAGTCTCCGATCAGACAGTTTATCAGTGAGTGTTACAATCAGTCTCCGATCAGACAGTTTATCAGTGAGTGTTACAATCAGTCTCTGATCAGAGAGTTTATCAGTGAGTGTTACAATCAGTCTCCGATCAGACAGTTTATCAGTGAGTGTTACAATCAGTCTCTGATCAGAGAGTTTATCAGTGAGTGTTACAATCAGTCTCCGATCAGACAGTTTATCAGTGAGTGTTACAATCAGTCTCCGATCAGAAAGTTTATCAGTGAGTGTTACAATCAGTCTCCGATCAGACAGTTTATCAGTGAGTGTTACAATCAGTCTCTGATCAGACAGTTTATCAGTGAGTGTTTCAATCAGTCTCCGATCAGACAGTTTATCAGTCGGTGTTACAATCAGTCTCCGATCAGACAGTTTATCAGTGAGTGTTACAGTCAGTCTCCGATCAGACAGTTTATCAGTGAGTGTTACAATCAGTCTCCGATCAGACAGTTTATCAGTGAGTGTTACAATCAGTCTCCGATCAGACAGTTTATCAGTGAGTGTTACAATCAGTCTCCGATCAGACAGTTTATCAGTGAGTGTTACAATCAGTCTCTGATCAGAGAGTTTATCAGTTGAGTGTTACAATCAGTCTCCGATCAGACAGTTTATCAGTGAGTGTTTCAATCAGTCTCCGATCAGACAGTTTATCAGTGAGTGTTACAATCAGTCTCCGATCAGAGAGTTTATCAGTGAGTGTTACAATCAGTCTCCGATCAGAGAGTTTATCAGTGAGTGTTACAATCAGTCTCCGATCAGACAGTTTATCAGTGAGTGTTACAATCAGTCTCCGATCAGACAGTTTATCAGTGAGTGTTACAATCAGTCTCCGATCAGACAGTTTATCAGTGAGTGTTACAATCAGTCTCCGATCAGACAGTTTATCAGTGAGTGTTACAATCAGTCTCCGATCAGACAGTTTATCAGTGAGTGTTACAATCAGTCTCCGATCAGACAGTTTATCAGTGAGTGTTACAATCAGTCTCCGATCAGACAGTTTATCAGTGAGTGTTACAATCAGTCTCCGATCAGACAGTTTATCAGTGAGTGTTTCAATCAGTCTCTGATCAGACAGTTTATCAGTGAGTGTTACAATCAGTCTCCGATCAGACAGTTTATCAGTGAGTGTTTCAATCAGTCTCCGATCAGACAGTTTATCAGTGAGTGTTACAATCAGTCTCCGATCAGACAGTTTATCAGTGAGTGTTACAATCAGTCTCCGATCAGACAGTTTATCAGTGAGTGTTACAATCAGTCTCCGATCAGAGAGTTTATCAGTGAGTGTTACAATCAGTCTCCGATCAGACAGTTTATCAGGAAGTGTTACAATCAGTCTCCGATCAGACAGTTTATCAGTGAGTGTTACAATCAGTCTCCGATCAGACAGTTTATCAGTGAGTGTTACAATCAGTCTCCGATCAGACAGTTTATCAGTGAGTGTTTCAATCAGTCTCCGATCAGACAGTTTATCAAGCGCACCCAAATAACAGGCCTTCCCATTTAACGCACTCCCCATTTAACACACTCCCCATTTAACACACTCCCCATTTAACACACTCCCCATTTAACACACTCCCCAATTAACACACTCCCCATTTAACACACTCCCCAATAAACACACTCCCCAATGAACACACTCCCCATTTAACACAATCCACATTTCGCACACTCCCAATTAACACACTCCCCAATTAACACACTCCCCATTGAACACACTCCCCATTGAACACACTCCCAATTAACACACTCCCCATTTAACACACTCCCAATTAACACACAACCCATTTAATACACTCCCCAATGAACACACTCCCCAATTAACACATTCCCCAATTAACACACTCCCAATTAACACATTCACCAATAAACACACTCCCCAATTAACACACTCCCCATTTAACACACTCCCAATTAACACAATCCACATTTCGCACACTCCCAATTAACACACTCCCAATTAACACATTCCCCATTTAACACACTCCCCATTAACACATTCCCCATTGAACACACTCCCAATTAACACACTCCCATTTAACACACTCCCCATTTAACACACTCCCCAATTAACACACTCCACATTTTGCACACTCCCAATTAACACACTCCCCAATTAACACATTCCACATTTTGCACACTCCCAATTAACACACTCCCCATTTAACACACTCCCCAATTAACACACTCCCCAATTAACACACTCCCCAATTAACACACTGCCAATTAACACACTCCCCATTTAACACACTCCCCAATTAACACACTCCCCAATTAACACACTCCCCAATAAACACACTCCCCAATTAACACAATCCACATTTTGCACACTCCCAATTAACACACTCCCAATTAACACACTCCCCAATTAACACACTCCCCATTTCACCCGCTCCCAATTAACACACTCCCCAATTAACACTCTCCCCAATTAACACACTCCCCATTTAACACACTCCCCATTTAATATTCTCCCCATTTAACACACTCCCCATTTCACACGCTCCCAATTAACACTCTCCCCAATTAACACACTCCCCATTTAACACACTCCCCATTTAACACACTCCCCATTTAACACGCTCCCAGTTAACACGCTCCCAGTTAACACACTCCCCAATTAACACTCTCCCCAATTAACACTCTCCCCAATTAACACACTCCCCATTTAACACACTCCCCATTTAACACAATCCACATTTCGCACACTCCCAATTAACACACTCCCCATTTAACACACTCCCCAATTTACACACTCCCCAATTAACACATTCCCAATTAACACACTCCCCATTTCGCACACTCCCCATTTAACACACTCCCCAATTAACACACTCCCCAATTCACACACTCCCCAATAAACACACTCCCCATTTAACACACTCCCCATTTAACACACTCCCCAATCAACACAATCCACATTTTGCACACTCCCAATTAACACACTCGCCATTTAACACACTCCCCATTTCGCACACTCCCCATTTAACACACTCCCCAATTAACACACTCCCCAATTAACACACTCCCCATTTAACACACTCCCCATTTAACACACTCCCCATTTAACACACTCCCCAATAAACACACTCCACATTTCGCACACTCCCAATTAACACACTCCCCAATTAACACACTCCCCATTTAACACACTCCCCATTTAACACACTCCCCAATTAACACACTCCCCAATTAACACACTCCCCAATTAACACACTCCCCATTTAACACACTCCCCAATAAACACACTCCACATTTCGCACACTCCCCATTCCACCCGCTCCCAATTAACACTCTCCCCAATTAACACACTCCCCATTTAACACACTCCCCATTTAATACTCTCCCCATTTAACACACTCCCCATTTCACACGCTCCCAATTAATACTCTCCCCAATTAACACTCTCCCCAATTAACACACTCCCCATTTAACACACTCCCCATTTAATACTCTCCCCATTTAACACACTCCCCATTTCACACACTCCCAATTAACACTCTCCCCAATTAACACACTCCCCATTTAACACACTCCCCATTTAATACTCTCCCCATTTAACACACTCCCCATTTCACACGCTCCCAGTTAACACTCTCCCCAATTAACACACTCCCTAATTAACACACTCCCCAATTAACACGCTCCCCAATTAACACACTCCCCATTTCACACACTCCCAATTTAGACACTCCCTAATTAACACACTCCCCAATTAACACGCTCCCCAATTAACACACTCCCCATTTAACACACTCCCCAATTAACACACTCCCCATTTAACACTCTCCCCATTTAACACTCTCCCCAATTAACACATTCCCCATTTAACACACTCCCCAATTAACACACTCCCCATTTAACACACTCCCAATTAACACACTCCCAATTAACACACTCCCAATTAACACACTCCCCATTTAACACACTCCCCATTTAACACATTCCCCATTTAACACACTCCCCAATTAACACACTCCCCATTTAACACACTCCCAATTAACACAATCCACATTTAACACTCTCCCCAATTAACAAACTCCCCATTTAACACACTCCCCATTTAACACTCTCCACAATTGACACATTCCCCATTTAACACACTCCCAATTAACACACTCCCAATTAACACACTCCCCAATAAACTAACTCCCCAATAAACACACTCCCCAATTAACACATTCCCCAATTAACACATTCCCCAATTAACACACTCCCCAATTAACACACTCCCCATTTAACACTCTCCCCAATTAACACATTCCCCATTTAACACATTCCCCATTTAACACACTCCCCAATTAACACACTCCCCATTTAACACACTGCCAATTAACACACTCCCAATTAACACACTCCCCAATAAACACATTCCCCAATTAACACATTCCCCATTTAACACTCTCCCCATTTAACACTCTCCCCAATTAACACACTCCCCATTTAACACTCTCCCCAATTAACACATTCCCCATTTAACACACTCCCAATTAACACACTCCCAATTAACACACTCCCCATTTAACACATTCCCCATTTAACACACTCCCATTTAACACCCTCCCCATTTAACACAATCCACATTTCGCACACTCCCAATTAACACTCTCCCAATTAACACACTCCCAATTAACACATTCCCTATTTAACACACGCCCCAATGAACACACGCCCCAATTAACACACTCCCCATTTAACACACTCCCAATTAACACATTCCCCATTTAACACATTCCCCATTTAACACACTCCCCAATAAACACATTCCCCATTTAACACACTCCCAATTAACACACTCCCAATTAACATACTCCCCATTTAACACACTCCCCAATTAACACACTCCCCAATTAACACACTCCCCAATTCACACACTCCCCAATTAACACACTCCCCATTTAACACACTCCCCAATTAACACACTCCCCAATTAACACACTCCCAGTTAACACACTCCCAGTTAACACACTCCCCAATAAACACACTCCCCAATAAACACACTCCCCAATTAACACACTCCCCATTTAACACACTCCCAATTAACACAATCCACATTTAACACATTCCCCATTTAACACATTCCCCATTTAACACACTCCCAATTAACACACTCCCAATTAACACACTCCCCAATAAACACACTCCCCAATTAACACATTCCCCATTTAACACATTCCCCATTTAACACACTCCCCAATAAACACATTCCCCATTTAACACACTCCCAATTAACACACTCCCAATTAACACACTCCCCAATTAACATACTCCCCATTTAACACACTCCCCAATTAACACACTCCCCAATTCACACACTCCCCAATTAACACACTCCCCATTTAACACACTCCCCATTTAACACACTCCCCAAATAACACACTCCCCAATTAACACACTCCCCAATAAACACACTCCCAGTTAACACACTCCCCAATAAACACACTCCCCAATAAACACACTCCCCAATTAACACACTCCCCATTTAACACACTCCCAATTAACACAATCCACATTTAACACTCTCCCCAATTAACACACTCCCCAATTAACACACTCCCCAATTAACACACTCCCCAATTAACACACCCCCCAATTAACACATTCCCCAATTAACACACTCCCCAATTAACACACTCCCCAATTAACACACTCCCCATTTAACACACTCCCCATTTAACACTCTCCCCAATGAACACATTCCCCATTTAACACACTCCCCATTTAACACATTCCCCATTTAACACAATCCCCAATTAACACACTCCCCATTTAACACACTGCCAATTAACACATTCCCCAATTAACACATTCCCCAATTAACATACTCCCCATTTAACACTCTCCCCAATTAACACACTCCCCAATAAACACATTCCCCAATTAACACATTCCCCAATTAACATACTCCCCATTTAACACTCTCCCCAATTAACACATTCCCCATTTAACACACTCCCAATTAACACACTCCCAATTAACACATTCCCCAATTAACATACTCCCCATTTAACACTCTCCCCAATTAACACATTCCCCATTTAACACACTCCCAATTAACACACTCCCAATTAACACACTCCCCAATTAACACACTCCCCATTTAACACATTCCCCATTTAACACATTCCCCATTTAACAAACTCCCCAATTATCACACTCCCCATTTAACACACTCCCATTTAACACACTCCCAATTAACACTCCCAATTAACACACTCCCAATTAACACACTCCCATTTAACACCCTCCCCATTTAACACAATCCACATTTCACACACTCCCAATTAACACACTCCCAATTAACACACTCCCAATTAACACATTCCCTATTTAACACACGCCCCAATTAACACACTCCCCATTTAACACACTCCCCATTTAACACACTCCCCATTTAACACACTCCCCATTTAACACACTCCCAATTAAGACACTCCCAATTAACACACTCCCCATTTAACACATTCCCCAATTAACACACTCCCCATTTAACACACTCCCAATTAACACACTCCCAATTAACACATTCCCTATTTAACACACGCCCCAATTAACACACTCCCAATTAACACACTCCCAATTAACACACTCCCCATTTAACACACTCCCCATTTAACACACTCCCAATTAACACACTCCCAATTAACACACTCCCAATTAACACATTCCCTATTTAACACACGCCCCAATTAACACACTCCCCATTTAACACACTCCCCAATAAACACACTCCCCAATAAACACATTCCCCATTTAACACACTCCCAATTAACACACTCCCAATTAACACACTCCCCAATTAACATACTCCCCATTTAACACACTCCCCAATTAACACACTCCCCAATTCACACACTCCCCAATTAACACACTCCCCATTTAACACACTCCCAGTTAACACACTCCCCAATAAACACACTCCCCAATAAACACACTCCCCATTTAACACACTCCCCAATTAACACACTCCCCATTTAACACACTCCCAATTAACACACTCCCAATTAACACACAACCCATTTAATACACTCCCCAATGAACACACTCCCCAATGAACACACTCCCGAATTAACACACTCCCCAATTAACACACTCCCCAATTAACACAATCCACATTTCGCACACTCCCATTTAACACACTCCCAGTTAACACACTCCCCATTTAACACACTCCCAGTTAACACAATCCACATTTCGCACACTCCCAATTAACACACTCCCAATTAACACACTCCCAATTAACACATTCCCCAATTAACACATTCCCCAATTAACACACTCCCAATTAACACATTCGCCAATTAACACACTCCCAATAAACACATTCCCCAATAAACACACTCCCCAATGAACACACTCCCCATTTAACACACTCCCAATTAACACAATCCACATTTCGCACACTCCCAATTAACACATTCCCCAATTAACACATTCCCCAATTAACACACTCCCCATTAACACATTCCCCATTTAACACACTCCCAATTAACACACTCCCAATTAACACACTCCCCATTAACACATTCCCCATTTAACACACTCCCAATTAACACACTCCCAATTAACACACTCCCCATTTAACACACTCCCCAATTAAAACACTCCACATTTTGCACACTCCCAATTAACACACTCCCCAATTAACACACTCCACATTTTGCACACTCCCCAATTAACACACTCCCCAATTAACACACTCCCCAATTAATACACTCCCAATAAATACACTCCCAATTAACACACTCCCCATTTCGCACACTCCCCAATTAACACACTCCCCAATTAACACACTCCCCAAAAAACACACTCCCCAATTAACACAATCCACATTTTGCACACTCCCAATTAACACACTCCCAATTAACACACTCCCCATTTAATACTCTCCCCATTTAACACACTCCCCATTTCACCCGCTCCCAATTAACACTCTCCCCAATTAACACTCTCCCCAATTAACACACTCCCCATTTAACACACTCCCCATTTAACACACTCCCCATTTAATATTCTCCCCATTTAACACACTCCCCATTTCACACGCTCCCAATTAACACTCTCTCCAATTAACACACTCCCCATTTAACACACTCCCCATTTAATACTCTCCCCATTTAACACACTCCCCATTTAACACGCTCCCAGTTAACACTCTCCCCAATTAACACTCTCCCCAATTAACACTCTTCCCATTTAACACACTCCCCATTTAACACACTCCCCATTTAACACACTCCCCAATTAACACACTCCACATTTCGCACACTCCCAATTAACACACTACCCATTTAACACACTCCCCAATTCACACACTCCCCAATTAACACACTCCCAATTAACACACTCCCAATTAACACACTCCCCATTTCGCACACTCCCCATTTCGCACACTCCCCATTTAACACACTCCCCATTTAACACACTCCCCAATTAACACACTCCCCAATTAACACACTCCCCAATTAACACACTCCCCAATTAACACACTCCCCAATTCACACACTCCCCAATAAACACACTCCCCAATTAACACAATCCACATTTTGCACACTCCCAATTAACACACTCGCCATTTCGCACACTCCCCATTTCGCACACTCCCCAATTAACACACTCCCCAATTAACACACTCCCCAATTCACACACTCCCCAATTCACACACTCCCCAATAAACACACTCCCCAATTAACACAATCCACATTTTGCACACTCCCAATTAACACACTCGCCATTTTACACACTCCCCATTTCGCACACTCCCCATTTCGCACACTCCCCATTTAACACACTCCCCATTTAACACACTACCCAATTAACACACTCCCCATTTAACACACTCCCCAATTAACACACTCCCCATTTAACACACTCCCCAATAAACACACTCCACATTTCGCACACTCCCAATTAACACACTCCCCAATTAACACACTCCCCATTTAACACACTCCCCAATTAACACACTCCCCAATTAACACACTCCCCATTTAACACACTCCCCAATTAACACACTCCCCATTTAACACACTCCTCAATAAACACACTCCACATTTCGCACACTCCCAATTAACACACTCCCCAATTAACACACTCCCCAATTAACACACTCCCCATTTAACACACTCCCCAATTAACACACTCCCCAATTAACACACTCCCCATTTAACACACTCCACATTTCGCACACTCACAATTAACACACTCCCAATTAACACACTCCCCATTGAACACACTCCCCAATTAACACACTCCCCAATAAACACACTCCCCAATCAACACACTCCCCAATTAACACACTCCCCATTTAATACTCTCCCCATTTAACACACTCCCCAATTCACACACTCCCCAATAAACACACTCCCCAATTAACACAATCCACATTTTGCACACTCCCAATTAACACACTCCCCAATTAACACACTCCCCATTTAACACACTCCCCAATTAACACACTCCCCATTTCACACACTCCACATTTCGCACACTCCCAATTAACACACTCCCAATTAACACACTCCCCATTTAACACACTCCCCAATTAACACACTCCCCATTTAACACACTCCACATTTCGCACACTCCCAATGAACACACTCCCAATTAACACACTCCCCATTTAACACACTCCCCAATTAACACACTCCCCAATAAACACACTCCCCAATTAACACACTCCCCATTTAATACTCTCCCCATTTAACACACTCCCCAATTCACACACTCCCCAATAAACACACTCCCCAATTAACACAATCCACATTTAACACACTCCCCAATTCACACACTCCCCAATTAACACACTCCCAATTAACACACTCCCAATTAACACACTCCCCATTTCGCACACTCCCCATTTCGCACACTCCCCATTTAACACACTCCCCATTTAACACACTCCCCAATTAACACACTCCCCAATTAACACACTCCCCAATTCACACACTCCCCAATAAACACACTCCCCAATTAACACAATCCACATTTTGCACACTCCCAATTAACACACTCGCCATTTCGCACACTCCCCATTTAGCACACTCCCCATTTAACACACTCCCCAATTAACACACTCCCCAATTCACACACTCCCCAATTCACACACTCCCCAATTCACACACTCCCCAATAAACACACTCCCCAATTAACACAATCCACATTTTGCACACTCCCAATTAACACACTCGCCATTTTACACACTCCCCATTTCGCACACTCCCCATTTAACACACTCCCCAATTAACACACTCCCCATTTAACACACTCCCCAATTAACACACTCCCCATTTAACACACTCCCCAATAAACACACTCCACATTTCGCACACTCCCAATTAACACACTCCCCAATTAACACACTCCCCATTTAACACACTCCCCAATTGACACACTCCCCAATTAACACACTGCCCATTTAACACACTCCCCAATTAACACACTCCCC
The DNA here is from genome assembly GCF_035084215.1 of Heptranchias perlo. NCBI lineage: Eukaryota > Metazoa > Chordata > Chondrichthyes > Hexanchiformes > Hexanchidae > Heptranchias > Heptranchias perlo. The sequence continues at coordinate 19,069,711 of NC_090370.1, forward strand.
AATTAACACACTCCCCATTTAACACACTCCCCATTTAACACACTCCTCAATAAACACACTCCACATTTCGCACACTCCCAATTAACACACTCCCCAATTAACACACTCCCCATTTAACACACTCCCCAATTAACACACTCCCCAATTAACACACTCCCCATTTAACACACTCCACATTTCGCACACTCCCAATTAACACACTCCCAATTAACACACTCCCCATTTAACACACTCCCCAATTAACACACTCCCCAATAAACACACTCCCCAATTAACACACTCCCCAATTAACACACTCCCCAATTCACACACTCCCCAATAAACACACTCCCCAATTAACACAATCCACATTTTGCACACTCCCAATTAACACACTTGCCATTTAACACACTCCCCATTTCGCACACTCCCCATTTAACACACTCCCCATTTAACACACTCCCCATTTAACACACTCCCCATTTAACACACTCCCCAATTAACACACTCCCCATTTAACACACTCCCCAATGAACACACTCCACATTTCGCACACTCCCAATTAACACACTCCCCAATTAACACACTCCCCATTTAACACACTCCCCAATTAAAACACTCCCCAATTAACACAGTCCCCATTTAACACACTCCCCAATAAACACACTCCCCAATAAACACACTCCACATTTTGCACACTCCCAATTAACACACTCCCACTTAACACACTCCCCATTTAACACACTCCCCATTTAACACACTCCCCAATTAACACACTCCCAATTAACACACTCCCAATTAACACACTCCCCATTTAACACATTCCCCATTTAACACATTCCCCAATAAACACACTCCCCAATAAACACACTCCCCATTTAACACACTCCCCAATTAACACACTCCCCAATTAACACACTCCCCATTTTACACACTCCCCAATAAACACACTCCACATTTCGCACACTCCCAATTAACACACTCCCAATGAACACACTCCCCATTTAACACACTCCCCATTTAATACTCTCCCCATTTAATACTCTCCCCATTTAACACACTCCCCATTTCACACACTCCCAATTAACACTCTCCCCAATTAACACACTCCCCATTTAACACACTCCCCATTTAACACTCTCCCCATTTAACACACTCCCCATTTCACACGCTCCCAATTAACACACTCCCCATTTAACACACTCCCCATTTAATACTCTATCCATTTAACACACTCCCCATTTCACACGCTCCCAGTTAACACTCTCCCCAATTAACACACTCCCCATTTAACACACTCCCCATTTAACACACTCCCCATTTAACACACTCCCCATTTAACACACACCCCAATTAACACACTCCCCATTTAACACACTCCCCAATTAACACACTCCCCAATTAACACACTCCCCATTTAACACACTCCCCAATTAACACACTCCCCATTTAACACACTCCCCAGTTAACACTCTCCCCAGTTAACACTCTCCCCAATTAACACACTCCCCATTTAACACACTCCCCATTTAACACACTCCCCATTTAACACATTCCCCAATTAACACACTCCCCATTTAATACTCTCCCCATTTAACACACTCCCCATTTCACACGCTCCCAGTTAACACACTCCCCATTTAACACACTCCCCATTTAACACACTCCCCATTTAACACATTCCCCAATTAACACACTCCCCATTTAATACTCTCCCCAATTAACACACTCCCCATTTAACACTCTCCCCAATTAACACACTCCCCATTTAATACTCTCCCCATTTAACACACTCCCCATTTCACACGCTCCCAGTTAACACTCTCCCCAATTAACACACTCCCCAATTAACACATTCCCAATTTAACACACTCCCCAGTTAACACTCTCCCCAATTAACACACTCCCCATTTAACACACTCCCCATTTAACACACTCCCCATTTAACACACTCGCCATTTAACACATTCCCAAATTAACACACTCCCCATTTAACACACTCCCCAATTAACACACTCCCCATTTAACACACTCCCCAGTTAACACACTCCCCATTTAACACACTCCCCATTTAACACACTCCCCAATTAACACACTCCCCATTTAACACACTCCCCATTTAACACACTCCCCATTTAACACATTCCCCAATTAACACACTCCCCAAATAACACACTCCCCATTTAACACACTCCCCAGTTAACACACTCCCCATTTAACACACTCCCCAATTAACACACTCCCCATTTAACACACTCCCCAGTTAACACTCTCCCCAATTAACACACTCCCCATTTAATACTCTCCCCATTTAACACGCTCCCCATTTCACATGCTCCCCATTTAACACACTCCCCATTTAACACACTCCCCATTTAATACTCTCCCCATTTAACACACTCCCCATTTCACACGCTCCCAGTTAACACTCTCCCCAATTAACACACTCCCCATTTAACACACTCCCCATTTAACACACTCCCCATTTAACACACTCCCCATTTAACACACTCCCCATTTAACACGCTCCCAGTTAACACTCTCCCCAATTAACACACTCCCCAATTAACACACTCCCCAATTAACACACTCCCCATTTAACACACTCCCCAATTAACACACTCCCCATTTAACACACTCCCCAGTTAACACTCTCCCCAATTAACACACTCCCCATTTAACACACTCCCCATTTAACACACTCCCCATTTAACACACTCCCCATTTAACACATTCCCCAATTAACACACTCCCCATTTAATACTCTCCCCATTTAACACACTCCCCATTTCACACGCTCCCAGTTAACACACTCCCCATTTAACACACTCCCCATTTAACACACTCCCCATTTAACACATTCCCCAATTAACACACTCCCCATTTAATACTCTCCCCAATTAACACACTCCCCATTTAATACTCTCCCCATTTAACACACTCCCCATTTCACACGCTCCCAGTTAACACTCTCCCCAATTAACACACTCCCCAATTAACACACTCCCCAATTAACACACTCCCCAATTAACACACTCCCCATTTAACACACTCCCCAATTAACACACTCCCCATTTAACACACTCCCCAGTTAACACTCTCCCCAATTAACACACTCCCCATTTAACACACTCCCCATTTAACACACTCCCCATTTAACACACTCCCCATTTAACACATTCCCCAATTAACACACTCCCCATTTAACACACTCCCCATTTAACACACTCCCCATTTAACACACTCCCCAGTTAACACATTCCCCATTTAACACACTCCCCAATTAACACACTCCCCATTTAACACACTCCCCAGTTAACACTCTCCCCAATTAACACACTCCCCATTTAACACACTCCCCATTTAACACACTCCCCATTTAACACACTCCCCATTTAACACATTCCCCAATTAACACACTCCCCATTTAACACACTCCCCATTTAACACACTCCCCAATTAACACACTCCCCATTTAACACACTCCCCAGTTAACACACTCCCCATTTAACACACTCCCCAATTAACACACTCCCCATTTAACACACTCCCCAGTTAACACTCTCCCCAATTAACACACTCCCCATTTAACACACTCCCCATTTAACACACTCCCCAGTTAACACTCTCCCCAATTAACACACTCCCCATTTAACACACTCCCCATTTAACACACTCCCCATTTAACACACTCCCCATTTAACACTCTCCCCAATTAACACACTCCCCATTTAACACATTCCCCATTTAACACACTCCCCATTTAACACACTCCCCATTTAACACACTCCCCAGTTAACACTCTCCCCAATTAACACACTCCCCATTTAACACACTCCCCATTTAACACACTCCCCATTTAACACTCTCCCCAATTAACACACTCCCCATTTAACACACTCCCCATTTAACACACTCCCCATTTAACACACTCCCCAGTTAGCACTCTCCCCATTTAACACACTCCCCATTTAACACACTCCCCATTTAACACTCTCCCCAATTAACACACTCCCCATTTAACACACTCCCAATTAACACACTCCCCATTTAACACACTCCCCAGTTAACACTCTCCCCATTTAACACTCTCCCCATTTAACACTCTCCCAATTAACACACTCCCCATTTAACACATTCCCCAATTAACACACTCCCCATTTAACACACTCCCAATTAACACACTCCCCATTTAACACTCTCCCCAATTAACACACTCCCCATTTAACACATTCCCCAATTAACACACTCCCCATTTAACACACTCCCAATTAACACATTCCCCATTTAACACACTCCCCAGTTAACACTCTCCCCAATTAACACACTCCCCATTTAACACACTCCCAATTAACACATTCCCCATTTAACACACTCCCCAGTTAACACTCTCCCCAATTAACACTCTCCCCATTTAACACACTCCCCAATTAACACTCTCCTCAATAAACACACTCCCCATTTAACACACTCCCCAATTAACACTCTCCTCAATAAACGCACTCCTCTATTTCTCTATTTTAACATTTCTCTATTTTAAAATTCTCATCCTCGTTTAAAAATCCTTCCATGGCCTCGCCCCTCCCTATCTCAATAACCTCCTCCAGCCCTACAACCCTCCGAGATCTCCGCTCCTCCAGGGGCCTCTTGTCCATGCCCCAGTCCCTTTTCCACACCATTGGCGGCCGTGCCTTCAGCTGCCTGGGCCTGAAGCTCTGGAATCCCTCCCGAAATCTCTCCGCCTCTCTCTCCTCCTTTAAGATGCTGCTTAAAACCTGCCTCTTTGAACAAGTTTTTGGTCACCTGTCCTAATATCTCCTTATGTGGCTCGGTGTCAATTTGTGTTTGATAATCACTCCTGTGAGGCACCTTGGGACGTTTTACTACGTTACAGGCACGATATAAATGGGAGTTCTCTTTGTTGTGGTTATTTTCTGGTGTCAGCCCACAAATGACCAAATTAAGTTCAGTTTCCCAACTCGCCATGGTGGGGTTTGAACTCATGACCTCTGGGCCGCTGGTCCAAATTAGAAGCATCAGGTTACTGTGCGATGCTTCTGAAGAAACATCCAAAAATCACAGATAGTCAGGAGGTCCCATATCATAGTGGTGCTGTCGGGTCTCCCATCCCAACACCACTGGGAGAAGAGGCCTCCGAGAATACACCAGACGGTGATAGAGAAACAATGTCCTCAGTGCCTTGTTTCTGGTCCTCTGCAGGATATGATGGCCATCTATGAACTGACATCAGCAGCAGGTACACCGTGCCAGGTGGATCCCGCACTGGTCACCGCACTCTCCAATCAAAGGAATGGTAAGTATACTGGGGGAACAATTGGAGGGAGAGGGGGCTCGGTGAGTGGCAGTGGAGGGAGATCCAATTATTCGAGGGAGAGGAGGCTCGGTGAGTGAGAGTGGAGGGAGATCCAATTATTCGAGGGATCGGCCCCCTTTCTGCAGCCGTGATATTGAGTCCTGAATGGCCTATTGCCACACTGGTTCCAGGGTAAATGACATAACAGAGTGGGTTGGAAAACCTTCGGACAGAGAGAGAGAGTCACCAGATATCGTGGTCCATGCGTGAACCAGTTATGTCGGACACACTAGTACAGACGTGATGTGGAGTTCATGTCAAGTCTAAAGGTGAATGCCTCGATATGGTTAATCTGGGCGAATAAGGCAGGGACAAATTCGATCCATTCTGCCCGGTTTCAGAATCCTCCGATATTGGGATCAGTTCTCGGGCAGAGAGGAGTTGGGACGGACTTCACGTGAACTGGATGGGCAAAATTGTGATTACAGACAGGGTATTTCAGGCAGTGGTGTTTCATTTAAACGAGTGTAGCAAAGGGGAGGGGAAAGAGAGGGACCAGTTATAATGGAGTCTGGTGTTGGGAGTGATACTGAGTCTGGATAGAGAGGGACCAGTTATAATGGAGTCTGATGTTGGGAGTGATACTGAGTCTGGATAGAGAGGGACCAGTTACAATGGAGTCTGGTGTTGGGAGTGATACTGAGTCTGGATAGAGAGGGACCAGTTACAATGGAGTCTGATGTTGGGAGTGATACTGAGTCTGGATAGAGAGGGACCAGTTCCAATGGAGTCTGGTGTTGGGAGTGATACTGTGTCTGGTTAGAGAGGGACCAGTTACAATGGAGTCTGGTGTTGGGAGTGATACTGAGTCTGGTTAGAGATGGACCAGTTACAATGGAGTCTGGTGTTGGGAGTGGTCCAGGATATTTCGGTCTCACAGAATGAAGGAATCATGGCAGCTGCCAGGGAATTTGTCAGACACCTGCAGAATCTCCTCCGGTGGTTGCAAACCAGTTGAATATTGATGGAGTGATATCCCATTCTGCTGATGAACAGTCCTGGCTCATGTGCAGGTCCTCGGATTGCTACGTGTGTACAATCAATTGCGCCCTGTACCCGTGGGAAGCCAGCCAGAGAATGGAAACCCACTGCCCTCTCAGTCTGGCTGATGTCGTCAATGGGGAAGTTGATGTCGTGGTTTTGAAAGAGGTGCTGTCGAGATAGTGGATGCATTAGTTGTCATCTTCCAAAATTCTGTAGATTCTGGAATGGTTCCTGCAGATTGGAGGGTGGTAAATGTAACCCCACCATTTAAGAAAGGAGGGAGAAAGAAAACAGGGAACTACAGACCTGTTAGCCTGACATCAGTAGTAGGGAAAATGCTGGAGTCTATTATAAAGGATGTGATAACAGGACACTTAGAAATTATCAACGGGATTAGACAAAGTCAACATGGATTTATGAAAGGGAAATCATGCTTGACAAACCTACTGGAGTTCTTTGAGGATGTAACTGGTAGAATAGATAAGGGGGAACCAATGGATGTGGTGTATTTGGATTTTCAGAAGGCTTTTGATAAGGTCCCACACAGGAGGTTGGTGAACAAAGTTAGAGCACATGGAATTGGGTGTAATATACTGGGATGGATTGAAAATTGGTTGACAGACAGGAAACAGAGTAGGAATAAACAGGTCTTTTTCCGGGTGGCAGGCAGTGACTAGTGGGGTACCGCAGGGATCAGTGCTTGGGCCCCAGCTATTCACAATATATATCAATGATTTGGATGAGGGAACCAAATGTAATATTTCCAAGTTTGCTGATGACACAAAACTAGGTGAGATCGTGAGTTGTGGGGAGGATGCAAAGAGGCTTCAGGGCGATTTAGACAAGTTGAGTGAGTGGGCAAATACATGGCAGATGGAATATAATGTGGAAAAATGTGAAGTTATCCACTTCGGAAGGAAAAACAGAAAGACAGAGTATTATTTAAATGGTGAGATTGGGGAATGTTGATGTACAAAGGGACCTGGGTGTCCTTGTACACCAGTCACTGAAAGCAAACATGCAGGTGCAGCAAGCAGTTAGGAAGGCAAATGGTATGTTGGCCTTTATTACAAGAGGATTTGAGTACAGGAGCAAGGATATCTTACTGCAATTATACAGGGCCTTGGTGAGACCGCACCTGGAGTATTGTGTACAATTTTGGTCTCCTTACCTAAGAAAGGATATACTTGCCATAGAGGGAGTGCAACGATGGTTCACCAGACTGATTCCTGGGATGGCGGGATTGTCGTATGAGGAGAGATTGAGTAGACTAGGCCTGTATTCTCTAGAGTTTAGAAGAATGAGAGGTGATCTCATTGAAACATACAAAATTCTTACAGGGCTCGACAGGGTAGATGCAGGGAGGATGTTTCCCCTGGCTGGGGAGTCTGGAACCAAGGGTCACAGTCTCAGGATAAGGGGTAGGCCATTTAGGACTGAGATGAGGAGAAATTTCTTCACTCAGAGGGTTGTGAATCTTTGGAATTCTCTAGCCCAGAGGGCTGTGGAGGCTCAGTCATTGAGTATATTCAAGACTGAGATCCATAGATTTCTAGATATTAAAGGCATCAAGGGATATGGGGATAGTGCAGGAAAATGGCGTTGAGATAGAAGATCAGCCATGATCTTATTGAATGGTGGAGCAGGCTCAAAGGGCCGAATGGCCTACTCCTGCTCTTATTTCTTATGTTCTTATTCCCTGGCAAACAAGCCATCCGTCACCTATCGTATATACTTAAGAACATAAGAACATAAGAAATAGGAGCAGGAGTAGGCCATTCGGCCCCTCGAGCCTGCTCCGCCATTGAATGCCCCCGTAGTTCTCGACTCTCCAGCCAGGGGAAACAGCCTCTCAGCATCTACCCTGTCAAGCCCCCTCAGAATCTTATACGTTTCAATGAGATCACCTCTCATTCTTCTCAACTCCAGAGAGTATGGGCCCATTCTACTCACCCTCTCCTCATAGGACAATCCTCTCATCCCAGGAATCAATCTAGTGAACCTTCGTTGCACCCCCTCTAAGGCAAGTATATCCTTCCTTAGATAAGGAGACCAAAACTGTACATAGTACTCCAGGTGTGGTCTCACCAAAGCCCTGTACAATTGTAGTAAGACTTCCTTACTCTTGTACTCCAACCCCCTTGCAATAAAGGCCAACATACCATTTCCCTTCCTAATTGCTTGCTGTACCTGCATGTTAACTTTCCTCAGTTTCTTGTACGAGGACACCCAAATCTCTCTGAACACCAACCTTTCTTAGTCTCTCACCATTTAAACAATATTCTGTTTTTCTATTCTTCCCACCAAAGTGAATAACCTCACATTTTCCCACATTATACTCCATCTGCCACCTTCTTGCCCACTCACTTAACCTGTCTATATCCCTTTGCAGACTCTTTGTGCCCTCCTCACAGCTTACTGTCCCACCTGGCTTTGTATCATCAGCAAACTTGGATACATTACACTCGGTCCCTTCATCTAAGTCATTGATATAGATTGTAAATAGCTGAGGCCCAAGCACTGATCCTTGTGGCCATCCTGAGAATGACCCGTTTATCCCTACTCTCTGTTTTCTGTCCGTTAACCAATCCTCTATCTGTGCTAATATATTACCCCCAATCCCATGAGCCCTTATCTTGTGTAACAACCTTTTATGTGGCACCTTATTGAGTGCCTTTTGAAAATCCAAATATACGACATCTACTGGTTCCCCTTTATCCACCCTGCTAGTTACATCCTCAAAAAACTCGAATGAATTTTGATTCCTTGTGGAGCACCTCTGTTTTGTGCACCTGCAACTCCCAGAACTACACGCAGTGCCGGCCGGGATGGTGATGTGCCTCCTCCTCGGATGTACTGTGGAATAAATCCACTGCAACCCCCCCCCATCCTGATGGTGTCAGTTTGAGGGGGTCCAAAATGTAGGTAAATCTGTCTGAACACAAGAATTCTGAGTGTGAATCAAGAAATCTCAGTCTAAACACCGAAGAACTCCCAGTCGAAGGTCTGTCTGAGAGAACTGATTGCCCTGCTCCCAGTCGAAGGTCTGTCTGAGAGAACTGATTGCCCTGCTCCCAGTCGAAGGTCTGTCTGAGAGAACTGATTGCCCTGCTCCCAGTCGAAGGTCTGTCTGAGAGAACTGATTGCCCTGCTCCCAGTCGAAGGTCTGTCTGAGAGAACTGATTGCCCTGCTCCCAGTCGAAGGTCTGTCTGAGAGAACTGATTGCCCTGCTCCCAGTCGAAGGTCTGTCTGAGAGAACTGATTGCCCTGCTCCCAGTCGAAGGTCTGTCTGAGAGAACTGATTGTCCTGCTCCCAGTCGAAGGTCTGTCTGAGAGAACTGATTGCCCTGCTCCCAGTCGAAGGTCTGTCTGAGAGAACTGATTGCCCTGCTCCCAGTCGAAGGTCTGTCTGAGAGAACTGATTGCCCTGCTCCCAGTCGAAGGTCTGTCTGAGAGAACTGATTGCCCTGCTCCCAGTCGAAGGTCTGTCTGAGAGAACTGATTGCCCTGCTCCCAGTCGAAGGTCTGTCTGAGAGAACTGATTGCCCTGCTCCCAGTCGAAGGTCTGTCTGAGAGAACTGATTGCCCTGCTCCCAGTCGAAGGTCTGTCTGAGAGAACTGATTGCCCTGCTGCAAAAACTCACCTTTTCTTCACATGTCAATCGCCTCCGTCTCCATGGTATCTTTCAGAGGTCACGGCAGACGTGTTCAGGGAATGTTAAAATTGTTTGTCTGGCTGAATACACAAACATTTAACCCCTTGTGTCAGCCAGAGCAGCACTTCGAAATGAGAAGTAGAAATTCAGCAGTGTGTGATTGCTAACGATTCTCTGCTTTATTCCCAGAGAATTATTCTCCTGAAGAAGATTACAGACTGACCTATCTCCTGATGGTGTACGTAGCCGTCTCCCTCCCATCTCTCGCCAGTGACCCCCAGTCCTTTTATAGTCAGGAGCACCAGGGTGAGTAGCAAAGACTGAGCCCTCAGCGAGCAGGCTATTAATGGTCTCAGTAAAGGGAGTTTGCATTTGGACATCATCTGATCCCATTCCTCAGAGACAACAGGAAATCAATTATTTTTGTTTGAGGTTCACTCCTGAGGGGAAATGTGTCAGCCATTTTGGACACAGCAAGGTCCCAGAAACAGACAATGAATATGATTGGCCAGTTAAAATGAGAAAGGTGAAACCACAAATGCTGGAAATACATTTAAGGGGAAGCTGGATAAACACATGAGGGAGAGAGGAATAGACGGATATGGGGATAGAGTGAGATGAAGGAGGCTCGTGTGGAGCATAAACACCAGCACGGACCTGTGGGGCCGAATGGCCTCTTTCACTGCGATGTAATTCGAAGGAATACGCAGCAGGTCAGGTTCGCCTCGGCAGCTTAAGACTGGAGGGTGGACCATTCATGGGCTTGTCTTGTCTGTTTTATTGATGGACTTTGACCGACCTGTGCACTTCCAGAATTTTCTGTTGTTTCATAAAGGTCCAGTTAAAGTGTTTCCAGGGTTGGTTGATGAGGGAATGTTGGCTCAGGACACCTCACTGCTCCTCTTCAGGGGATTAATTACATCCACTTCAACAAACAGGTGGGAACGATATATAAAAATGCATTCGAAGGATGGCACCTCCGACAGTGCGGCGCTCCCTCAGTACTGACCCTCCGACAGTGCGGCGCTCCCTCAGTACTGACCCTCCGACAGTGCGGCGCTCCCTCAGTACTGACCCTCCGACAGTGCGGCGCTCCCTCAGTACTGACCGTCCGACAGTGCAGCACTCCCTCAGTACTGACCCTCCGACAGTGCGGCGCTCCCTCAGTACTGCCCCTCCGACAGTGCGGCGCTCCCTCAGTACTGACCCTCCGACAGTGCGGCGCTCCCTCAGTACTGACCCTCCGACAGTGCGGCGCTCCCTCAGTACTGACCGTCCGACAGTGCAGCACTCCCTCAGTACTGACCCTCCGACAGTGCGGCACTCCCTCAGTACTGACCCTCCGACAGTGCGGCGCTCCCTCAGTACTGACCCTCCGACAGTGCGGCGCTCCCTCAGTACTGACCCTCCGACAGTGCGGCACTCCCTCAGTACTGACCCTCCGACAGTGCGGCACTCCCTCAGTACTGACCCTCCGACAGTGCGGCACTCCCTCAGTACTGCCCCTCCGACAGTGCGGCACTCCCTCAGTACAGACCCTCCGACAGTGCGGCGCTCCCTCAGGACTGACCCTCTGACAGTGCAGCGCTCCCTCAGGACTGACCCTCTGACAGTGCGGCGCTCCCTCAGTACTGACCCTCCGACAATGCAGCGCTCCCTCAGTACTGACCCTCCGACAGTGCGGCGCTCCCTCAGTACTGACCCTCCGACAGTGCGGCGCTCCCTCAGTACTGACCCTCCGACAATGCAGCGCTCCCTCAGTACTGACCCTCCGACAGTGCGGCGCTCCCTCAGTACTGACCCTCCGACAGTGCGGCGCTCCCTCAGTACTGACCCTCCGACAGTGCAGCACTCCCTCAGTACTGACCCTCCGACAGTGCGGCGCTCCCTCAGTACTGACCCTCCGACAGTGCAGCACTCCCTCAGTACTGACCCTCCGACAGTGCGGCGCTCCCTCAGTACTGACCCTCCGACAGTGCGGCGCTCCCTCAGTACTGACCCTCCGACAATGCAGCGCTCCCTCAGTACTGACCCTCCGACAGTGCGGCGCTCCCTCAGTACTGACCCTCCGACAGTGCGGCGCACCCTCAGTACTGACCGTCCGACAGTGCGGCACTCCCTCAGTACTGACCCTCCGACAGTGCGGCACTCCCTCAGTACTGACCCTCCGACAGTGCGGCGCTCCCTCAGTACTGACCCTCCGACAGTGCGGCGCTCCCTCAGTACTGACCCTCCGACAGTGCGGCGCTCCCTCAGTACTGACCCTCCGACAGTGCGGCGCTCCCTCAGTACTGACCCTCCGACAATGCAGTGCTCCCTCAGTACTGACCCTCCGACAGTGCGGCGCTCCCTCAGTACTGACCCTCCGACAGTGCGGCGCTCCCTCAGTACTGACCGTCCGACAGTGCGGCACTCCCTCAGTACTGACCCTCCGACAGTGCGGCACTCCCTCAGTACTGCCCCTCCGACAGTGCAGGACTCCCTCAGTACTGACCCTCCGACAGTGCGGCGCTCCCTCAGTACTGACCCTCCGACAGTGCGGCACTCCCTCAGTACAGACCCTCTGACAGTGCGGCGCTCCCTCAGTACTGACCCTCCGACAGTGCGGCGCTCCCTCAGTACTGACCCTCCGACAGTGCGGCGCTCCCTCAGTACAGACCCTCCGACAGTGCGGCGCTCCCTCAGTACTGACCCTCCGACAGTGCGGCGCTCCCTCAGTACTGACCCTCCGACAGTGCGGCGCTCCCTCAGTACAGACCCTCCGACAGTGCGGCGCTCCCTCAGTACTGACCCTCCGACAGTGCGGCGCTCCCTCAGTACTGACCCTCCGACAGTGCGGCACTCCCTCAGTACTGACCCTCCGACAGTGCAGCTCTCCCTCAGGACTGACCCTCTGACAGTGCGGCACTCCCTCAGGACTGACCCTCTGACAGTGCAGCTCTCCCTCAGGACTGACCCTCTGACAGTGCGGCGCTCCCTCAGGACTGACCCTCTGACAGTGCGGCGCTCCCTCAGGACTGACCCTCTGACAGTGCAGCGCTCCCTCAGGACTGACCCTCTGACAGTGCAGCGCTCCCTCAGGACTGACCCTCCGACAGTGCGGCACTCCCTCAGTACTGACCCTCCGACAGTGCGGCACTCCCTCAGTACTGACCCTCCGACAGTGCGGCGCTCTCTCAGGACTGACCCTCTGACAGTGCGGCGCTCCCTCAGGACTGACCCTCTGACAGTGCGGCGCTCCCTCAGGACTGACCCTCTGACAGTGCGGCGCTCCCTCAGTACTGACCCTCCGACAGTGCAGCACTGAGAACTCTGGCTCATTCTTCCCTCCTTAACCCACGATCACTAAGTTCGAACATAATACCTGTACCACTGTCCTGGCTGAGATCAGTGATGGAACAGGCTGCTCTGGGCATCTCCTATATATCACAGACCAGTCCTGGCCTCCCCTGTATATTACAGGCTGGTCCATAGAAAAATCGGAGCAAGAGTAGGCCATTCGGCCCTTCGGGCCTGCTCCGCCATTCAAAATGATCATGGCTGATCGTCTAACTCAGTACCCTGTTCCCGCTTTTTCCCCATATCCCTTGATCCCTTTAGCATTAAGAAATATATCTATCTCCTTCTTGAATACATCTAATGACTTGGCCTCCACTGCCTTCTGTGGTAGAGAATTCCACAGGTTCACCACCCTCTGAGTGAAGAAATTTCTCCTCATCTTTGTTCTAAATGGCATACCCCGTATCCTGAGACTGTGACCCCTGGTTCTGGACTCCCCAGCCATCGGGAACATCCTCCCTGCATCTAGTCTGTCCAGTCCTGTTAGAATTTTATATGTTTCGATGAGATCACCTCTCATTCTTCTAAACTCCAGTGAATGTAGGCCTAGTCGACCCAATCTCTCCTCATACATCAGTCCTGCCATCCCAGGAATCAGTCTGGTAAACCTTCGTTTCACTCCCTCCATGGCAAGGACATCCTTCCTCAGATAAGGAGACCAAAACTGCACACAATACTCCAGATGTGGTCTCACCAAGGCCCTGTATAACTGCAGTAAGACATCCCTGCTCCTGTACTCAAATCGTCTTGCAATGAAGACCAACATACCATTCACCTTCCTAACTGCTTGCTGTACCTGAATGCTCACTTTCAGCGACTGGTGTACAAGGACACCCAGGTCTCGTTGCACCTCCCCTTTTCCCAATCTATCACCATTCAGATAATAATCTGACTTTCTGTTTTTACAACCAAAGTGGATAACCTCACATTTATCCACGTTATACTGCATCTGCCATGTTCTTGCCCACTCACCCAACTTGTCTAAATCACATTGGAGCCTCTTTGCATCCTCCTCACAGCTCACATTCCACCCCAGCTTTGTGTCGTCTGCAAACTTGGAAATGTTACATTCAGTTCCCTCATCCAAATCATTGATATATATTGTGAATAGCTGGGGCCCAAGCACTGATCCCTGCGGTACCCCACTCGTCACTGCCTGCCACCCCGAAAAAGACCCGTTTATTCCTACTCTCTGTTTCCTGTCTGTCAACCAATTCTCAATCCATGCCAGGATATTCCCCCAATCCCATGTGCTTTAATTTTGCACACTAACCTCTTGTGTGGGACCTTATCAAAAGCCTTCTGAAAATCCAAATACACCACATCCACTGGTTCTCCCCTATCGATTCTACTAGTTACCTCATCAAAAAACTCCAGTAGATTTGTTAAGCATGATTTCTCTTTCATAAACCCATGCTGGCTTTGTCCAATCCCGTTAATGCCCTCCAAATGTTCTGTTATCACATCCTTTATAATGGATTCTAGCATTTTCCCCACGACTGATGTTAGGCTAACTGGTCTGTAATTCCCTGTTTTTTCTCTCCCTCCTTTTTTAAATAGTGGGGTTACATTTGCCACCCTCCAATCTGTAGGAACTGTTCCAGAGTCTATAGAATTTTGGAAGATGATCACCAACGCATCCACTATTTCCAGGGCCACTTCCTTTATTACTCTGGGATGTAGATTATCAGGCCCTGGGGATTTGTCAGCCTTTAGCCCCATTAATTTCCCTAGCACTATTTTTTTTTACTAATACTGGTTTCCTTCAGTTCCTCCCTCTCACTAGACCCTTGGCTCCCTAACATTTATGGCAGGTTATTTGTGTCCTCCTTTGTGAAGACAGAACCAAAGTATGTGTTTAATTGTTCTGCCATTTCTTTGTTCCCCATTATAATTTCCCCCATTTCTGACTGTAAGGGACCTACATTTGTCGTCACTAATCTTTATCTCTTGACATATTTATAGAAGCTTTTACAGTCAGTTTTTATGTTCCCTGCTAGTTTACTCTCATACTCTATTTTTCCCCTCTTAATCAATCTCTTTGTCCTCCTTTGCTGAATTCTGAACTGCTCCCAATCCTCAGGCTTGCCGCTTTTTCTGGCAATTTTATATGTCTCCTCTTTGGATCTAATACTATCCCTAATTTCTTTTGTAAGCCACGGTTGAGCCACCTTTCCTGTTTTATTTTTGTGCCAGACAGGAATGAATAACTGTTGTAATTCCTGCACATGTTCTTTAAATATTAGCCATTGCCTATCCACCGTCATCCTTTTTAGTAAAGTTCCCCATTCTATCATAGCCAACTCGCACCTCATACTTTCGTAATTTCCTTTATTTAGATTCAGGACCCTAGTTTCAGATTCAACTACTTCACTCCCCATCTTAATGAGGAATTCTATCATGTTATGGTCGCTCTTCCCTAAGGGACCCCGCACAACAAGATTGTGAATTAATCCTTTCTCATTGCACAATACCCAGTCTAGGATCACCTGTTCTCTAGTTGGTTCCTCAACGTATTGGTCTAGAAATTCATCACGTACACACTCCAGGAATTCCTCCCCCACAGTATTATTGCTAATTTGGTTTGACCAATCTATATGTCGATTAAAGTCACCCATGATTAGAGTTGTACCCTTCTTGCATGCGTCTCTAATTTCCTGTTTAATGCCCTCCCCTACATCTCCACTACTGTTTGGGGGCCAATAAACAACTCCCACCAACGTTTTCTGCCCCTTGGTGTTTCTTAGCTCCACCCATACAGTTTCCACATTGTGATTTTCCGAGCCAATATCCTTCCTCACTATTGCATTGATTTCCTCCTTTACTAACAACGCTACCCCACCTCCTTTCCCTTTTTGCCTGTCCTTCCTAAATATTGAATACCCCTGGATGTTCAGTTCCCATCCTTGGTCACCCTGCAGCCATGTCTCCGTAATCGCAACTATATCAGAACCGTTAATATCTATCTGCGCTGTTAATTCATCTAGCTTATTGCGAATGCTCCGCGCATTAAGACACAATGTCTTTAGACTTGTCTTTTTAAGATTGCTAGTCATCTTAGTTTTATTTTTCACTATGGCCCTATTTGTTTTTCACCCTTGTTTTCTCTGCCTTCCACAATTGCTTCTTCCCTTTCTGTCTTTTGTTTCTATCCTTGTTTCCCACTCCTCTGTCTCCCTGCTCAGGTTCCCATCCCCCTGCCATTCTAGTTTAAACCTTCCCCAACAGCACTAGCAAACACCCCCCCGAGGACATCGGTCCCGGTCCTGCTCGGGTGTAACCCGTCCCGCTTGTACAGGTCCCACCTTCCCCAGAACTGGTCCCAATGTCCCAGGAATCTAAATCCAAGCCTCTCCTGTATATTATAGACCTGTCTGGGCCTCTCCTACATGTTACAGACTGGTCCTGGCCCCTCCTGTATATTACAGGCTGGTCTGGGCCTCCCCTGCATATTACAGACTGGTCTGAGCCTCTCCTCTGTATTATAGACTAGTCTGGGTCCCTCCTGTATATTACAGACCTGTCTGGGCCTGTCCTATATGTTACAGACAGGTACTGGCCTCTCCTGCATATTACAGGCCGATCTGGGCCTCCCCTGCATATTACAGGCCGATCTGGGACTCTCCTGAATATTACAGACTGGTCTGGGCCTCCCCTGAATATTACAGACCGGTCTGGGCCTCCGCTTAATATTACAGATTAGTCTAGACATCCCGTGTATATTACAGACTGGCCTGGGCCTCCCATGTTTATTACAGACAGGTCTGGGCCTCTCCTGTATATTACAGACTGGTCTGAGCCTTTCCTCTATATTACAGACTAGTCTGGGTCCCTCCTGTATATTACAGACTAGTCTGTAATATACAGCCTCTCCTGTGTATTACAGATTGGCCTCTCCTGTGTATTACAGATTGGCCTCTCCTGTGTATTACAGATTGGTTTGGGCCTACCCTGAATATTAGAGACTGGTCTGGACCTCTACTGTATATTTCAGACTGGTCTAGGCATCCCGTGTATATTACAGGCTGGGCCGGGCCTCCTCTGTATATTACAGACTGGTCTGGGCCTCCTCTATATATTACAGGCCGCTCTGGGCTTCCTCTGTATATTACAGGCCGGCATGGCCCTCCTCTGTATATAACAGACTGGTCTGGGCCTCCTCTGTATATTACAGGCCGTTCTGGGCCTTCTCTATATATTACAGGCCGCTCTGGGACTCCTCTGTATATTACAGGCTGATCTGGGCCTCCCCTGAATATTACAGATTGGTCTGGCCCTCCCCTGAATATTACAGTTTAGTCCAGGCATCCCGTGTATATTACAGGCTGCTCTGGGCTTCCTCTGTATATTACAGGCTGGTCTCGGGTTCCTCCGTATATTAGAGGCCTCTCTGAGCCTCCTCTCTAAATTACAGACCACTCTGGGCCTCCTTATATTACAGGCCGCTCTGGGCCTCCTCTAAATATTACAGGCTGCTCTGGGCCTCTCTATATATTACAGGCTGCTCTGGGCCTCTTCTGTATATTACAGGCTGCTCTGGGCCTCCTCTGTATATTACAGGCCGCTCTGGGCCTCCTCTGTATATCACAGGCCACTCTGGGCCTCCTCTGTGTATCACAGGTCGCTCTGGGCCTCCTCTGTGTATCACAGGTCGCTCTGGGCCTCCTCTGTATATCACAGGCCGCTCTGGGCCTCCTCTGTGTATTACAGGCCGCTCTGGGCTTCCTCAGTATATCACAGGCCGCTCTGGGCCTCCTCCATACATTACAGGCTGTTTTGGGCCTCCTCTGTATATTACAGGCTGCTCTGGGCCTCCTCTGTATATTACAGGCTGCTCTGGGCCTCCTCTGTATATTACAGGCTGCTCTGGGCCTCCTCTGTGTATTACATGCTGTTCTGGGCCTCCTCTGTATATTACAGACCACTCTGGGCCTCCTTATATTACAGGCTGCTCTGGGCCTCCTCTAAATATTACAGGCTGCTCTGGGCCTCTCTATATATTACAGGCTGCTCTGGGCCTCTTCTGTATATTACAGGCTGTTCTGGGCCTCCTCTGTATATTACAGGCTGCTCTGGGCCTCTCTATATATTACAGGCTGCTCTGGGCCTCTTCTGTATATTACAGGCTGTTCTGGGCCTCCTCTGTATATTACAGACCACTCTGGGCCTCCTTATATTACAGGCTGCTCTGGGCCTCCTCTAAATATTACAGGCTGCTCTGGGCCTCTCTATATATTACAGGCTGCTCTGGGCCTCTTCTGTATATTACAGGCTGTTCTGGGCCTCCTCTGTATATTACAGGCCACTCTGGGCCTCCTCTGTGTATCACAGGTCGCTCTGGGCCTCCTCTGTGTATCACAGGTCGCTCTGGGCCTCCTCTGTGTATCACAGGCCGCTCTGGGCCTCCTCTGTGTATTACAGGCCGCTCTGGGACCAGCCATGTCTCCGTAATCGCAACTATATCATAACCGTTAATACCTATCTGCGCTGGTCTCGGGCTCCTCCGTATATTAGAGGCCTCTCTGAGCCTCCTCTCTAAATTATAGACCACTCTGGGCCTCCTCCTTATATTACAGGCTGCTCTGGGTCTATTCTGTATATGACAGGCCGCTCTGGGCCTCCATATATTACAGGCCGCTCTGGGCCTCCTCTAAATATTACAGGATGCTCTGGGCCTCTCTATATATTACAGGCTGCTCTGGGCCTCTTCTGCATATTACAGGCTGCTCTGGGCCTCCTCTGTATATTACAGGCTGCTCTGGGCCTCCTCTGTGCATTACAGGCTGCTCTGGGCTTCCTCCGTATATCACAGGCCGCTCTGGGCCTCCTCTGTATTACAGGCCGCTCTGGGCTTCCTCAGTATATCACAGGCCGCTCTGGGCCTCCTCCATACATTACAGGCTGTTTTGGGCCTCCTCTGTATATTACAGGCTGCTCTGGGCCTCCTCTGTATATTACAGGCTGCTCTGGGCCTCCTCTGTATATTACAGGCTGCTCTGGGCCTCCTCTCTGTATTACATGCTGTTCTGGGCCTCCTCTGTATATTACAGGCTGTTCTGGGCCTCCTCTGTGTATTACAGGCTGTTCTGGGCCTCCTCTGTGTATTACAGGCTGTTCTGGGCCTCCTCTGTATATTACAGGCTGTTCTGGGCCTCCTCTGTATATTACAGGCTGCTCTGGGCCTCCACTGTATATTACAGGCTGTTCTGGGCCTCCTCTGTATATTACAGGCTGTTCTGGGCCTCCTCTGTATATTACAGGCTGTTCTGGGCCTCCTCTGTATATTACAGGCTGTTCTGGGCCTCCTCTGTATATTACAGGCTGTTCTGGGCCTCCTCTGTATATTACAGGCTGCTCTGGGCCTCCTCTGTATATTACAGGCTGTTCTGGGCCTCCTCTGTATATTACAGGCTGCTCTGGGCCTCCTCTGTATATTACAGGCTGTTCTGGGCCTCCTCTGTATATTACAGGCTGTTCTGGGCCTCCTCTGTATATTACAGGCTGTTCAGGGCCTCCTCTGTATATTACAGGCTGTTCAGGGCCTCCTCTGTATATTACAGGCTGTTCCGGGCCTCCTCTGTATATTACAGGCTGTTCCGGGCCTCCTCTGTGTATTACAGGCTGTTCCGGGCCTCCTCTGTGTATTACAGGCTGTTCCGTGCCTCCTCTGTGTATTACAGGCTGTTCTGTGCCTCCTCTGTGTATTACTGGCTGTTCTGTGCCTCCTCTGTATATTACAGGCTGTTCTGGGCCTCCTCTGTATATTACAGGCTGTTCTGGGCCTCCTCTGTATATTACAGGCTGTTCTGGGCCTCCTCTGTATATTACAGGCTGTTCTGGGCCTCCTCTGTATATTACAGGCTGTTCTGCGCCTCCTCTGTATATTACAGGCTGTTCCGGGCCTCCTCTGTATATTACAGGCTGTTCCGGGCCTCCTCTGTATATTACAGGCTGTTCTGGGCCTCCTCTGTATATTACAGGCTGTTCCAGGCCTCCTCTGTATATTACAGGCTGTTATGGGCCTCCTCTGTATATTACAGGCTGCTCTGGGCCTCCTCTGTATATTACAGGCTGCTCTGGGCCTCCTCTGTATATTACAGGCTGTTCTGGGCCTCCTCTGTATATTACAGGCTGTTCTGGGCCTCCTCTGTATATTACAGGCTGTTCTGGGCCTCCTCTGTATATTACAGGCTGCTCTGGGCCTCCTCTGTATATTACAGGCTGTTCTGGGCCTCCTCTGTATATTACAGGCTGCTCTGGGCCTCCTCTGTATATTACAGGCTGTTCTGGGCCTCCTCTGTATATTACAGGCTGCTCTGGGCCTCCTCTGTATATTACAGGCTGTTCTGGGCCTCCTCTGTATATTACAGGCTGCTCTGGGCCTCCTCTGTATATTACAGGCTGCTCTGGGCCTCCTCTGTATATTACAGGCTGCTCTGGGCCTCCTCTGTATATTACAGGCTGTTCTGGGCCTCCTCTGTATATTACAGGCTGTTCTGGGCCTCCTCTGTATATTACAGGCTGTTCTGGGCCTCCTCTGTATATTACAGGCTGTTCTGGGCCTCCTCTGTATATTACAGGCTGTTCTGGGCCTCCTCTGTATATTACAGGCTGTTCTGGGCCTCCTCAGTATATTACAGGCTGTTCTGGGCCTCCTCTGTATATTACAGGCTGTTCTGGGCCTCCTCTGTATATTACAGGCTGTTCTGGACCTCCTCTGTATATTACAGGCTGTTCTGGGCCTCCTCTGTATATTACAGGCTGCTCTGGGCCTCCTCTGTATATTACAGGCTGTTCTGGGCCTCCTCTGTATATTACAGGCTGCTCTCGGCCTCCTCTGTATATTACAGGCTGTTCTGGGCCTCCTCTGTATATTACAGGCTGCTCTGGGCCTCCTCTGTATATTACAGGCTGTTCTGGGCCTCCTCTGTATATTACAGGCTGCTCTGGGCCTCCTCTGTATATTACAGGCTGCTCTGGGCCTCCTCTGTATATTACAGGCTGCTCTGGGCCTCCTCTGTATATTACAGGCTGCTCTGGGCCTCCTCTGTATATTACAGGCTGTTCTGGGCCTCCTCTGTATATTACAGGCTGTTCTGGGCCTCCTCTGTATATTACAGGCTGTTCTGGGCCTCCTCTGTATATTACAGGCTGCTCTGGGCCTCCTCTGTATATTACAGGCTGCTCTGGGCCTCCTCTGTATATTACAGGCTGCTCTGGGCCTCCTCTGTATATTACAGGCTGCTCTGGGCCTCCTCTGTATATTACAGGCTGCTCTGGGCCTCCTCTGTATATTACAGGCTGCTCTGGGCCTCCTCTGTATATTACAGGCTGTTCTGGGCCTCCTCTGTATATTACAGGCTGCTCTGGGCCTCCTCTGTATATTACAGGCTGCTCTGGGCCTCCTCTGTATATTACAGGCTGCTCTGGGCCTCCTCTGTATATTACAGGCTGTTCTGGGCCTCCTCTGTATATTACAGGCTGTTCTGGGCCTCCTCTGTATATTACAGGCTGTTCTGGGCCTCCTCTGTATATTACAGGCTGTTCTGGGCCTCCTCTGTATATTACAGGCTGCTCTGGGCCTCCTCTGTATATTACAGGCTGCTCTGGGCCTCCTCTGTATATTACAGGCTGCTCTGGGCCTCCTCTGTATATTACAGGCTGCTCTGGGCCTCCTCTGTATATTACAGGCTGCTCTGGGCCTCCTCTGTATATTACAGGCTGCTCTGGGCCTCCTCTGTATATTACAGGCTGCTCTGGGCCTCCTCTGTATATTACAGGCTGTTCTGGGCCTCCTCTGTATATTACAGGCTGCTCTGGGCCTCCTCTGTATATTACAGGCTGCTCTGGGCCTCCTCTGTATATTACAGGCTGCTCTGGGCCTCCTCTGTATATTACAGGCTGCTCTGGGCCTCCTCTGTATATTACAGGCTGCTCTGGGCCTCCTCTGTATATTACAGGCTGCTCTGGGCCTCCTCTGTATATTACAGGCTGCTCTGGGCCTCCTCTGTATATTACAGGCTGCTCTGGGCCTCCTCTGTATATTACAGGCTGTTCTGGGCCTCCTCTGTATATTACAGGCTGCTCTGGGCCTCCTCTGTATATTACAGGCTGCTCTGGGCCTCCTCTGTATATTACAGGCTGCTCTGGGCCTCCTCTGTATATTACAGGCTGCTCTGGGCCTCCTCTGTATATTGAACAATTGTATCTTTCTTTAGGTCACCGTAACAACATCCATTGTTTGGCCAAAGCCATCAACCAGATCGCGGCCGCACTCTACACCGTTCACAATCAGAATATTCAGGAGCACCTCAAGGAGTTCCTGTCGGTAAGTGAGGCGCTGCTCTTGAGATCGTTGTGATGTGGCAAACTATCATTGGATCAAAAGGCTTGGCATCTGTATACCACAGACAGTATCACAGACAAGACCAATCCTACAGGGACACGGAGAGAGGGGACACGGGGAGAGGGGGGACACGGGGAGAGGACATGGAGAGAGGGGACACGGAGAGAGGGGACACGGAGAGAGGGGACACGGAGAGAGGGGACACGGAGAGAGGGGACACGGAGAGAGGGGACACACGGAGAGGGGAAACGGAGAGAGGGGACACACAGAGAGACAGATACAGATACAAAGACGCAGACACAAATACATAGACACTGATACACAGATACAGATACACAAATACTGAAACACAGACACAGATACAGAGACACAGATACAGAGACACAGATACAGAGACACAGATACAGAGACACAGATACAGAGACACAGATACAGAGACACAGATACAAAGACGCAGACACAAATACATAGACACTGATACACAGATACAGATACACAAATACTGAAACACAGACACAGATACAGAGACACAGATACAGAGACACAGATACAGAGACACAGATACAGAGACACAGATACAGAGACACAGATACAGAGAGACAGATACAGAGAGACAGATACAGAGAGACAGATACAGAGAGACAGATACAGAGAGACAGATACAGAGAGACAGATACAGAGAGACAGATACAGATACAGATACAAAGACGCAGACACAAATACACAGACACTGATACACAGATACAGATACAGAGACACAGATACAGAGACACAGATACAGAGACACAGATACAGAGACACAGATACAGAGACACAGATACAGAGACACAGATACAGAGACACAGATACAGAGACACAGATACAGATACAAAGACGCAGACACAAATACACAGACACTGATACACAGATACAGATACACAAATACTGAAACACAGATACAGATACACAGATATACAGATATACAGATATACAGATACACAGATATACAGATACACAGACACTAACACAGATACAGAGACACAGACACAGACACAGATACAGAGACACAGACACAGATATACAGATACACAGATATACAGATACACAGATATACAGATATACAGATGCACAGATATACAGATGCACAGATATACAGATACACAGATATACAGATATACAGATGCACAGATATACAGATGCACAGATATACAGATACACAGATATACAGATACACAGATATACAGATGCACAGATATACAGATACACAGATATACAGATGCACAGATATACAGATGCACAGATATACAGATGCACAGATATACAGATACACAGATATACAGATGCACAGATATACAGATACACAGATATACAGATACACAGATATACAGATGCACAGATATACAGATACACAGATATACAGATGCACAGATATACAGATGCACAGATATACAGATGCACAGATATACAGATGCACAGATATACAGATACACAGATATACAGATGCACAGATATACAGATACACAGATACAGATACACAGACACTAACACAGATACAGAGACACAGATACAGAGACACAGATACAGAGACACAGATACAGAGACACAGATACAGAGACACAGATACAGATATACGGATACAGATACACAGACATTAACACAGACACAGAGACACAGATACATAGACGCAGATACAGACGCAGATACGCAGATACGCAGACGCAGATACGCAGATGCAGATACGCAGACGCAGATACGCAGACGCAGATACGCAGACGCAGATACGCAGACGCAGATACGCAGACGCAGATACGCAGATACGCAGACACAGATACGCAGACACAGATACGCAGACACAGATACGCAGACACAGATACGCAGACACAGATACGCAGACACAGATACGCAGACACAGATACGCAGACACAGATACGCAGACACAGATACGCAGACACAGATACGCAGACACAGATACGCAGACACAGATACGCAGACACAGATACGCAGACACAGATACGCAGACACAGATACGCAGACACAGATACGCAGACACAGATACGCAGACACAGATACGCAGACACAGATACGCAGACACAGATACGCAGACACAGATACGCAGACACAGATACGCAGACACAGATACGCAGACACAGATACGCAGACACAGATACGCAGACACAGATACGCAGACACAGATACGCAGACACAGATACGCAGACACAGATACGCAGACACAGATACGCAGACACAGATACGCAGACACAGATACGCAGACACAGATACGCAGACACAGATACGCAGACACAGATACGCAGACACAGATACGCAGACACAGATACGCAGACACAGATACGCAGACACAGATACGCAGACACAGATACGCAGACACAGATACGCAGACACAGATACGCAGACACAGATACGCAGACACAGATACGCAGACACAGATACGCAGACACAGATACGCAGACACAGATACGCAGACACAGATACGCAGACACAGATACGCAGACACAGATACGCAGACACAGATACGCAGACACAGATACGCAGACACAGATACAGACACAGATACAGACACCGATAGAGAAACAGAGAGACTGACATAGAGACAGACATACAGACACAGGTACAGATACAGATACACAAGCA
This sequence comes from Heptranchias perlo, assembly GCF_035084215.1. Taxonomy (NCBI): domain Eukaryota; kingdom Metazoa; phylum Chordata; class Chondrichthyes; order Hexanchiformes; family Hexanchidae; genus Heptranchias; species Heptranchias perlo. Next base: position 19,095,018 of record NC_090370.1, read on the forward strand.
CAGACCCAGACGAGATAGAGAGGGGGATAAAAAAGGAGTGGGGGGTGGCAATATTGGTTAAAGAAACAATTACAGCTGTGAGGAGGGATTATATGTGAGAATGATCATCAAATGAGGCCATATGGGTTGAGCTAAAGAACAAAAGAGGGGCAGTCACACTGCTGCGAGTGTACTGTAGACCCCCGAACAGTCAGAGGGAGATAGAGGAGCAAATATGTAGGCAAATTTCTGAGAAGTGCAAAAACAATAGGACAGTAATAGTAGGGGATTTCAACTACCCTAATATTAACTGGGATACAATCAGTGTGAAGGGTATAGAGGGCGCAGAATTCTTAAATTGCATTCAGGAGAACTTTTTTAGCCAGTACGTAGCAAGCCCAACAAGAGAGGGGTCAGTTCTGGATTTAGCTTTAGGGAATGAGGCTGGGCAGGTGGAAGGAGAATCAGTGGGGGAGCATGTAGGTGTAGTGATCATAATACAGTTGGATTTAATATAGCTGGTTTGCTGTTGCATAGAGCTGGCGTGGACTCGATGGGCCGAATGGCCGCCTTCCATTCTGTTACCCTACTATGATTCTATGATTCTAGTTATGGAAAAGGACAAAGACAGATCAGGAGTTAAAGTTCTCAATTGGGGAAAGGCCAATTTTACTAAACTGAGAAGTGATTCAGCAAAAGTGGACTGGAAACAGCTACTGGAAGGTAAATCAGTGTCGGAGCAGTGGGAGACATTCAAGGGGGAGATAGTGAGGATTCAGAGTCCCACAAAGAAAAAGGGTGGAACTGCCAACTCAAGAGGCCCCTGGATAACAAGGAGCATAGAGGGTAAGATAAGGCAGAAAAGAGATGCTTATGTCAGACACTGAGAGCTCTATACTGCAGAAAGCCTAGAGAAGTACAGAAAGTGCAGGGGTGAAATTAAAAATGAAATTAGGAAAGCAAAGAGAGGGCATGAAAAAATACTGGCAAGTAAAATCAAGGAAAACCCCAAAATGTTTTATAAACCCATTAAGAGCAAGAGGATAATTAAGAAAGAGTAGGGCCTATTAGAGACCAAAAAGGTGACCTGTGTGAGGATGTGGGAATGGTTCTTAACTTTGTGTCTGTCTTCACAAAGAAGGGGGATGATACTGGGATTGTAGTTAAGGAGGAGGAGTGTGAAATATTGGATGAGATAAACACAGTGAGAGAGGAAGTATTAAGGGGATTAGCATCTTTGAAAGTGGATAAATCGCCAGGGCCGGATGAAATGTATCCCAGGCTGTTAATAGAAGCCAGGGAGGGAATAGCAGAGGCTCTGACCATCATTTTTCGATCCTCCCTGGATGCAGGCGTAGTGCCGGAGGACTGGAGGACTGAGGAGAGATTTTTTCATCCAGAGGGTGGTGGGGGTCTGGAACTCACTGCCTGAGAGGGTGGGAGAGGCAGAAACCCTCAACTCATTTTTAAAAGTATCTGGATGAGCACCTGAAGAGCGGTGACCCACAGGGCAACAGACCAAGTGCTGGTAATTGGGATAAAGCTGAATAGCTCTATTTTGACCGGCACAGACACGATGGGCTGAATGGCCTCCTTCTGTGCTGTCAATTTTTCTATGTTTCGATATTTCTATGAGATACACTGGCACAGACACAGAGACACGGACAGACACAGAGAGAGACACAGATATAGATACAGAGACAGAGAGATGGAGACAGAGGATCAGACACTGACAGACGGACACTGAAAGGCAGACACCTTCGGGCAGAGGACAATTGGAGGCAGACGCAGGCTGATTAACATCGCACACAGAGATACTCAGGCCTGTGGTTTATGACGGTGATCTCCCTGTGGTTTATGACGGTGATCTCCCCCTGGAGTTTATGACGGTGATCTCACCCTGTGGTTTATGACGGTGATCTCCCCCTGGAGTTTATGACGGTGATCTCCCCCTGTGGTTTATGACGGTGATCTCTCCCTGTGGTTTATGACGGTGATCTCACCCTGTGGTTTATGACGGTGATCTCCCCCTGTGGTTTATGACGGTGATCTCCCCCTGTGGTTTATGACGGTGATCTCTCCCTGTGGTTTATGACGGTGATCTCACCCTGTGGTTTATGACGGTGATCTCCCCCTGTGGTTTATGACGGTGATCTCCCCCTGTGGTTTATGACGGTGATCTCCCCCTGCGGTTTATGACGGTGATCTCCCCCTGCGGTTTTTGACGGTGATCTCCACCTGCGGTTTATGACTGTGATCTCCCCCTGCGGTTTATGACGGTGATCTCCCCCTGCGGTTTATGACGGTGATCTCCCCCTGCGGTTTTTGACGGTGATCTCCACCTGCGGTTTATGACTGTGATCTCCCCCTGCGGTTTATGACGGTGATCTCCCCCTGCGGTTTGTGACGGTGATCTCCCCCTGCGGTTTGTGACGGTGATCTCCCCCTGCGGTTTATGACGGTGATCTCCTCCTGCGGTTTATGACGGTGATCTCCCCCTGCGGATTATGACGGTGATCTCCCCCTGGGGTTTATGACGGTGATCTCCCCAAGTGGTTTATGACGGTGATCTCTCCCTGTGGTTTATGACGGTGATCTCCCCCTGCGGTTTATGACGGTGATCTCCCCCTGTGGTTTATGACGGTGATCTCCCCCTGCGGTTTATGACGGTGATCTCCCCCTGCGGTTTATGACGGTGATCTCCCGCTGTGGTTTATGACGGTGATCTCTCCCTGTGGTTTATGACGGTGATCTCCCTGCGGTTTATGAGGGTGATCTCCCCATGTGATCGATAATGGTGATCTCCTGCTGTGGTTTATGACAGTGATGTCCCCCTGTGATCTATAATGGTGATCTCCCCCTGTGATCTATAATGGTGATCTCCCGCTGTGGTTTATGACGGTGATCTCCCCCTGCGGTTTATGACGGTGATCTCCCGCTGTGGTTTATGACGGTGATCTCGCCCTGCGGTTTATGACGGTGATCTCCCGCTGTGGTTTATGACGGTGATCTCCCCCTGGGGTTTATGACGGTGATCTCCCGCTGTGGTTTATGACGGTGATCTCCCGCTGAGGTTTATGACGGTGATCTCACCCTGCGGTTCATGACGGTGATCTCCCCCTGCGGTTTATGACGGTGATCTCCCCTGCGGTTTATGACGGTGATCTCCCCCTGCGGTTTATGATGGTGATCTCCCCCTGGAGTTTATGACGGTGATCTCCCCCTGCGGTTTATGACGGTGATCTCCCGCTGTGGTTTATGACGGTGATCTCCCCCTGCGGTTTATGACGGTGATCTCCCCCTGCGGTTTATGACGGTGATCTCCCCCTGCGGTTTATGACGGTGATCTCCCCCTGCGGATTATGACGGTGATCTCCCCCTGCGGATTATGACGGTGATCTCCCCCTGGAGTTTATGACGGTGATCTCCCCCTGCGGATTATGACGGTGATCTCCCCATGTGATCTATAATGGTGATCTCACCCTGTGATCGATAATGGTGATCTCCTGCTGTGGTTTATGACGGTGATCTCCCCCTGCGGTTTATGACGGTGATCTCCCGCTGTGGTTTATGACGGTGATCTCGCCCTGCGGTTTATGACGGTGATCTCCCGCTGTGGTTTATGACGGTGATCTCCCCCTGGGGTTTATGACGGTGATCTCCCGCTGTGGTTTATGACGGTGATCTCCCGCTGAGGTTTATGACGGTGATCTCACCCTGCGGTTCATGACGGTGATCTCCCCCTGCGGTTCATGACGGTGATCTCCCCCTGCGGTTTATGACGGTGATCTCCCCTGCGGTTTATGACGGTGATCTCCCCCTGCGGTTTATGATGGTGATCTCCCCCTGGAGTTTATGACGGTGATCTCCCCCTGCGGTTTATGACGGTGATCTCCCGCTGTGGTTTATGACGGTGATCTCCCCCTGCGGTTTATGACGGTGATCTCCCCCTGCGGTTTATGACGGTGATCTCCCCCTGCGGTTTATGACGGTGATCTCCCCCTGCGGATTATGACGGTGATCTCCCCCTGCGGATTATGACGGTGATCTCCCCCTGGAGTTTATGACGGTGATCTCCCCCTGCGGATTATGACGGTGATCTCCCCATGTGATCTATAATGGTGATCTCACCCTGTGATCGATAATGGTGATCTCCTGCTGTGGTTTATGACAGTGATCTCCCCCTGTGATCTATAATGGTGATCTCCCCCTGTGATCTATAATGGTGATCTCCCGCTGTGGTTTATGACGGTGATCTCCCCCTGCGGTTTATGACGGTGATCTCCCCCTGCGGTTTATGACGGTGATCTCCCCCTGCGGTTTATGACGGTGATCTCCCCCTGCGGTTTATGACGGTGATCTCCCCCAGCGGTTTATGACGGTGATCTCCCCCTGTGGTTTATGACGGTGATCTCCCGCTGTGGTTTATGACGGTGATCTCCCCCTGCGGTTTATGACGGTGATCTCCCCCTGCGGTTTATGACGGTGATCTCCCCCTGGGGTTTATGACGGTGATCACCCCCTGGAGTTTATGACGGTGATCTCCCCCTGCGGATTATGACGGTGATCTCCCCCTGCGGATTATGACGGTGATCACCCCCTGCGGTTTATGACGGTGATCTCCCCCTGCGGTTTATGACGGTGATCTCCCCCTGTGGTTTTTGACGGTGATCTCCCCCTGTGGTTTTTGACGGTGATCTCCCCCTGCGGTTTATGACTGTGATCTCCCCCTGCGGTTTATGAGGGTGATCTCCCGCTGCGGTTTATGACGGTGATCTCACGCTGCGGTTTATGACGGTGATCTCCCCCTGTGATCTATAATGGTGATCTCCCGCTGCGGTTTATGACGGTGATCTCCCCCTGGAGTTTATGATGGTGATCTCCCCCTGCGGTTTATGACGGTGATCTCCCCCTGCGGTTTATGACGGTGATCTCCCCCTGCGGTTTATGACGGTGATCTCCCCCTGCGGTTTATGACCGTGATCTCCCCCTGGGGTTTATGACGGTGATCTCTCCCTGCGGTTTATGACGGTGATCTCCCCCTTGCGGTTTATGACCGTGATCTCCCCCTGGGGTTTATGACGGTGATCTCTCCCTGCGGTTTATGACGGTGATCTCACCCTGCGGTTTATGACGGTGATCTCCCCCTGTGGTTTATGACGGTGATCTCCCCCTGTGGTTTATGACGGTGATCTCCCCCTGCGGTTTATGACGGTGATCTCCCCCTGCGGTTTATGACGGTGATCTCCCCCTGGGGTTTATGACGGTGATCTCCCCCTGCGGTTTATGACGGTGATCTCACCCTGCGGTTTATGACGGTGATCTCACCCTGTGGTTTATGACGGTGATCTCACCCTGCGGTTTATGACGGTGATCTCACCCTGTGGTTTATGACGGTGATCTCCCCCTGCTGTTTATGACGGTGATCTCCCCTGCGGTTTATGACGGTGATCTCCCCCTGCGGTTTATGACGGTGATCTCCCCCTGGAGTTTATGACGGTGATCTCCCCCTGCGGTTTATGACGGTGATCTCCCCGTGCGGTTTATGAGGGTGATCTCCCCCTGCGGTTTATGACGGTATTCTCACCCTGCGGTTTATGACGGTGATCTCCCCCTGTGATCTATAATGGTGATCTCCCGCTGCGGTTTATGACGGTGATCTCCCCCTGCGGTTTATGACGGTGATCTCCCCCTGCGGTTTATGACGGTGATCTCCCCCTGCGGTTTATGACGGTGATCTCCCGCTGTGGTTTATGACGGTGATCTCCCCCTGCGGTTTATGACGGTGATCTCCCCCTGGAGTTTATGACGGTGATCTCCCCCTGCGGTTTATGATGGTGATCTCCCCCTGCGAATTATGACGGTGATCTCCCCATGTGATCGATAATGGTGATCTCCTGCTGTGGTTTATGACAGTGATCTCACCCTGTGATCGATAATGGTGATCTCCCCCTGTGATCTATAATGGTGATCTCCCGCTGTGGTTTATGACGGTGATCTCCCCTTGTGGTTTATGACGGTGATCTCCCCCTGCGGTTTATGACGGTGATCTCCCCCTGCGGTTTATGACGGTGATCTCCCCCTGCGGTTTATGACGGTGATCTCCCCCTGCGGTTTATGACGGTGATCTCCCCCTGTGGTTTATGACGGTGATCTCCCGCTGTGGTTTATGACGGTGATCTCCCCCTGCGGTTTATGACGGTGATCTCCCCCTGGAGTTTATGACGGTGATCTCCCCCTGGAGTTTATGACGGTGATCTCCCCCTGGAGTTTATGACGGTGATCTCCCCCTGTGGTTTATGACGGTGATCTCCCCCTGCGGTTTATGAGGGTGATCTCCCCCTGCGGTTTATGACGGTATTCTCACCCTGCGGTTTATGACGGTGATCTCCCCCTGTGATCTATAATGGTGATCTCCCGCTGCGGTTTATGACGGTGATCTCCCCCTGCGGTTTATGACGGTGATCTCCCGCTGTGGTTTATGACGGTGATCTCCCCCTGCGGTTTATGACGGTGATCTCCCCCTGCGGTTTATGACGGTGATCTCCCCCTGCGGTTTATGACGGTGATCTCCCCCTGCGGATTATGACGGTGATCTCCCCCTGCGGATTATGACGGTGATCTCCCCATGTGATCTATAATGGTGATCTCCTGTTGTGGTTTATGACAGTGATCTCCCCCTGTGATCTATAATGGTGATCTCCCCCTGTGATCTATAATGGTGATCTCCCGCTGTGGTTTATGACGGTGATCTCCGCTTGTGGTTTATGACGGTGATCTCCCCCTGCGGTTTATGACGGTGATCTCCCCCTGCGGTTTATGACGGTGATCTCCCCCTGCGGTTTATGACGGTGATCTCCCCCAGCGGTTTATGACGGTGATCTCCCCCTGTGGTTTATGACGGTGATCTCCCGCTGTGGTTTATGACGGTGATCTCCCCCTGCGGTTTATGACGGTGATCTCCCCCTGCGGTTTATGACGGTGATCTCCCCCTGGGGTTTATGACGGTGATCACCCCCTGGAGTTTATGACGGTGATCTCCCCCTGCGGATTATGACGGTGATCTCTCCCTGCGGTTTATGACGGTGATCACCCCCTGCGGTTTATGACGGTGATCTCCCCCTGCGGTTTATGACGGTGATCTCCCCCTGTGGTTTTTGACGGTGATCTCCCCCTGCGGTTTATGACTGTGATCTCCCCCTGCGGTTTATGAGGGTGATCTCCCGCTGCGGTTTATGACGGTGATCTCCCCCTGCGGTTTATGACGGTGATCTCACCCTGCGGTTTATGACGGTGATCTCCCCCTGTGATCTATAATGGTGATCTCCCGCTGCGGTTTATGACGGTGATCTCCCCCTGGAGTTTATGACGGTGATCTCCCCCTGCGGTTTATGACGGTGATCTCCCCCCTGCGGTTTATGACGGTGATCTCCCCCTGCGGTTTATGACGGTGATCTCCCCCTGCGGTTTATGACGGTGATCTCCCCCTGCGGTTTATGACGGTGATCTCCCCCTGCGGTTTATGACGGTGATCTCCCCCTGCGGTTTATGACCGTGATCTCCCCCTGGGGTTTATGACGGTGATCTCTCCCTGCGGTTTATGACGGTGATCTCCCCCTGCGGTTTATGACCGTGATCTCCCCCTGGGGTTTATGACGGTGATCTCTCCCTGCGGTTTATGACGGTGATCTCACCCTGCGGTTTATGACGGTGATCTCCCCCTGTGGTTTATGACGGTGATCTCCCCCTGTGGTTTATGACGGTGATCTCCCCCTGCGGTTTATGACGGTGATCTCCCCCTGGGGTTTATGACGGTGATCTCCCCCTGCGGTTTATGACGGTGATCTCACCCTGTGGTTTATGACGGTGATCTCACCCTGTGGTTTATGACGGTGATCTCACCCTGTGGTTTATGACGGTGATCTCCCCCTGCTGTTTATGACGGTGATCTCCCCCTGCGGTTTATGACGGTGATCTCCCCCTGCGGTTTATGACGGTGATCTCCCCCTGGAGTTTATGACGGTGATCTCCCCCTGCGGTTTATGACGGTGATCTCCCCGTGCGGTTTATGAGGGTGATCTCCCCCTGCGGTTTATGACGGTGATCTCCCCCTGGAGTTTATGACGGTGATCTCCCCCTGCGGTTTATGACGGTGATCTCCCCCTGCGGTTTATGACGGTGATCTCCCCCTGGAGTTTATGACGGTGATCTCCCCCTGCGGTTTATGACGGTGATCTCCCCGTGCGGTTTATGATGGTGATCTCACCCTGCGGTTTATGACGGTGATCTCCCGCTGTGGTTTATGACGGTGATCTCCCCCTGCGGTTTATGACGGTGATCTCCCCCTGGAGTTTATGACGGTGATCTCCCCCTGCGGTTTATGATGGTGATCTCCCCATGTGATCTATAATGGTGATCTCACCCTGTGATCGATAATGGTGATCTCCTGCTGTGGTTTATGACAGTGATCTCACCCTGTGATCTATAATGGTGATCTCCCCCTGTGATCTATAATGGTGATCTCCCGCTGTGGTTTATGACGGTGATCTCCCCTTGTGGTTAATGACGGTGATCTCCCCCTGCGGTTTATGACGGTGATCTCCCCCTGCGGTTTATGACGGTGATCTCCCCCTGCGGTTTATGACGGTGATCTCCCCCTGTGGTTTATGACGGTGATCTCCCGCTGTGGTTTATGACGGTGATCTCCCCCTGCGGTTTATGACGGTGATCTCCCCCTGTGGTTTATGACGGTGATCTCCCGCTGTGGTTTATGACGGTGATCTCCCCCTGCGGTTTATGACGGTGATCTCCCCCTGTGGTTTATGACGGTGATCTCCCGCTGTGGTTTATGACGGTGATCTCCCCCTGCGGTTTATGACGGTGATCTCCCCCTGGAGTTTATGACGGTGATCTCCCCCTGGAGTTTATGACGGTGATCTCCCCCTGTGGTTTATGACGGTGATCTCCCCCTGCGGTTTATGACGGTGATCTCCCCCTGTGGTTTATGACGGTGATCTCCCGCTGTGGTTTATGACGGTGATCTCCCCCTGCGGTTTATGACGGTGATCTCCCCCTGTGGTTTATGACGGTGATCTCCCGCTGTGGTTTATGACGGTGATCTCCCCCTGCGGTTTATGACGGTGATCTCCCCCTGTGGTTTATGACGGTGATCTCCCGCTGTGGTTTATGACGGTGATCTCCCCCTGCGGTTTATGACGGTGATCTCCCCCTGGAGTTTATGACGGTGATCTCCCCCTGGAGTTTATGACGGTGATCTCCCCCTGTGGTTTATGACGGTGATCTCCCCCTGCGGTTTATGACGGTGATCTCCCCCTGTGGTTTATGACGGTGATCTCCCCCTGTGATCTATAATGGTGATCTCCCGCTGCGGTTTATGACGGTGATCTCCCCCTGCGGTTTATGACGGTGATCTCCCCCTGCGGTTTATGACGGTGATCTCCCCCTGCGGTTTATGACGGTGATCTCCCCCTGCGGTTTATGACGGTGATCTCCCCCTGCGGTTTATGACGGTCATCTCCCCCTGCGGTTTATGACGGTGATCTCCCCCTGTGGTTTATGACGGTGATCTCCCGCTGTGGTTTATGACGGTGATCTCCCCCTGCGGTTTATGACGGTGATCTCCCCTTGCGGTTTATGACGGTGATCTCCCCCTGGGGTTTATGACGGTGATCACCCCCTGGAGTTTATGACGGTGATCTCCCCCTGCGGATTATGACGGTGATCTCTCCCTGTGGTTTATGACGGTGATCACCCCCTGCGGTTTATGACGGTGATCTCCCCCTGCGGTTTATGACGGTGATCTCCCCCTGTGGTTTATGACGGTGATCTCCCCCTGCGGTTTATGACGGTGATCTCCCCCTGCGGTTTATGACGGTGATCTCCCCCTGCGGTTTATGAGGGTGATCTCCCCCTGCGGTTTATGACGGTGATCTCCCCCTGCGGTTTATGACGGTGATCTCACCCTGCGGTTTATGACGGTGATCTCCCCCTGTGATCTATAATGCTGATCTCCCGCTGCGGTTTATGACGGTGATCTCCCACTGGAGTTTATGATGGTGATCTCCCCCTGCGGTTTATGACGGTGATCTCCCCCTGCGGTTTATGACGGTGATCTCCCCCTGCGGTTTATGACGGTGAACTCCCCCTGCGGTTTATGACGGTGATCTCCCCCTGCGGTTTATGACGGTGATCTCCCACTGCGGTTTGTGACGGTGATCTCCCCCTGCGGTTTATGACGGTGATCTCCCCCTGCGGTTTATGACGGTGATCTCCCCCTGCGGTTTATGACGCTGATCTCCCCCTGCGGTTTATGACCGTGATCTCCCCCTGTGGTTTATGACGGTGATCTCTCCCTGCGGTTTATGACGGTGATCTCACCCTGCGGTTTATGACGGTGATCTCCCCCTGTGGTTTATCACGGTGATCTCCCCCTGCGGTTTATGACGGTGATCTCCCCCTGTGGTTTATGACGGTGATCTCCCCCTGCGGTTTATGACGGTGATCTCCCCCTGCGGTTTATGACGGTGATCTCCCCCTGCGGTTTATGACCGTGATCTCCCCTGCGGTTTATGACGGTGATCTCCCCCTGCGGTTTATGACGGTGATCTCCCCCTGGAGTTTATGACGGTGATCTCCCCCTGCGGTTTATGACTGTGATCTCCCCCTGCGGTTTATGAGGGTGATCTCCCCCTGCGGTTTATGACGGTGATCTCCCCTTGCGGTTTATGACGGTGATCTCCCCCTGCGGTTTATGACGGTGATCTCACCCTGCGGTTTATGACGGTGATCTCCCCCTGCGGTTTATGACGGTGATCTCACCCTGCGGTTTATGACGGTGATCTCCCCCTGCGGTTTATGACGGTGATCTCCCCCTGCGGTTTATGACGGTGATCTCCCCCTGCGGTTTATGACGGTGATCTCCCTCTGCGGTTTATGACGGTGATCTCCCCCTGCGGTTTATGACGTTGATCTCCCCCTGCGGTTTATGACGTTGATCTCCCCCTGTGGTTTATGACGGTGATCTCCCCCTGGGGTTTATGACGGTGATCTCTCCCAGCGGTTTATCACGGTGATCTCCCCCTGCGGTTTATGACGGTGATCTCCTCCTGCGGTTTATGACGGTGATCTCCCCCTGCGGTTTATGACGGTGATCTCCCCCTGGGGTTTATGACGGTGATCTCCCCAAGTGGTTTATGACGGTGATCTCCCCCTGCGGTTTATGACGGTTATCTCCCCCTGCGGTTTATGACGGTGATCTCCCGCTGTGGTTTATGACGGTGACCTCTCCCTGTGGTTTATGACGGTGATCTCCCTGCAGTTTATGACGGTGATCTCCCCCTGCGGTTTATGACGGTGATCTCCCCCTGGAGTTTATGACGGTGATCTCCCCCTGCGGTTTATGATGGTGATCTCCCCCTGCGGTTTATGATGGTGATCTCCCCCTGCGGATTATGACAGTGATCTCCCCCTGCGGATTATGACGGTGATCTCCCCATGTGATCTATAATGGTGATCTCACCCTGTGATCGATAATGGTGATCTCCTGCTGTGGTTTATGACAGTGATCTCCCCCTGTGATCTATAATGGTGATCTCCCCCTGTGATCTATAATGGTGATCTCCCGCTGTGGTTTATGACGGTGATCTCCCCTTGTGGTTTATGACGGTGATCTCCCCCTGAGGTTTATGACGGTGATCTCCCCCTGCGGTTTATGACGGTGATCTCCCGCTGTGGTTTATGACGGTGATCTCCCCCTGCGGTTTATGACGGTGATCTCCCCCTGGAGTTTATGACGGTGATCACCCCCTGGAGTTTATGACGGTGATCTCCCCCTGCGGATTATGACGGTGATCTCTCCCTGTGGTTTATGACGGTGATCACCCCCTGCGGTTTATGACGGTGATCTCCCCCTGCGGTTTATGACTGTGATCTCCCCCTGTGGTTTATGACGGTGATCTCCCCCTGCGGTTTATGACGGTGATCTCTCCCTGTGGTTTATGACGGTGATCACCCCCTGCGGTTTATGACGGTGATCTCCCCCTGCGGTTTATGACGGTGATCACCCCCTGCGGTTTATGACGGTGATCTCCCCCTGCGGTTTATGACTGTGATCTCCCCCTGTGGTTTATGACGGTGATCTCCCCCTGCGGTTTATGACTGTGATCTCCCCCTGCGGTTTATGAGGGTGATCTCCCGCTGCGGTTTATGACGGTGATCTCCCCCTGCGGTTTATGACGGTGATCTCACCCTGCGGTTTATGTCGGTGATCTCCCCCTGTGATCTATAATGGTGATCTCCCGCTGCGGTTTATGACGGTGATCTCCCCCTGGAGTTTATGATGGTGATCTCCCCCTACGGTTTATGACGGTGATCTCCCCCTGCGGTTTATGACGGTGATCTCCCCCTGCGGTTTATGACGGTGATCTCCCCCTGCGGTTTATGACGGTGATCTCCCCCTGCGGTTTATGACGGTGATCTCCCCCTGCGGTTTATGTCCGTGATCTCCCCCTGGGGTTTATGACGGTGATCTCTCCCTGCGGTTTATGACGGTGATCTCACCCTGCGGTTTATGACGGTGATCTCCCCCTGCGGTTTATGACGGTGATCTCACCCTGCGGTTTATGACGGTGATCTCCCCCTGCGGTTTATGACGGTGATCTCCCCCTGCGGTTTATGACGGTGATCTCCCCCTGCGGTTTATGACGGTGATCTCCCCCTGCGGTTTATGACGGTGATCTCCCCCTTGGTTTATGACGGTGATCTCACCTTGCGGTTTATGACGGCGATCTCCCCCTGCGGTTTATGACGGTGATCTCCCCCTTCGGATTATGACGGTGATCTCCCCCATGTAGTTTGTGACGGTGATCTCCCCCTGCAGTTTATGACGGTGATCTCCCCCTGCGGATTATGACGGTGATCTCCCCCTGTGCTTTATGACGGTGATCTCCCCCTGCGGATTATGACGGTGATCTCCCCCTGCGGTTTATGACGGTGATCTCCCCCTGCGGTTTATGACGGTGATCTCCCCCTGCGGTTTATGACGGTGATCTCCCCCTGCGGTTTATGACGGTGATCTCCCCCTGCGGTTCATGTCCGTGATCTCCCCCTGGGGTTTATGACGGTGATCTCTCCCTGCGGTTTATGACGGTGATCTCACCCTGCGGTTTATGACGGTGATCTCCCCCTGCGGTTTATGACGGTGATCTCACCCTGCGGTTTATGACGGTGATCTCCCCCTGCGGTTTATGACGGTGATCTCCCGCTGTCGTTTATGACGGTGATCTCCCCCTGCGGTGTATGACGGTGATCTCCCCCTGCGGTTTATGACGGTGATCTCCCCCTTGGTTTATGACGGCGATCTCACCTTGCGGTTTATGACGGCGATCTCCCCCTGCGGTTTATGACGGTGATCTCCCCCTTCGGTTTATGACGGTGATCTCCCCCATGTAGTTTGTGACGGTGATCTCCCCCTGCAGTTTATGACGGTGATCTCCCCCTGCGGATTATGACGGTGATCTCCCCCTGTGCTTTATGACGGTGATCTCCCCCTGCGGTTTATGATGGTGATCTCCCCCTGAGGTTTATGACGGTGATCTCCCGCTGTGGTTTATGACGGTGATCTCTCCCTGTGGTTTATGACGGTGATCTCCCACTGTGGTTTATGACGGTGATCTCCCCCTGCGGATTATGACGGTGATCTCCCCCTGCGGATTATGACGGTGATCTCCCCCTGCGGATTATGACGGTGATCTCCCACTGTGGTTTATGACGGTGATCTCCCCCTGCGGATTATGACGGTGATCTCCCCCTGCGGTTTATGAAGGTGATCTCCCACTGTGGTTTATGACGGTGATCTCCCCCTGCGGTTTATGACGGTGATCTCCCCCTGTGCTTTATGACGGTGATCTCCCCCTGTGGATTATGACGGTGATCTCCCCCTGGGGTTTATGACGGTGATTTCCCCCTGCGCTTTATGACGGTGATCTCCCCCTGCGGTTTATGACGGTGATCTCCCCCTGTGGTTTATGACGGTGATCTCTCCCTGTGGTTTATGACGGTGATCTCCCCCTGTGGTTTATGACGGTGATCTCCTCCTGCGGTTTATGACGGTGATCTCCCCCTGCGGTTTATGACGGTGATCTCCACCTGCGGTTTATGACGGTGATCTCCCGCTGCGGTTTATGAAGGTGAACTCCCCCTGCGGTTTATGACGGTGATCTCCCCCTGCAGTTTATGACGGTGATCTCCCCCTGTGCTTTATGACGGTGATCTCCCCCTGCGGATTATGACGGTGATCTCCCCCTGTGGTTTATGACGGTGATCTCCCCCTGCGGTTTATGACGGTGATCTCCCCCTGTGCTTTATGACGGTGATCTCCCCCTGTGGATTATGACGGTGATCTCCCCCTGGGGTTTATGACGGTGATTTCCCCCTGCGCTTTATGACGGTGATCTCCCCCTGCGGTTTATGACGGTGATCTCTCCCTGTGGTTTATGACGGTGATCTCCCCCTGTGGTTTATGACGGTGATCTCCCCCTGTGGTTTATGACGGTGATCTCCTCCTGCGGTTTATGACGGTGATCTCCCCCTGGGGTTTATGACGGTGATCTCCCCCTGGGGTTTATGACGGTGATCTCCCCCTGCGGTTTATGATGGTGATCTCCCGCTGCGGTTTATGACGGTGATCTCCCCCTGCGGTTTATGACGGTGATCTCCCCCTGCGGTTTATGACGGTGATCTCCCCCTGCGGTTTATGACGGTGATCTCCCCCTTGGTTTATGACGGCGATCTCACCCTGCGGTTTATGACGGTGATCTCCCCCTGCGGTTTATGACGGTGATCTCCCCCTGTGGTTTATGACGGTGATCTCCCCCTGGCGTTTATGACGGTGATCTCCCCCTGAGGTTTATGACGGTGATCTCCCCCTGTGGATTATGACGGTGATCTCCCCCTGCGGTTTATGACGGTGATCTCCACCTGTGGATTATGACGGTGATCTCCCCCTGTGGTTTACGACGGTGATCTCCTCCTGCGGTTTATGACGGTGATCTCCCCCTGCGGTTTATGACGGTGATCTCCCCCTGCGGTTTATGACGGTGATCTCCCGCTGCAGTTTATGAAGGTGAACTCCCCCTGCGGTTTATGACGGTGATCTCCCCCTGCGGTTTATGACGGTGATCTCCCCCTGCGGTGTATGACGGTGATCTCCCCCTGCGGTTTATGACTGTGATCTCCCCTGTGGTTTATGACGGTGATCTCCCCTGTGGTTTATGACGGTGATCTCCTCCTGCGGTTTATGACGGTGATCTCCCCCTGCGGTTTATGACGGTGATCTCCCCCTGCGGTTTATGACGGTGATCTCCCCCTGCGGTTTATGACGGTGATCTCCCCTTGTGGCTTTTGATGGTGATCTCCCCCTGTGGATTATGACGGTGATCTCCCCCTGCGGTTTATGACGGTGATCTCCTCCTGCGGTTTATGACGGTGATCTCCCCCTGCGGTTTATGACGGTGATCTCCCCCTTGGTTTATGACGGCGATCTCACCTTGCGGTTTATGACGGCGATCTCCCCCTGCGGTTTATGACGGTGATCTCCCCCTTCGGTTTATGACGGTGATCTCCCCCATGTAGTTTGTGACGGTGATCTCCCCCTGCAGTTTATGACGGTGATCTCCCCCTGCGGATTATGACGGTGATCTCCCCCTGCGGATTATGACGGTGATCTCCCCCTGTGGTTCATGACGGTGATCTCCCCCTGCGGTTTATGACGGTGATCTCCCCCTGTGCTTTATGACGGTGATCTCCCCCTGTGGATTATGACGGTGATCTCCCCCTGGGGTTTATGACGGTGATTTCCCCCTGCGCTTTATGACGGTGATCTCCCCCTGCGGTTTATGACGGTGATCTCCCCCTGTGGTTTATGACGGTGATCTCTCCCTGTGGTTTATGACGGTGATCTCCCCCTGTGGTTTATGACGGTGATCTCCTCCTGCGGTTTATGACGGTGATCTCCCCCTGCGGTTTATGACGGTGATCTCCCCCTGCGGTTTATGACGGTGATCTCCCGCTGCGGTTTATGAAGGTGAACTCCCCCTGCGGTTTATGACGGTGATCTCCCCCTGCGGTTTATGACGGTGATCTCCCGCTGCGGTTTATGAAGGTGAACTCCCCCTGCGGTTTATGACGGTGATCTCCCCCTGAGGTTTATGACGGTGATCTCCCCCTGCGGTTTATGACGGTGATCTCCCCCTGCGGTTTATGACGGTGATCTCCCCCTTGGTTTATGACGGCGATCTCACCCTGCGGTTTATGACGGTGATCTCCCCCTGCGGTTTATGACGGTGATCTCCCCCATGTAGTTTGTGACGGTGATCTCCCCCTGCGGTTTATGACGGTGATCTCCCCCTGGCGTTTATGACGGTGATCTCCCCCTGAGGTTTATGACGGTGATCTCCCCCTGTGGATTATGACGGTGATCTCCCCCTGCGGTTTATGACGGTGATCTCCCCCTGTGGTTTACGACGGTGATCTCCTTCTGCGGTTTATGACGGTGATCTCCTTCTGCGGTTTATGACGGTGATCTCCCCCTGCGGTTTATGACGGTGATCTCCCCCTGCGGTTTATGACGGTGATCTCCCGCTGCAGTTTATGAAGGTGAACTCCCCCTGCGGTTTATGACGGTGATCTCCCCCTGCGGTTTATGACGGTGATCTCCCCCTGCGGTGTATGACGGTGATCTACCCCTGCGGTTTATGATGGTGATCTCCCCCTGCGGTTTATGACGGTGATCTACCACTGCGATTTATGACGGTGATCTCCCGCTGTCGTTTATGACGGTGATCTCCCCCTGCGGTGTATGACTGTGATCTCCCCCTGCGGTTTATGACTGTGATCTCCCCCTGCGGTTTATGACTGTGATCTCCC
Source organism: Heptranchias perlo (assembly GCF_035084215.1). Lineage (NCBI taxonomy): Eukaryota > Metazoa > Chordata > Chondrichthyes > Hexanchiformes > Hexanchidae > Heptranchias > Heptranchias perlo. The sequence goes on from NC_090370.1 coordinate 19,111,941, forward strand.
CCTGCGGTGTATGACGGTGATCTCCCCCTGCGGTTTATGACTGTGATCTCCCCTGTGGTTTATGACGGTGATCTCCCCTGTGGTTTATGACGGTGATCTCCTCCTGCGGTTTATGACGGTGATCTCCCCCTGCGGTTTATGACGGTGATCTCCCCCTGCGGTTTATGACGGTGATCTCCCCCTGCGGTTTATGACGGTGATCTCCCCTTGTGGTTTTTGATGGTGATCTCCCCCTGTGGATTATGACGGTGATCTCCCCCTGCGGTTTATGACGGTGATCTCCTCCTGCGGTTTATGACGGTGATCTCCCCCTGCGGTGTATGACGGTGATCTACCCCTGCGGTTTATGATGGTGATCTCCCCCTGCGGTTTATGATGGTGATATACCACTGCGATTTATGACGGTGATCTCCCGCTGTCGCTTATGACGGTGAACTCCCTCTGCGGTGTATGACTGTGATCTCCCCTGCGGTTTATGACTGTGATCTCCCCTGCGGTTTATGACTGTGATCTCCCCCTGCGGTGTATGACGGTGATCTCCTCCTGCGGTTTATGACGGTGATCTACCCTGTGGTTTATGATGGTGATCTCCCCTGTGGTTTATGACGGTGATCTCCCCCTGCGGTTTATGACGGTGATCTCCCCCTGCGGTTTATGACGGTGATCTCCCCCTGCGGTTTATGACGGTGATCTCCCCCTGCGGTTTATGACGGTGATCTCCCCCTGCGGTTTATGACGGTGATCTCCCCTTGTGGTTTTTGATGGTGATCTCCCCCTGTGGATTATGACGGTGATCTCCCCCTGCGGTTTATGACGGTGATCTCCCACTGCGGTTTATGACGGTGATCTCCCCTTGCGCTCAATGATGGTGATCTCCCCCTGTGGTTCATGACGGTGATCTCCCCCTGCGGTTTATGACGGTGATCTCCCCCTGCGGTTTATGACGGTGATCTCCCGCTGTCGCTTATGACGGTGAACTCCCTCTGCGGTGTATGACTGTGATCTCCCCTGCGGTGTATGACGGTGATCTCCTCCTGCGGTTTATGACGGTGATCTACCCTGTAGTTTATGATGGTGATCTCCCCTGTGGTTTATGACGGTGATCTCCCCCTGCGGTTTATGACGGTGATCTCCCCCTGCGGTTTATGACGGTGATCTCCCCCTGCGGTTTATGACGGTGATCTCCCCCTGCGGTTTATGACGGTGATCTCCCCCTGCGGTTTATGACGGTGATCTCCCCTTGTGGTTTTTGATGGTGATCTCCCCCTGTGGATTATGACGGTGATCTCCCCCTGCGGTTTATGACGGTGATCTCCCACTGCGGTTTATGACGGTGATCTCCCCTTGCGCTCAATGATGGTGATCTCCCCCTGTGGTTCATGACGGTGATCTCCCCCTGGGGTTTATGACGGTGATCTCCCCCTGCGGTTTATGACGGTGATCTCCCCCTGCGGTTTATGACGGTGATCTCCCCCTGCGGTTTATGACGGTGATCTCCCCCTGCGGTTTATGACGGTGATCTCCCGCTGTCGTTTATGACGGTGATCTCCCCCTGCGGTTTATGACGGTGATCTCCCCCTGCGGTTTATGACGGTGATCTCCCGCTGTCGTTTATGACGGTGATCTCCCCCTGCGGTGTATGACGGTGATCTCCCCTTGCGCTCAATGATGGTGATCTCCCCCTGCGGTTTATGACGGTGATCTCCCCCTGCGGTTTATGACGGTGATCTCCCCCTGCGGTTTATGACGGTGATCTCCCGCTGTCGCTTATGACGGTGAACTCCCTCTGCGGTGTATGACTGTGATCTCCCCTGCGGTGTATGACGGTGATCTCCTCCTGCGGTTTATGACGGTGATCTACCCTGTGGTTTATGATGGTGATCTCCCCTGTGGTTTATGACGGTGATCTCCCCCTGCGGTTTATGACGGTGATCTCCCCCTGCGGTTTATGACGGTGATCTCCCCCTGTGGATTATGACGGTGATCTCCCCCTGCGGTTTATGACGGTGATCTCCCCCTGCGGTTTATGACGGTGATCTCCCCCTGCGGTTTATGACGGTGATCTCCCCCTTGGTTTATGACGGCGATCTCACCTTGCGGTTTATGACGGCGATCTCCCCCTGCGGTTTATGACGGTGATCTCCCCCTTCGGTTTATGACGGTGATCTCCCCCATGTAGTTTGTGACGGTGATCTCCCCCTGCAGTTTATGACGGTGATCTCCCCCTGCGGATTATGACGGTGATCTCCCCCTGCGGATTATGACGGTGATCTCCCCCTGTGGTTCATGACGGTGATCTCCCCCTGCGGTTTATGACGGTGATCTCCCCCTGTGCTTTATGACGGTGATCTCCCCCTGTGGATTATGACGGTGATCTCCCCCTGGGGTTTATGACGGTGATTTCCCCCTGCGCTTTATGACGGTGATCTCCCCCTGCGGTTTATGACGGTGATCTCCCCCTGTGGTTTATGACGGTGATCTCTCCCTGTGGTTTATGACGGTGATCTCCCCCTGTGGTTTATGACGGTGATCTCCTCCTGCGGTTTATGACGGTGATCTCCCCCTGCGGTTTATGACGGTGATCTCCCCCTGCGGTTTATGACGGTGATCTCCTCCTGCGGTTTATGACGGTGATCTCCCCCTGCGGTTTATGACGGTGATCTCCCCCTGCGGTTTATGACGGTGATCTCCCGCTGCGGTTTATGAAGGTGAACTCCCCCTGCGGTTTATGACGGTGATCTCTCCCTGCGGTTTATGACGGTGATCTCCCCCTGCGGTTTATGAAGGTGAACTCCCCCTGCGGTTTATGACGGTGATCTCCCCCTGAGGTTTATGACGGTGATCTCCCCCTGCGGTTTATGACGGTGATCTCCCCCTGCGGTTTATGACGGTGATCTCCCCCTGCGGTTTATGACGGCGATCTCACCCTGCGGTTTATGACGGTGATCTCCCCCTGCGGTTTATGACGGTGATCTCCCCCATGTAGTTTGTGACGGTGATCTCCCCCTGCGGTTTATGACGGTGATCTCCCCCTGGCGTTTATGACGGTGATCTCCCCCTGAGGTTTATGACGGTGATCTCCCCCTGTGGATTATGACGGTGATCTCCCCCTGCGGTTTATGACGGTGATCTCCCCCTGTGGTTTACGACGGTGATCTCCTTCTGCGGTTTATGACGGTGATCTCCTTCTGCGGTTTATGACGGTGATCTCCCCCTGCGGTTTATGACGGTGATCTCCCCCTGCGGTTTATGACGGTGATCTCCCGCTGCAGTTTATGAAGGTGAACTCCCCCTGCGGTTTATGACGGTGATCTCCCCCTGCGGTTTATGACGGTGATCTCCCCCTGCGGTGTATGACGGTGATCTACCCCTGCGGTTTATGATGGTGATCTCCCCCTGCGGTTTATGACGGTGATCTACCACTGCGATTTATGACGGTGATCTCCCGCTGTCGTTTATGACGGTGATCTCCCCCTGCGGTGTATGACTGTGATCTCCCCCTGCGGTTTATGACTGTGATCTCCCCCTGCGGTTTATGACTGTGATCTCCCCCTGCGGTGTATGACGGTGATCTCCCCCTGCGGTTTATGACTGTGATCTCCCCTGTGGTTTATGACGGTGATCTCCCCTGTGGTTTATGACGGTGATCTCCTCCTGCGGTTTATGACGGTGATCTCCCCCTGCGGTTTATGACGGTGATCTCCCCCTGCGGTTTATGACGGTGATCTCCCCCTGCGGTTTATGACGGTGATCTCCCCTTGTGGTTTTTGATGGTGATCTCCCCCTGTGGATTATGACGGTGATCTCCCCCTGCGGTTTATGACGGTGATCTCCTCCTGCGGTTTATGACGGTGATCTCCCCCTGCGGTGTATGACGGTGATCTACCCCTGCGGTTTATGATGGTGATCTCCCCCTGCGGTTTATGATGGTGATATACCACTGCGATTTATGACGGTGATCTCCCGCTGTCGCTTATGACGGTGAACTCCCTCTGCGGTGTATGACTGTGATCTCCCCTGCGGTTTATGACTGTGATCTCCCCTGCGGTTTATGACTGTGATCTCCCCCTGCGGTGTATGACGGTGATCTCCTCCTGCGGTTTATGACGGTGATCTACCCTGTGGTTTATGATGGTGATCTCCCCTGTGGTTTATGACGGTGATCTCCCCCTGCGGTTTATGACGGTGATCTCCCCCTGCGGTTTATGACGGTGATCTCCCCCTGCGGTTTATGACGGTGATCTCCCCCTGCGGTTTATGACGGTGATCTCCCCCTGCGGTTTATGACGGTGATCTCCCCTTGTGGTTTTTGATGGTGATCTCCCCCTGTGGATTATGACGGTGATCTCCCCCTGCGGTTTATGACGGTGATCTCCCACTGCGGTTTATGACGGTGATCTCCCCTTGCGCTCAATGATGGTGATCTCCCCCTGTGGTTCATGACGGTGATCTCCCCCTGCGGTTTATGACGGTGATCTCCCCCTGCGGTTTATGACGGTGATCTCCCGCTGTCGCTTATGACGGTGAACTCCCTCTGCGGTGTATGACTGTGATCTCCCCTGCGGTGTATGACGGTGATCTCCTCCTGCGGTTTATGACGGTGATCTACCCTGTAGTTTATGATGGTGATCTCCCCTGTGGTTTATGACGGTGATCTCCCCCTGCGGTTTATGACGGTGATCTCCCCCTGCGGTTTATGACGGTGATCTCCCCCTGCGGTTTATGACGGTGATCTCCCCCTGCGGTTTATGACGGTGATCTCCCCCTGCGGTTTATGACGGTGATCTCCCCTTGTGGTTTTTGATGGTGATCTCCCCCTGTGGATTATGACGGTGATCTCCCCCTGCGGTTTATGACGGTGATCTCCCACTGCGGTTTATGACGGTGATCTCCCCTTGCGCTCAATGATGGTGATCTCCCCCTGTGGTTCATGACGGTGATCTCCCCCTGGGGTTTATGACGGTGATCTCCCCCTGCGGTTTATGACGGTGATCTCCCCCTGCGGTTTATGACGGTGATCTCCCCCTGCGGTTTATGACGGTGATCTCCCCCTGCGGTTTATGACGGTGATCTCCCGCTGTCGTTTATGACGGTGATCTCCCCCTGCGGTTTATGACGGTGATCTCCCCCTGCGGTTTATGACGGTGATCTCCCGCTGTCGTTTATGACGGTGATCTCCCCCTGCGGTGTATGACGGTGATCTCCCCTTGCGCTCAATGATGGTGATCTCCCCCTGCGGTTTATGACGGTGATCTCCCCCTGCGGTTTATGACGGTGATCTCCCCCTGCGGTTTATGACGGTGATCTCCCGCTGTCGCTTATGACGGTGAACTCCCTCTGCGGTGTATGACTGTGATCTCCCCTGCGGTGTATGACGGTGATCTCCTCCTGCGGTTTATGACGGTGATCTACCCTGTGGTTTATGATGGTGATCTCCCCTGTGGTTTATGACGGTGATCTCCCCCTGCGGTTTATGACGGTGATCTCCCCCTGCGGTTTATGACGGTGATCTCCCCCTGTGGATTATGACGGTGATCTCCCCCTGCGGTTTATGACGGTGATCTCCCCCTGCGGTTTATGACGGTGATCTCCCCCTGCGGTTTATGACGGTGATCTCCCCTTGTGGTTTTTGATGGTGATCTCCCCCTGTGGATTATGACGGTGATCTCCCCCTGCGGTTTATGACGGTGATCTCCCACTGCGGTTTATGACGGTGATCTCCCCTTGCGCTCAATGATGGTGATCTCCCCCTGTGGTTCATGACGGTGATCTCCCCCTGGGGTTTATGACGGTGATCTCCCCCTGCGGTTTATGACGGTGATCTCCCCCTGCGGTTTATGACGGTGATCTCCCCCTGCGGTTTATGACGGTGATCTCCCGCTGTCGTTTATGACGGTGATCTCCCCCTGCGGTGTATGACGGTGATCTCCCCTTGCGCTCAATGATGGTGATCTCCCCCTGCGGTTTATGACGGTGATCTCCCCCTGCGGTTTATGACGGTGATCTCCCCCTGCGGTTTATGACGGTGATCTCCCGCTGTCGCTTATGACGGTGAACTCCCTCTGCGGTGTATGACTGTGATCTCCCCTGCGGTTTATGACTGTGATCTCCCCTGCGGTTTATGACTGTGATCTCCCCCTGCGGTGTATGACGGTGATCTCCTCCTGCGGTTTATGACGGTGATCTACCCTGTGGTTTATGATGGTGATCTCCCCTGTGGTTTATGACGGTGATCTCCCCCTGCGGTTTATGACGGTGATCTCCCCCTGCGGTTTATGACGGTGATCTCGCCCTGCGGTTTATGACGGTGATCTCCCCCTGCGGTTTATGACGGTGATCTCCCCCTGCGGTTTATGACGGTGATCTCCCCTTGTGGTTTTTGATGGTGATCTCCCCCTGTGGATTATGACGGTGATCTCCCCCTGCGGTTTATGACGGTGATCTCCCACTGCGGTTTATGACGGTGATCTCCCCTTGCGCTCAATGATGGTGATCTCCCCCTGTGGTTCATGACGGTGATCTCCCCCTGCGGTTTATGACGGTGATCTCCCCCTGCGGTTTATGACGGTGATCTCCCCCTGCGGTTTATGACGGTGATCTCCCCCTGCGGTTTATGACGGTGATCTACCACTGCGATTTATGACGGTGATCTCCCGCTGTCGTTTATGACGGTGATCTCCCCCTGCGGTGTATGACTGTGATCTCCCCCTGCGGTTTAATACGGTGATCTCCCCCTGCGGTTTATGACTGTGATCTCCCCCTGCGGTGTATGACGGTGATCTCCCCCTGCGGTTTATGACTGTGATCTCCCCTGTGGTTTATGACGGTGATCTCCCCTGTGGTTTATGACGGTGATCTCCCCCTGCGGTTTATGACTGTGATCTCCCCTGTGGTTTATGACGGTGATCTCCCCCTGTGGTTTATGACGGTGATCTCCCCCTGCGGTTTATGACGGTGATCTCCCCCTGCGGTTTATGACGGTGATCTCCCCCTGCGGTTTATTACGCTGATCTCCCGCTGCGGTTTATGAAGGTGATCTCCCCCTGTGGTTTATGACGGTGATCTCCCCCTGTGGTTTCTGATGGTGATCTCCTCCTGCGGTTTATGACGGTGATCTCCCCCTGCGGTTTATTACGGTGATCTCCCTCTGCGGTTTATGACGGTGATCTCACCATGCGGTTTATTACGGTGATCTCCCCCTGCGGTTTATGACGGTGAACTCACCCTTGGTTTATGACGGTGATCTCACCCTGCAGTTTATGACGGTGATCTCCCCCTGCGGTTTATGACGGTGATCTCCCCCTGCGGTTTATGACGGTGATCTCCCCCTGTGATCTATAATGGTGATCTCCCGCTGCGGTTTATGACGGTGATCTCCCCCTGCGGTTTATGACGGTGATCTCCCCCTTGGTTTATGACGGCGATCTCACCTTGCGGTTTATGACGGTGATCTCCCCCTGCGGTTTATGACGGTGATCTCCCCCTTCGGTTTATGACGGTGATCTCCCCCATGTAGTTTGTGACGGTGATCTCCCCCTGCAGTTTATGACGGTGATCTCCCCCTGCGGATTATGACGGTGATCTCCCCCTGCGGATTATGACGGTGATCTCCCCCTGTGGTTTATGACGGTGATCTCCCCCTGCGGTTTATGACGGTGATCTCCCCCTGTGCTTTATGACGGTGATCTCCCCCTGTGGATTATGACGGTGATCTCCCCCTGCGGTTTATGACGGTGATCTCCCCCTGCGGTTTATGACGGTGATCTCCCCCTGTGGTTTATGACGGTGATCTCCTCCTGCGGCTTATGACGGTGATCTCCCCCTGCGGTTTATGACGGTGATCTCCCCCTGCGGTTTATGACGGTGATCTCCCCCTGCGGTTTATGACGGTGATCTCCCGCTGCGGTTTATGAAGGTGAACTCCCCCTGCGGTTTATGACGGTGATCTCCCCCTGCGGTTTATGACGGTGATCTCCCCCTGCGGTTTATGACGGTGATCTCCCCCTGCGGTTTATGACGGTGATCTCCCCCTGCGGTTTATGACGGTGATCTCCCCCTGCGGTTTATGACGGTGATCTCCCCCTGCGGTTTATGACGGTGATCTCCCGCTGCGGTTTATGACGGTGATCTCCCCCTGCGGTGTATGACGGTGATCTACCCCTGCGGTTTATGACGGTGATCTACCCCTGCGGTTTATGACGGTGATATACCACTGCGATTTATGACGGTGATCTCCCGCTGTCGCTTATGACGGTGAACTCCCCCTGCGGTGTCTGACTGTGATCTCCCCTGCGGTTTATGACTGTGATCTCCCCCTGCGGTTTATGACTGTGATCTACCCTGTGGTTTATGACGGTGATCTCCCCTGTGGTTTATGACGGTGATCTCCCCCTGCGGTTTATGACGGTGATATCCCCCTGCGGTTTATGACGGTGATCTCCCCTTGTGGTTTTTGATGGTGATCTCCCCCTGTGGATTATGACGGTGATCTCCCCCTGCGATTTATGATGGTGATCTCCCCTTGCGCTCAATGACGGTGATCTCCCCCTGCGGTTTATGACGGTGATCTCCCCCTGGCGTTTATGACGGTGATCTCCCCCTGGGGTTTATGACGGTGATCTCTCCCTGCGGTTTATGACGGTGATCACCCCCTGTGGTTTATGACTGTGATCTCCCCCTGCGGTTTATGACGGTGATCTCCCCCTGCCGTTTATGACGGTAATCTCCCCCATGTTGTTTGTGACGGTGATCTCCCCCTGCGGTTTATGACGGTGATCTCCCCCTGCGCTTTATGACGGTGATCTCCCCCTGCGCTTTATGACGGTGATCTCCCCCTGTGGATTATGACGGTGATCTCCCCCTGCGGTATATGACGGTGATCTCCCCCTGTAGTTTATGATGGTGAACTCCCCCTGTGGATTATGACGGTGATCTATCCCTGTAGTTTATGACGGTGATCTCCTCCTGCGGTTTATGACGGTGATCTATCCCTGTGTTTTATGACGGTGATCTCCCTCTGCGGTTTATGACGGTGATCTCCTCCTGCGGTTTATGACGGTGATCTATCCCTGTAGTTTATGACGGTGATCTCCTCCTGCGGTTTATGACGGTGATCTATCCCTGTGTTTTATGACGGTGATCTCCCTCTGCGGTTTATGACGGTGATCTCCCCCTGCGGTTTATGACGGTGATCTCCCCCTGCGGTTTAAGATGGTGATCTCCCCCTGCGGTTTATGACTTTGATCTCCCCCTGCGGTTTATGACGGTGATCTACCCCTGTGGTTTATGACGGTGATCTCCCCTGTGGTTTATGACGGTGATCTCCCCCTGCGGTTTATGACGGTGATCTCCCCCTGCGGTTTATGACGGTGATCTCCCCTGCAGTTTATGACTGTGTTCTCCCCCTGCGGTGTATGACGGTGATTTCCTCCTGCGGTTTATGACGGTGATCTCCCCTGCAGTTTATGACGGTGATCTCCCCCTGCGGTTTATGACGGTGATCCCCCCTGCGGTTTATAATGGTGATCTCCCCCTGCGGTTTATGACGGTGATCACCCTCTGCGGATTATGACGGTGATCTCCTCCTGCGGTTTATGACGGTGATCTCCCCCTGCGGTTTATGACGGTGATCTCCCCCTGTGGTTTATGACGGTGATCTCCTCCTGCGGTGTATGACTGTGATCTCCCCCTGTGGTTTATGACGGTGATCTCCCCCTGCGGTTTATGACGGTGATCTCCCGCTGCGGTTTATAAAGGTGATCTCCCCCTGCGGATTATGACGGTGATCTCCCTGTGGTTTATGACGGTGATCTCCCCTTGCGATTTATGACGGTGATCTCCCCCTGTGGTTTATGACGGTGATCTCCCCCTGTGGTTTATGACGGTGATCTCCCCCTGTGGTGTATGACGGTGATCTCCCCCTGTGGTTTATGACGGTGATCTCCCCCTGAGGTTTATGACGGTGATCTCCCCCTGCGGTTTATGACGGTGATCTCACCCTGCGGTTTATGACGGTGATCTCCCCCTGCGGTTTATGACGGTGATCTCCCCCTGCGGTTTATGACGGTGATCTCCCCCTGCGGTTTATGACGGTGAGCTCCCCCTGGGGTTTATGACGGTGATCTCCCCCTGGGGTTTATGACGGTGATCTCCCCCTGCGGTTTATGACGGTGATCTCTCCCTGCGGTTTATTACGGTGATCTCCCCCTGCGGTTTATGACGGTGATCTCCCCCTGCGGTTTATGACGGTGATCTCCCCCTGCGGTTTATGACGGTGATCTCACCATGCGGTTTATTACGGTGATTTCCCCCTGTGGTTTATGACGGTGATCTCCCCCTGGGGTTTATGAAGGTGAAATCCCCCTGCGGTTTATGACGGTGATCTCCCCCTGCGGTTTATGACGGTGATCTCCCTCTGCGGTTTATGACGGTGATCTCCCCCTGCGGTTTATGAGGGTGATCTCACCCTGCGGTTTATGACGGTGATCTCCCCCTGCGGTGTATGACTGTGATCTCCCCCTGCGGTTTATGACGGTGATCTCACCCTCCGGTTTATGACGGTGATCTCCCCCTGCGGTTAATGACGGTGATCTCCCCCTGCGGTTTGTGACGGTGATCTCCCCCTGCGGTTTATGACGGTGATCCCCTCCTGCGGTTTATGACGGTGATCTCCCCCTGGGGTTTATGACGGTGATCTCCCCCTGCGGTTTATGACGGTGATCTCTCCCTGCGGTTTATGACGGTGATCTCCCCCTGCGGTTTATGACGATGATCTCCCCCTGCGGTTTATGACGGTGATCTCACCATGCGGTTTATTACGGTGATTTCCCCCTGTGGTTTATGACGGTGATCTCCCCCTGGGGTTTATGAAGGTGATCTCCCCCTGCGGTTTATGACGGTGATCTCCCCCTGCGGTTTATGACGGTGATCTCCCCCTGCGGTTTATGACGGTGATCTCCCTCTGCGGTTTATGACGGTGATCTCCCCCTGCGGTTTATGACGGTGATCTCACCATGCGGTTTATTACGGTGATTTCCCCCTGTGGTTTATGACGGTGATCTCACCCTGCGGTTTATGACGGTTATCTCCCCCTGTGGTTTATGACGGTGATCTCCCCCTGTGGTTTATGACGGTGATCTCCCCCTGCGGTTTACGACGGTGATCTCCCCCTGCGGTTTATGACGGTGATCTCCCCCTGTGGTTTATGACGGTGATCTCCCCCTGTGGTTTATGACGGTGATCTCCCCCTGAGGTTTATGACGGTGATCTCCCCCTGAGGTTTATGACGGTGATCTCCCCCTGCGGTTTATGACGGTGATCTCCCCCTGCGGTTTATGACGGTGATCTCCCCCTTGGTTTATGACGGCGATCTCACCCTGCGGTTTATGACGGTGATCTCCCCCTGCGGTTTATGACGGTGATCTCCCCCATGTAGTTTGTGACGGTGATCTCCCCCTGCGGTTTATGATGGTGATCTCCCCCTGGCGTTTATGACGGTGATCTCCCCCTGAGGTTTATGACGGTGATCTCCCCCTGTGGATTATGACGGTGATCTCCCCCTGTGGATTATGACGGTGATCTCCCCCTGTGGATTATGACGGTGATCTCCCCCTGTGGTTTACGACGGTGATCTCCCCCTGCGGTTTATGACGGTGATCTCCCCCTGCGGTTTATGACGGTGATCTCCCGCTGCAGTTTATGAAGGTGAACTCCCCCTGCGGTTTATGACGGTGATCTCCCCCTGTGGTTTATGACGGTGATCTCCCCCTGCGGTTTATGACGGTGATCTCCCCCTGCGGTGTATGACTGTGATCAACCCCTGCGGTTTAATACGGTGATCTCCCCCTGCGGTTTATGACTGTGATCTCCCCCTGCGGTGTATGACGGTGATCTCCCCCTGCGGTTTATGACTGTGATCTCCCCTGTGGTTTATGACGGTGATCTCCCCTGTGGTTTATGACGGTGATCTCCCCCTGCGGTTTATGACGGTGATCTCCCCCTGCGGTTTATGACGGTGATCTCCCCCTGCGGTTTATGACGGTGATCTCCCCCTGCGGTTTATGACGGTGATCTCCCCCTGCGGTTTATGACGGTGATCTCCCCTTGTGGTTTTTGATGGTGATCTCCCCCTGTGGATTATGACGGTGATCTCCCCCTGCGGTTTATGACGGTGATCTCCCCTTGCGCTCAATGACTGTGATCTCCCCCTGTGGTTTATGACGGTGATCTCCCCCTGCGGTTTATGACGGTGATCTCCCCCTGCGGTTTATGACGGTGATCTCCCCCTGTGGTTTATGATGGTGATCTCCCCCTGTGGTTTATGATGGTGATCTCCCCCTGTGGATTATGACGGTGATCTCCCCCTGTGGTTCGTGACGGTGATCTCCCCCTGTGGTTCATGACGGTGATCTCCCCTTGCGCTCAATGACGGTGATCTCCCCCTGTGGTTTACGATGGTGATCTCCCCCTGCGGTTTATGACGGTGATCTCCCCCTGCGGTTTATGACGGTGATCTCCCCCTGGGGTTTATGACGGTGATCTCCCCCTGCGGTTTATGACGGTGATCTCCCCCAGCGTTTATGACGGTGATCTCACCCTGTGGTTCATGACGGTGATCTCCCCCTGCTGTTTAATACGGTGATCTCCCCCTGCGGTTTATGACGGTGATCTCCCCCTGCGGTTTATGACGGTGATCTCCCCCTGCGGTTTATGACGGTGATCTCCCCCTGCGGTTTATGACGGTGATCTCCCCCAGCGTTTATGACGGTGATCTCACCCTGTGGTTCATGACGGTGATCTCCCCCTTCGGTTTATGACGGTGATCTCCCCCTGCGGTTTATGACGGTGATCTCACCCTGTGGTTTATGACGGTGATCTCCCACTGTGGTTCGTGACGGTGATCTCCCCTTGCGCTCAATGACGGTGATCTCCCCCTGTGGTTTACGATGGTGATCTCCCCCTGCGGTTTATAACGGTGATCTCCCCCTGTGGTTTATGACGGTGATCTCCCCCTGCGGTTTATGACGGTGATCTCCCCCTGCGGTTTATGACGGTGATCTCACCCTGCGGTTCATGACGGTGATCTCCCCCTGCGGTTTATGACGGTGATCTCTCCCTGCGGGTTATGACGGTGAACTCCCCCTGTGGTTTATGACGGTGATCTCCCCCTGGGGTTTATGACGGTGATCTCCCCCTGCGGTTGATGACGGTGATCTCCCCCTGTGGATTATGACGGTGATCTCCCCCTGTGGATTATGACGGTGATCTCCCCCTGTGGTTCGTGACGGTGATCTCCCCTTGCGCTCAATGACGGTGATCTGCCCCTGTGGTTTACGACGGTGATCTCCCCCTGCGGTTTATAACGGTGATCTCCCCCTGCGGTTTATGACGGTTATCTCCCCCTGCGGTTTATGACGGTGATCTCCCCCTGCGGTTTATGACGGTGATCTCCCCCTGTGGATTATGACGGTGATCTCCCCCTGTGGTTCGTGACGGTGATCTCCCCTTGCGCTCAATGACGGTGATCTCCCCCTGTGGTTTACGATGGTGATCTCCCCCTGCGGTTTATAACGGTGATCTCCCCCTGCGGTTTATGACGGAGATCTCCCCCTGCGGTTTACGATGGTGATCTCCCCCTGCGGTTTATAACGGTGATCTCCCCCTCCGGTTTATAACGGTGATCTCCCCCTGCGGTTTATGACGGTTATCTCCCCCTGCGGTTTATGACGGTGATCTCCCTCTGTGGTTTATGACGGTGATCTCCCCCTGCGGTTTATGACGGTGATCTCCCCCTACGGATTATGACGGTGATCTCCCCCTGCGGTTTATGACGGTGATCTCCCCCTGCGGTTTATGACGGTGATCTCTCCCTGCGGTTTGTGACGGTGATCTCCCCCTGTGGTTTATGACGGTGATCTCCCCCTGCGGTTTATGACGGTGATCTCACCCTGCGGTTTATGACGGTGATCTCCCCCTGTGGTTTATGACGGTGATCTCCCCCTGCGGTTTATGACGGTGATCTCCTCCTGCGGTTTATGACGGTGAACTCCCACTGCGGTTTATGACGGTGATCTCCTCCTGCGGTTTATGACGGTGATCTCCTCCTGCGGTTTATGACGGTGATCTCCCCCTCCGATTTATGACGGTGATCTCCCCCTCCGATTTATGACGGTGATCTCCCCCTGCGGTTTATGACGGTGATCTCCCCCTGCGGTTTATGACGGTGATCTCGCCCTGCGGTTTATGACGGTGATCTCGCCCTGCGGTTTATGACGGTGATCTCCCCCTGCGGTTTATGACGGTGATCTCCCCCTGCTGTTTAATACGGTGATCTCCCCCTGCTGTTTAATACGGTGATCTCCCCCTGCGGTGTATGACGGTGATCTCCCCCTGCGGTGTATGACGGTGATCTCCCCCTGCGGTTTATGACGGTGATCTCCACCTGCGGTTTATGACGGTGATCTCCCCCTGCGGTTTGTGACGGTGATCTACCCCTGCGGTTTATGACGGTGATCTCCCCCTGCGGGTTATGACGGTGAACTCCCCCTGTGGTTTATGACGGTGATCTCCCCCTGTGGTTTCTGACGGTAATCTCCCCCTGTGGTTTCTGACGGTGATCTCCCCCTGCGGTTTATGACGGTGATCTCCCCCTGTGGTTTCTGACGGTGATCTCCCCCTGCGGTTTATGACGGTGATCTCTCCCTGTGGTTTATGACGGTGATCTCCCCCTGCGGTTTATGACGGTGATCTCCCCCTGTGGTTTATGACGGTGATCTCCCCCTGTGGTATATGACGGTGATCTCCCCCTGTGGTTTATGACGGTGATCTCCCCCTGTGGTATATGACGGTGATCTCACCCTGCGGTTTATGACGGTGATCTCACCCTGCGGTTTATGACGGTGATCTCCCCCTGTGGTTTATGACGGTGATCTCCCCCTGTGGTTTATGACGGTGATCTCCCCCTGGCGTTTTTGACGGTGATCTCCCCCTGCGGTTTATGACGGTGATCTCACCCTGCGGTTTATGACGGTGATCTCCCCCTGCGGTTTATGACGGTGATCTCCCCCTGCGGTTTATGACGGTGATCTCCCCCTGCGGTTTATGACGGTGATCTCCCCCTGCGGTTTATGACGGTGATCTCCCCCTGCGGTTTATGACGGTGATCTCCCCCTGCGGTTTATGACGGTGATCTCCCCCTGCGGTTTATGACGGTGATCTCCCCCTGCGGTTTATGACGGTGATCTCCCCCTGCTGTTTAATACGGTGATCTCCCCCTGCGGTGTATGATGGTGAACTCCCCCTGCGGTGTATGACGGTGATCTCCCCCTGCGGTTTATGACGGTGATCTCCCCCTGCGGTTTATGACGGTGATCTCCCCCTGCTGTTTAATACGGTGATCTCCCCCTGCGGTGTATCACGGAGATCTCCCCCTGCGGTTTATGACGGTGATCTCCCCCTGCGGTTTGTGACGGTGATCTCCCCCTGTGGTTTATGACGGTGATCTCCCCCTGCGGGTTATGACGGTGAACTCCCCCTGTGGTTTATGACGGTGATCTCCCCCTGTGGTTTCTGACGGTGATCTCACCCTGCGGTTCATGACGGTGATCTCCCCCTGCGGTTCATGACGGTGATCTCCCCCTGCGGTTTGTGACGGTGATCTCCCCCTGTGGTTTATGACGGTGATCTCCCCCTGCGGGTTATGACGGTGAACTCCCCCTGTGGTTTATGACGGTGATCTCCCCCTGTGGTTTCTGACGGTGATCTCACCCTGCGGTTCATGACGGTGATCTCCCCCTGCGGTTTATGACGGTGATCTCCCCCTGCGGTTTATGACGGTGATCTCACCCTGCGGTTTATGACGGTGATCTCCTCCTGCGGTTTATGACGGTGATCTCCGCCTGCGGTTTATGACGTTGATCTCCCCCTGTGGTTTATGACGGTGATCTCCCCCTGCTGTTTAATACGGTGATCTCCCCCTGCGGTGTATGACGGTGATCTCCCCCTGCTGTTTAATACGGTGATCTCCCCCTGCGGTGTATGACGGTGATCTCCCCCTGCGGTGTATGACGGTGATCTCCCCCTGCGGTTTATGACGGTGATCTCCCCCTGCGGTTTATGACGGTGATCTCCCCCTGCGGTTTATGACGGTGATCTCCCCCTGCGGTTTATGACGGTGATCTCCCCCTGCTGTTTAATACGGTGATCTCCCCCTGCGGTTTATGACGGTGATCTCCCCCTGTGGTTTCTGACGGTGATCTCCCCCTGCGGTTTATGACGGTGATCTCCCCCTGCGGTGTATCACGGTGATCTCCCCCTGCGGGTTATGACGGTGAACTCCCCCTGTGGTTTATGACGGTGATCTCCCCCTGTGGTTTCTGACAGTGATCTCACCCTGCGGTTCATGACGGTGATCTCCCCCTGCGGTTTATGACGGAGATCTCCCCCTGTGGTTTCTGACAGTGATCTCACCCTGCGGTTCATTACGGTGATCTACCCTGCGGTTTATGACGGTGATCTCCCCCTGCGGTTTATGACGGTGATCTCCCCCTGCGGTTTATGACGGTGATCTCCCCCTGTGGTTTATGACGGTGATCTCACCCTGCGGTTTATGACGGCGATCTCACCCTGTGGTTTATGACGGCGATCTCACCCTGCGGTTTATGACGGTGATCTCCCCCTGCGGTTTATGACGGTGATCTCCTCCTGCGGTTTATGACGGTGATCTCCCCCTCCGGATTATGACGGTGATCTCCCCCTGCGGTGTATGACGGTGATCAACCCCTGCGGTGTGTGATGGTGATCTCCCCCTGCGGTTTGTGACGGTAATCCCCCCCTGCGGTTTATGACGGTGATCTCCCCCTGCGGTTTATGACGGTGATCTCGCCCTGCGGTTTATGACGGTGATCTCCCCCTGCGGTTTATGACGGTGATCTCCCCCTGCGGTTTATGACGGTGATCTCCCCCTGCGGTTTATGACGGTGATCTCCCCCTGCGGTTTATGACGGTGATCTCCCCCTGCGGTTTATGACGGTGATCTCCCCCTGCTGTTTAATACGGTGATCTCCCCCTGCTGTTTAATACGGTGATCTCCCCCTGCGGTGTATGACGGTGATCTCCCCCTGCGGTGTATGACGGTGATCTCCCCCTGCGGTTTATGACGGTGATCTCCACCTGCGGTTTATGACGGTGATCTCCCCCTGCGGTTTATGACGGTGATCTCCCCCTGCGGTTTATGACGGTGATCTCCCCCTGCGGGTTATGACGGTGAACTCACCCTGTGGTTTATGACGGTGATCTCCCCCTGTGGTTTCTGACGGTGATCTCCCCCTGCGGTTTATGACGGTGATCTCCCCCTGCGGTTTGTGACGGTGATCTCCCCCTGTGGTTTCTGACGGTGATCTCACCCTGCGGTTCATGACGGTGATCTCCCCCTGCGGTTTATGACGGTGATCTCCCCCTGCGGTTTGTGACGGTGATCTCCCCCTGTGGTTTCTGACGGTGATCTCCCCCTGCGGTTTATGACGGTGATCTCCCCCTGCGGTTTATGACGGTGATCTCCCCCTGCGGTTTATGACGGTGATCTCCCCCTGCGGTTTATGACGGTGATCTCCCCCTGCGGTTTATGACGGTGATCTCCCCCTGCGGTTTATGACGGTGATCTCCCCCTGTGATCTATAATGGTGATCTCCCCCTGGCGTTTTTGACGGTGATCTCCCCCTGCGGTTTATGACGGTGATCTCACCCTGCGGTTTATGACGGTGATCTCCCCCTGCGGTTTATGACGGTGATCTCCCCCTGCGGTTTATGACGGTGATCTCCCCCTGCGGTTTATGACGGTGATCTCCCCCTGCGGTTTATGACGGTGATCTCCCCCTGCGGTTTATGACGGTGATCTCCCCCTGCGGTTTATGACGGTGATCTCCCCCTGCGGTTTATGACGGTGTTCTCCCCCTGCGGTTTATGACGGTGATCTCCCCCTGCGGTTTATGACGGTGATCTCCCCCTGCGGTTTATGACGGTGATCTCCCCCTGCGGTTTATGACGGTGATCTCCCCCTGCTGTTTAATACGGTGATCTCCCCCTGCGGTGTATGACGGTGAACTCCCCCTGCGGTGTATGACGGTGATCTCCCCCTGCGGTTTATGACGGTGATCTCCCCCTGCGGTTTATGACGGTGATCTCCCCCTGCGGTTTATGACGGTGATCTCCCCCTGCGGTTTATGACGGTGATCTCCCCCTGCTGTTTAATACGGTGATCTCCCCCTGTGGTGTATCACGGTGATCTCCCCCTGCGGGTTATGACGGTGAACTCCCCCTGTGGTTTATGACTGTGATCTCCCCCTGTGGTTTCTGACGGTGATCTCACCCTGCGGTTCATGACGGTGATCTCCCCCTGCGGTTTATGACGGCGATCTCCCCCTGCGGTTTATGACGGTGATCTCCCCCTGCGGTTTATGACGGTGATCTCACCCTGCGGTTTATGACGGTGATTTCCTCCTGCGGTTTATGACGGTGATCTCCCCCTGCGGTGTATGACGGTGATCTCCCCCTGCGGTTTATGACGGTGATCTCCCCATGCGGTTTATGACGGTGATCTCCCCCTGTGGTTTATGACGGTGATCACCCCCTGCGGTTTATGACGGTGATCTCCCCCTGCTGTTTATGACGGTGATCTCACCCTGCGGTTTATGACGGTGATTTCCTCCTGCGGTTTATGACGGTGATCTCCGCCTGCGGTTTATGACGTTGATCTCCCCCTGCGGTTTATGACGGTGATCTCCCCCTGCGGTGTATGACGGTGATCTCCCCCTGCGGTTTATGACGGTGATCTCCCCCTGCGGTTTATGACGGTGATCTCTCCCTGCGGTTTATGACGGTGATCTCCCCCTGCGGTTTATGACGGTGATCTCCCCCTGCGGTTTATGACGGTGATCTCCCCCTGTGATCTATAATGGTGATCTCCCCCTGGCGTTTTTGACGGTGATCTCCCCCTGCGGTTTATGACGGTGATCTCACCCTGCGGTTTATGACGGTGATCTCCCCCTGCGGTTTATGACGGTGATCTCCCCCTGCGGTTTATGACGGTGATCTCCCCCTGCGGTTTATGACGGTGATCTCCCCCTGCGGTTTATGACGGTGATCTCCCCCTGCGGTTTATGACGGTGATCTCCCCCTGCGGTTTATGACGGTGATCTCACCCTGCGGTTTATGATGATGTTTTTCTGTTTTCTCCTGTATCAGATTCCTCCTTCATTTTTGCATTATCCAGACTGATCTCACCCGTTCTTTTCTTGCTCTCTGTTTAGTTTGCCTCGATGGGTCTCCTGCAGATCGGTCAAGAGACAGACAAAGCACTCGTGAAAAACAGAGAGTCAGTTTTTCTTCTTCTTCAAATGGTAAGTCCTACCCGTCTGTACCCTGGAACTACGAGACGCAGAGATCATCGATAAGATTTAAGACGGATCACCTCCGTGACATCGCCCATCTCCGCCCCTGCCACATTTCATCTGCTGCTGAAACCCTCAACCATGCCTTTGTTACCTCCAGAATGGACCATTCCAACACTCTCCTGGATGGCCTCCCTTCTTCCACTCTCCGTAATCTTCAGCTCACCCAAAACTCTGCTGCCCCGTATCCCAGCTCGCACCAATCCATTACCTGTCTGATACTTTACCTGTCTGTTTTGTTAACTGTATCTAACCCGTGCTGTACTTGCCCTGGGAGTGTTTGATGGGACAGTGTAGAGGGAGCTTTACTCTGTATCTAACCCGTGCTGTACTTGCCCTGGGAGTGTTTGATGGGACAGTGTCGAGGGAGCTTTACTCTGTATCTAATCCTGTACCTGCCCTTGGAGTGTTTGATGCGACAGTGTAGAGGGAGCTTTACTCTGTATCTAACCCTGTACCTGCCCTGGGAGTGTTTGATGGGACAGTGCAGAGGGAGCTTTACTCTGTATCTAATCCTGTACCTGCCCTGGGAGTGTTAGATGGGGCAGTGTAGAGGGAGCTTTACTCTGTATCTAACCCTGTACCTGCCCTGGGAGTGTTTGATGGGACAGTGCAGAGGGAGCTTTACTCTGCATCTAACCCTGTACCTGCCCTGGGAGTGTTTGATGGGACAGTGTAGAGGGAGCTTTACTCTGTATCTAACTCTGTACCTGCCCTGGGAGTGTTTGATGGGACAGTGTAGAGGGAGCTTTACTCTGTATCTAACCCGTGCTGTACCTGTCCTGGGAGTGTTTGATGGGACAGTGTCGAGGGAGCTTTACTCTGTATCTAATCCTGTACCTGCCCTGGGAGTGTTTGATGGGACAGTGTAGAGGGAGCTTTACTCTGTATCTAACCCTGTACCTGCCCTGGGAGTGTTTGATGGGACAGTGTAGAGGGAGCTTTACTCTGCATCTAACCCTGTACCTGCCCTGGGAGTGTTTGATGGGACAGTGTCGAGGGAGCTTTACTCTGTATCTAATCCTGTACCTGCCCTGGGAGTGTTTGATGGGACAGTGTAGAGGGAGCTTTACTCTGTATCTAACCCTCTACCTGCCCTGGGAGTGTTTGATGGGACAGTGTAGAGGGAGCTTTACTCTGTATCTAATCCTGTACCTGCCCTGGGAGTGTTTGACGGGACAGTGTAGAGGGAGCTTTACTCTGTATCTAACCCTCGACCTGCCCTGGGAGTGTTTGATGGGACAGTGTAGAGGGAGCTTTACTCTGTATCTAACCCGTGCTGTACCTGTCCTGGGAGTGTTTGATGGGGCAGTGTGGAGGGAGCTTTACTCTGTATCTAACCCTGTACCTGCCCTGGGAGTGTTTGATGGGACAGTGTGGAGGGAGCTTTACTCTGTATCTAACCCGTGCTGTACCTGTCCTGGGAGTGTTTGATGGGACAGTGTGGAGGGAGCTTTACTCTGTATCTAACCCGTGCTGTACCTGCCCTGGGAGTGTTTGATGGGACAGTGTGGAGGGAGCTTTACTCTGTACCGAATCCTGTACCTGCCCTGGGAGTGTTTGATGGGACAGTGTCGAGGGAGATTTACTCTGTATCTAATCCTTTACCTGCCCTGGGAGTGTTTGATGGGACAGTGTAGAGGGAGCTTTACTCTGTATCTAACCCTCGACCTGCCCTGGGAGTGTTTGATGGGACAGTGTAGAGGGAGCTTTACTCTGTATCTAATCCTGTACCTGCCCTGGGAGTGTTTGATGGGACAGTGTGGAGGGAGCTTTACTCTGTATCTAACCCTGTACCTGCCCTGGGAGTGTTTGATGGGACAGTGTAGAGGGAGCTTTACTCTGTATCTAACCCTGTACCTGACCCTGGGAGTGTTTGATGGGACAGTGTCGAGGGAGCTTTACTCTGTATCTAACCCGTGCTGTACCTGCCCTGGGAGTGTTTGATGGGACAGTGTCAAGGGAGCTTTACTCTGTATCTAACCCGTGCTGTACCTGCCCTGGGAGTGTTTGATGGGACAGTGTAGAGGGAGCTTTACTCTCTATCGAACCCTGTACCTGCCCTGGGAGTGTTTGATGGGACAGTGTAGAGGGAGATTTACTCTGTATCTAACCCTGTACCTGCCCTGGGAGTGTTTGATGGGACAGTGTCGAGGGAGCTTTACTCTGTATCTAACCCTGTACCTGCCCTGGGAGTGTTTGATGGGACAGTGTAGAGGGAGCTTTACTCTGTATCTAATCCGTGCTGTACCTGCCCTGGGAGTGTTTGATGGGACAGTGTAGAGGGAGCTTTCCTCTGTATCTAACCCTGTACCTGCCCTGGGAGTGTTTGATGGGACAGTGTAGAGGGAGCTTTACTCTGTATCTAACCCGTGCTGTACCTGCCCTGGGAGTGTTTGATGGGACAGTGTAGAGGGAGCTTTACTCTGTATCTAACCCTGTACCTGCCCTGGGAGTGTTTGATGGGACAGTGTAGAGGGAGCTTCACACTGTATCTAACCCGTGCTGTACCTGCCCTGGGAGTGTTTGATGGGACAGTGTAGAGGGAGCTTTACTCTGTATCTAACCCGTGCTGTACCTGTCCTGGGAGTGTTTGATGGGACAGTGTCGAGGGAGCTTTACTCTGTATCTAACCCTGCACATGCCCTGGGAGTGTTTGATGGGACAGTGCAGAGGGAGCTTTACTCTGTATCTAACCCTGTACCTGACCCTGGGAGTGTTTGATGGGACAGTGTAGAGGGAGCTTTACTCTGTATCTAACCCTGTACCTGCCCTGGGAGTGTTTGATGGGACAGTGCAGAGGGAGCTTTACTCTGTATCTAACCCTGTACCTGCCCTGGGAGTGTTTGATGGGACAGTGCAGAGGGAGCTTTACTCTGTATCTAACCCGTGCTGTACCTGTCCTGGGAGTGTTTGATGGGACAGTGTCGAGGGAGCTTTACTCTGTATCTAACCCTGTACCTGCCCTGGGAGTGTTTGATGGGACAGTGTAGAGGGAGATTTACTCTGTATCTAACCCTGTACCTGCCCTGGGAGTGTTTGATGGGACAGTGCAGAGGGAGCTTTACTCTGT
This sequence comes from Heptranchias perlo, assembly GCF_035084215.1. Classification (NCBI taxonomy): domain Eukaryota; kingdom Metazoa; phylum Chordata; class Chondrichthyes; order Hexanchiformes; family Hexanchidae; genus Heptranchias; species Heptranchias perlo. The sequence goes on from NC_090370.1 coordinate 19,134,459, forward strand.
ATCTAACCCGTGCTGTACCTGTCCTGGGAGTGTTTAACACGGGTCACAGGGAGTGTATTATCACCCTGTAACACGGGTCAGAGGGAGTGTATTATCACCCTGTAACACGGGTCACAGGGAGTGTATTATCACCCTGTAACACGGGTGACAGGGAGTGTATTATCACCCTGTAACACGGGTCAGAGGGAGTGTATTATCACCCTGTAACACGGGTCACAGGGAGTGTATTATCACCCTGTAACACGGGTCACAGTGAGTGTATTATCACCCTGTAACACGGGTCACAGGGAGTGTATTATCACCCTGTAACACGGGTCACAGGGAGTGTATTATCACCCTGTAACACGGGTCACAGTGAGTGTATTATCACCCTGTAACACGGGTCACAGGGAGTGTATTATCACCCTGTAACACGGGTCACAGTGAGTGTATTATCACCCTGTAACACGGGTCACAGTGAGTGTATTATCACCCTGTAACACGGGTCACAGGGAGTGTATTATCACCCTGTAACACGGGTCAGAGGGAGTGTATTATCACCCTGTAACACGGGTCACAGTGAGTGTATTATCACCCTGTAACACGGGTCACAGTGAGTGTATTATCACCCTGTAACACGGGTCACAGTGAGTGTATTATCACCCTGTAACACGGGTCACAGGGAGTGTATTATCACCCTGTAACACGGGTCAGAGGGAGTGTATTATCACCCTGTAACACGGGTCACAGGGAGTGTATTATCACCCTGTAACACGGGTGACAGGGAGTGTATTATCACCCTGTAACACGGGTCAGAGGGAGTGTATTATCACCCTGTAACACGGGTCACAGGGAGTGTATTATCACCCTGTAACACGGGTCACAGTGAGTGTATTATCACCCTGTAACACGGGTGACAGGGAGTGTATTATCACCCTGTAACACGGGTCACAGGGAGTGTATTATCACCCTGTAACACGGGTCACAGTGAGTGTATTATCACCCTGTAACACGGGTCACAGGGAGTGTATTATCACCCTGTAACACGGGTCACAGGGAGTGTATTATCACCCTGTAACACGGGTCACAGGGAGTGCATTATCACCCTGTAACACGGGTCACAGGGAGTGTATTATCACCCTGTAACACGGGTCACAGTGAGTGTATTATCACCCTGTAACACGGGTCACAGGGAGTGTATTATCACCCTGTAACACGGGTCACAGGGAGTGTATTATCACCCTGTAACACGGGTCACAGGGAGGGTATTATCACCCTGTAACACGGGTCACAGGGAGTGTATTATCACCCTGTAACACGGGTCACAGTGAGTGTATTATCACCCTGTAACACGGGTCACAGGGAGTGTATTATCACCCTGTAACACGGGTCACAGGGAGTCTATTATCACCCTGTAACACGGGTCACAGGGAGTGTATTATCACCCTGTAACACGGGTCACAGGGAGTGTATTATCACCCTGTAACACGGGTCACAGAGAGTGTATTATCACCCTGTAACACGGGTCACAGTGAGTGTATTATCACCCTGTAACACGGGTCACAGGGAGTGTATTATCACCCTGTAACACGGGTCACAGGGAGTGTATTATCACCCTGTAACACGGGTCACAGGGAGTGTATTATCACCCTGTAACACGGGTCACAGTGAGTGTATTATCACCCTGTAACACGGGTCACAGGGAGTGTATTATCACCCTGTAACACGGGTCAGAGGGAGTGTATTATCACCCTGTAACACGGGTCACAGGGAGTCTATTATCACCCTGTAACACGGGTCACAGTGAGTGTATTATCACCCTGTAACACGGGTCACAGGGAGTGTATTATCACCCTGTAACACGGGTCACAGGGAGTGTATTATCACCCTGTAACACGGGTCACAGTGAGTGTATTATCACCCTGTAACACGGGTCACAGGGAGTGTATTATCACCCTGTAACACGGGTCACAGTGAGTGTATTATCACCCTGTAACACGGGTCACAGTGAGTGTATTATCACCCTGTAACACGGGTCACAGGGAGTGTATTATCAGCCTGTAACACGGGTCACAGGGAGTGTATTATCACCCTGTAACACGGGTCACAGTGAGTGTATTATCACCCTGTAACACGGGTCAGAGGGAGTGTATTATCACCCTGTAACACGGGTCACAGGGAGTGTATTATCACCCTGTAACACGGGTCAGAGGGAGTGTATTATCACCCTGTAACACGGGTCACAGTGAGTGTATTATCACCCTGTAACACGGGTCACAGGGAGTGTATTATCACCCTGTAACACGGGTCACAGGGAGTGTATTATCACCCTGTAACACGGGTCACAGGGAGTGTATTATCACCCTGTCACACGGGTCACAGGGAGTGTATTATCACCCTGTAACACGGGTCACAGGGAGTGTATTATCACCCTGTAACACGGGTCAGAGGGAGTGTATTATCACCCTGTAACACGGGTCACAGTGAGTGTATTATCACCCTGTAACACGGGTCACAGGGAGTGTATTATCACCCTGTAACACGGGTCACAGTGAGTGTATTATCACCCTGTAACACGGGTCACAGGGAGTGTATTATCACCCTGTAACACGGGTCACAGGGAGTGTATTATCACCCTGTAACACGGGTCAGAGGGAGTGTATTATCACCCTGTAACACGGGTCACAGGGAGTGTATTATCACCCTGTAACACGGGTCACAGGGAGTGTATTATCACCCTGTAACACGGGTCACAGGGAGTGTATTATCACCCTGCAACACGGGTCACAGGGAGTGTATTATCACCCTGTAACACGGGTCACAGTGAGTGTATTATCACCCTGTAACACGGGTCACAGGGAGTGTATTATCACCCTGTAACACGGGTCACAGTGAGTGTATTATCACCCTGTAACACGGGTCACAGGGAGTGTATTATCACCCTGTAACACGGGTGACAGGGAGTGTATTATCACCCTGTAACACGGGTCACAGGGAGTGTATTATCACCCTGTAACACGGGTCACAGTGAGTGTATTATCACCCTGTAACACGGGTCACAGGGAGTGTATTATCACCCTGTAACACGGGTCAGAGGGAGTGTATTATCACCCTGTAACACGGGTCACAGGGAGTGTATTATCACCCTGTAACACGGGTCACAGGGAGTGTATTATCACCCTGTAACACGGGTCACAGGGAGTGTATTATCACCCTGTAACACGGGTCACAGTGAGTGTATTATCACCCTGTAACACGGGTCACAGGGAGTGTATTATCACCCTGTAACACGGGTCACAGGGAGTGTATTATCACCCTGTAACACGGGTCACAGGGAGTGTATTATCACCCTGTAACACGGGTCACAGGGAGTGTATTATCACCCTGTAACACGGGTCACAGTGAGTGTATTATCACCCTGTAACACGGGTCACAGGGAGTGTATTATCACCCTGTAACACGGGTCACAGTGAGTGTATTATCACCCTGTAACACGGGTCAAAGGGAGTGTATTATCACCCTGTAACACGGGTCACAGGGAGTGTATTATCACCCTGTAACACGGGTCACAGTGAGTGTATTATCACCCTGTAACACGGGTCACAGTGAGTGTATTATCACCCTGTAACACGGGTCACAGGGAGTGTATTATCACGCTGTAACACGGGTCACAGGGAGTGTATTATCACCCTGTAACACGGGTCACAGGGAGTGTATTATCACCCTGTAACACGGGTCACAGGGAGTGTATTATCACCCTGTAACACGGGTCACAGGGAGTGTATTATCACCCTGTAACACGGGTCACAGGGAGTGTATTATCACCCTGTAACACGGGTCACAGTGAGTGTATTATCACCCTGTAACACGGGTCACAGGGAGTGTATTATCACCCTGTAACACGGGTCAGAGGGAGTGTATTATCACCCTGTAACACGGGTCACAGTGAGTGTATTATCACCCTGTAACACGGGTCACAGGGAGTGTATTATCACCCTGTAACACGGGTCAGAGGGAGTGTATTATCACCCTGTAACACGGGTCACAGTGAGTGTATTATCACCCTGTAACACGGGTCAGAGGGAGTGTATTATCACCCTGTAACACGGGTCACAGGGAGTGTATTATCACCCTGTAACACGGGTCAGAGGGAGTGTATTATCACCCTGTAACACGGGTCACAGGGAGTGTATTATCACCCTGTAACACGGGTCACAGTGAGTGTAATATCACCCTGTAACACGGGTCAGAGGGAGTGTATTATCACCCTGTAACATGGGTCACAGGGAGAGTATTATCACCCTGTAACACGGGTCACAGGGAGTGTATTATCACCCTGTAACACGGGTCACAGGGAGTTTATTATCACCCTGTAACACGGGTCACAGGGAGTGTATTATCACCCTGTAACACGGGTCACAGGGAGTGTATTATCACCCTGTAACATGGGTCACAGGGAGAGTATTATCACCCTGTAACACGGGTCACAGTGAGTGTATTATCACCCTGTAACACGGGTCACAGGGAGGGTATTATCACCCTGTAACACGGGTCACAGGGAGTGTATTATCACCCTGTAACACGGGTCAGAGGGAGTGTATTATCACCATGTAACACGGGTCACAGGGAGTGTATTATCACCCTGTAACACGGGTCACAGGGAGTGTATTATCACCCTGTAACACGGGTCACAGGGAGTGTATTATCACCCTGTAACATGGGTCACAGGGAGAGTATTATCACCCTGTAACACGGGTCACAGGGAGGGTATTATCACCCTGTAACACGGGTCACAGGGAGTGTATTATCACCCTGTAACACGGGTCAGAGGGAGTGTATTATCACCCTGTAACACGGGTCACAGGGAGTGTATTATCACCCTGTAACACGGGTCACAGGGAGTGTATTATCACCCTGTAACACGGGTCACAGTGAGTGTATTATCACCCTGTAACACGGGTCACAGTGAGTGTATTATCACCCTGTAACACGGGTCACAGTGAGTGTATTATCACCCTGTAACACGGGTCACAGGGAGTGTATTATCACCCTGTAACACGGGTCAGAGGGAGTGTATTATCACCCTGTAACACGGGTCACAGGGAGTGTATTATCACCCTGTAACACGGGTCACAGGGAGTGTATTATCACCCTGTAACACGGGTCACAGTGAGTGTATTATCACCCTGTAACACGGGTCACAGGGAGTGTATTATCACCCTGGAACACGGGTCACAGGGAGGGTATTATCACCTTGTAACACGGGTCACAGGGAGTCTATTATCACCCTGTAACACGGGTCACAGGGAGTGTATTATCACCCTGTAACACGGGTCACAGGGAGGGTATTATCACCCTGTAACACGGGACAGAGGGAGTGTATTATCAACCTGTAACACGGGTCACAGCGAGTGTATTATCACCCTGTAACACGGGTCACAGTGAGTGTATTATCACCCTGTAACACGGGTCACAGTGAGTGTATTATCACCCTGTAACACGGGTCAGAGGGAGTGTATTATCACCCTGTAACACGGGTCACAGGGAGTGTATTATCACCCTGTAACACGGGTCACAGGGAGTGTATTATCACCCTGTAACACGGGTCACAGGGAGTGTATTATCACCCTGTAACACGGGTCACAGGGAGTGTATTATCACCCTGTCACACGGGTCACAGGGAGTGTATTATCACCCTGTAACACGGGTCACAGGGAGTGTATTATCACCCTGTAACACGGGTCACAGTGAGTGTATTATCACCCTGTAACACGGGTCACAGGGAGTGTATTATCACCCTGTAACACGGGTCACAGGGAGTGTATTATCACCCTGTAACATGGGTCACAGTGAGAGTATTATCACCCTGTAACACGGGTCACAGGGAGTGTATTATCACCCTGTAACACGGGTCACAGTGAGTGTATTATCACCCTGTAACACGGGTCACAGTGAGTGTATTATCACCCTGTAACACGGGTCAGAGGGAGTGTATTATCACCCTGTAACACGGGTCACAGGGAGTGTATTATCACCCTGTAACACGGGTCACAGGGAGTGTATTATCACCCTGTAACACGGGTCACAGGGAGTGTATTATCACCCTGTAACACGGGTCACAGTGAGTGTATTATCACCCTGTAACACGGGTCACAGTGAGTGTATTATCACCCTGTAACACGGGTCAGAGGGAGTGTATTATCACCCTGTAACACGGGTCACAGGGAGTGTATTATCACCCTGTAACACGGGTCACAGGGAGTGTATTATCACCCTGTAACACGGGTCACAGGGAGTGTATTATCACCCTGTAACACGGGTCACAGTGAGTGTATTATCACCCTGTAACACGGGTCACAGGGAGTGTATTATCAGCCTGTAACACGGGTCACAGGGAGTGTATTATCACCCTGTAACACGGGTCACAGGGAGTGTATTATCACCCTGTAACACGGGTCACAGGGAGTGTATTATCACCCTGTCACACGGGTCACAGGGAGTGTATTATCACCCTGTAACACGGGTCACAGCGAGTGTATTATCACCCTGTAACACGGGTCACAGGGAGTGTATTATCACCCTGTAACACGGGTCACAGGGAGTGTATTATCACCCTGTAACACGGGTCACAGTGAGTGTATTATCACCCTGTAACACGGGTCACAGGGAGTGTATTATCAACCTGTAACACGGGTCACAGCGAGTGTATTATCACCCTGTAACACGGGTCACAGTGAGTGTATTATCACCCTGTAACACGGGTCACAGGGACTGTATTATCACCCTGTAACACGGGTCACAGGGAGTGTATTATCACCCTGTAACACGGGTCACAGGGAGTGTATTATCACCCTGTAACACGGGTCACAGGGAGTGTATTATCACCCTGTAACACGGGTCACAGGGAGTGTATTATCACCCTGTAACACGGGTCACAGTGAGTGTATTATCACCCTGTAACACGGGTCACAGGGAGTGTATTATCACCCTGTAACACGGGTCACAGGGAGTGTATTATCACCCTGTAACACGGGTCAGAGGGAGTGTATTATCACCCTGTAACACGGGTCACAGGGAGTGTATTATCACCCTGTAACACGGGTCACAGGGAGTGTATTATCACCCTGTAACACGGGTCACAGGGAGTGTATTATCACCCTGTAACACGGGTCACAGGGAGTGTATTATCACCCTGTAACACGGGTCACAGGGAGTGTATTATCACCCTGTAACACGGGTCACAGTGAGTGTATTATCACCCTGTAACACGGGTCACAGGGAGTGTATTATCACCCTGTAACACGGGTCAGAGGGAGTGTATTATCACCCTGTAACACGGGTCACAGTGAGAGTATTATCACCCTGTAACACGGGTCACAGGGAGTGTATTATCACCCTGTAACACGGGTCACAGTGAGTGTATTATCACCCTGTAACACGGGTCACAGGGAGTGTATTATCACCCTGTAACACGGGTCACAGGGAGTGTATTATCACCCTGTAACACGGGTCACAGGGAGTGTATTATCACCCTGTAAAACGCGTGACAGGGAGTGTATTATCACCCTGTAACACGGGTCACAGTGAGAGTATTATCACCCTGTAACACGGGTCACAGGGAGTGTATTATCACCCTGTAACACGGGTCACAGGGAGTGTATTATCACCCTGTAACACGGGTCACAGGGAGTGTATTATCACCCTGTAACACGGGTCACAGTGAGTGTATTATCACCCTGTAACACGGGTCACAGTGAGTGTATTATCACCCTGTAACACGGGTCACAGGGAGTGTATTATCACCCTGTAACACGGGTCAGAGGGAGTGTATTATCACCCTGTAACACGGGTCACAGGGAGTGTAATATCACCCTGTAACACGGGTCACAGGGAGTGTATTATCACCCTGTAACACGGGTCAGAGGGAGTGTATTATCACCCTGTAACACGGGTCACAGGGAGTGTATTATCACCCTGTAACACGGGTCACAGGGAGTGTATTATCACCCTGTAACACGGGTCACAGGGACTGTATTATCACCCTGTAACACGGGTCACAGGGAGTGTATTATCACCCTGTAACACGGTTCACAGTGAGTGTATTATCACCCTGTAACACGGGTCACAGGGAGTGTATTATCACCCTGTAACACGGGTCACAGGGAGTGTATTATCACCCTGTAACACGGGTCACAGGGAGTGTATTATCACCCTGTAACACGGGTCAGAGGGAGTGTATTATCACCCTGTAACACGGGTCACAGTGAGTGTATTATCACCCTGTAACACGGGTCAGAGGGAGTGTATTATCACCCTGTAACACGGGTCACAGGGAGTGTATTATCACCCTGTAACACGGGTCAGAGGGAGTGTATTATCACCCTGTAACACGGGTCACAGGGAGTGTATTATCACCCTGTAACACGGGTCACAGTGAGTGTAATATCACCCTGTAACACGGGTCAGAGGGAGTGTATTATCACCCTGTAACATGGGTCACAGGGAGAGTATTATCACCCTGTAACACGGGTCACAGGGAGTGTATTATCACCCTGTAACACGGGTCACAGGGAGTTTATTATCACCCTGTAACACGGGTCACAGGGAGTGTATTATCACCCTGTAACACGGGTCACAGGGAGTGTATTATCACCCTGTAACATGGGTCACAGGGAGAGTATTATCACCCTGTAACACGGGTCACAGTGAGTGTATTATCACCCTGTAACACGGGTCACAGGGAGTGTATTATCACCCTGTAACACGGGTCACAGTGAGTGTATTATCACCCTGTAACACGGGTCACAGGGAGTGTATTATCACCCTGGAACACGGGTCACAGGGAGTGTATTATCACCCTGTAACACGGGTCACAGGGAGTGTATTATCACCCTGTAACACGGGTCACAGGGAGTGTATTATCACCCTGTAACACGGGTCACAGGGAGTGTATTATCACCCTGTAACACGGGTCACAGTGAGTGTATTATCACCCTGTAACACGGGTCACAGTGAGTGTATTATCACCCTGTAACACGGGTCACAGGGAGGGTATTATCACCCTGTAACACGGGTCAGAGGGAGTGTATTATCACCCTGTAACACGGGTCACAGGGACTGTATTATCACCCTGTAACACGGGTCACAGGGAGTGTATTATCACCCTGTAACACGGGTCACAGTGAGTGTATTATCACCCTGTAACACGGGTCACAGTGAGTGTATTATCACCCTGTAACACGGGTCACAGGGAGGGTATTATCACCCTGTAACACGGGTCACAGGGAGTGTATTATCACCCTGTAACACGGGTCAGAGGGAGTGTATTATCACCATGTAACACGGGTCACAGGGAGTGTATTATCACCCTGTAACACGGGTCACAGGGAGTGTATTATCACCCTGTAACACGGGTCACAGGGAGTGTATTATCACCCTGTAACATGGGTCACAGGGAGAGTATTATCACCCTGTAACACGGGTCACAGGGAGGGTATTATCACCCTGTAACACGGGTCACAGGGAGTGTATTATCACCCTGTAACACGGGTCACAGGGAGTGTATTATCACCCTGTAACACGGGTCACAGGGAGTGTATTATCACCCTGTAACATGGGTCACAGGGAGAGTATTATCACCCTGTAACACGGGTCACAGGGAGGGTATTATCACCCTGTAACACGGGTCACAGGGAGTGTATTATCACCCTGTAACACGGGTCACAGGGAGTGTATTATCACCCTGTAACACGGGTCAGAGGGAGTGTATTATCACCCTGTAACACGGGTCACAGGGAGTGTATTATCACCCTGTAACACGGGTCACAGGGAGTGTATTATCACCCTGTAACACGGGTCACAGTGAGTGTATTATCACCCTGTAACACGGGTCACAGTGAGTGTATTATCACCCTGTAACACGGGTCACAGTGAGTGTATTATCACCCTGTAACACGGGTCACAGGGAGTGTATTATCACCCTGTAACACGGGTCAGAGGGAGTGTATTATCACCCTGTAACACGGGTCACAGGGAGTGTATTATCACCCTGTAACACGGGTCACAGGGAGTGTATTATCACCCTGTAACACGGGTCACAGTGAGTGTATTATCACCCTGTAACACGGGTCACAGGGAGTGTATTATCACCCTGTAACACGGGTCACAGGGAGTGTATTATCACCCTGCAACACGGGTCACAGGGAGTGTATTATCACCCTGCAACACGGGTCACAGGGAGTGTATTATCACCCTGTAACACGGGTCACAGTGAGTGTATTATCACCCTGTAACACGGGTCACAGTGAGTGTATTATCACCCTGTAACACGGGTCACAGGGAGTGTATTATCACCCTGTAACACGGGTCAGAGGGAGTGTATTATCACCCTGTAACACGGGTCACAGGGAGTGTATTATCACCCTGTAACACGGGTCACAGGGAGTGTATTATCACCCTGTAACACGGGTCACAGTGAGTGTATTATCACCCTGTAACACGGGTCACAGGGAGTGTATTATCACCCTGCAACACGGGTCACAGGGAGTCTATTATCACCCTGTAACACGGGTCACAGGGAGTGTATTATCACCCTGTAACACGGGTCACAGGGAGGGTATTATCACCCTGTAACACGGGACAGAGGGAGTGTATTATCAACCTGTAACACGGGTCACAGCGAGTGTATTATCACCCTGTAACACGGGTCACAGGGAGTGTATTATCACCCTGTAACACGGGTCACAGGGAGTGTATTATCACCCTGTAACACGGGTCACAGGGAGTGTATTATCACCCTGTCACACGGGTCACAGGGAGTGTATTATCACCCTGTAACACGGGTCACAGCGAGTGTATTATCACCCTGTAACACGGGTCACAGGGAGTGTATTATCACCCTGTAACACGGGTCACAGGGAGTGTATTATCACCCTGTAACACGGGTCACAGTGAGTGTATTATCACCCTGTAACACGGGTCACAGGGAGTGTATTATCAACCTGTAACACGGGTCACAGCGAGTGTATTATCACCCTGTAACACGGGTCACAGTGAGTGTATTATCACCCTGTAACACGGGTCACAGGGACTGTATTATCACCCTGTAACACGGGTCACAGGGAGTGTATTATCACCCTGTAACACGGGTCACAGGGAGTGTATTATCACCCTGTAACACGGGTCACAGGGAGTGTATTATCACCCTGTAACACGGGTCACAGGGAGTGTATTATCACCCTGTAACACGGGTCACAGTGAGTGTATTATCACCCTGTAACACGGGTCACAGGGAGTGTATTATCACCCTGTAACACGGGTCACAGTGAGTGTATTATCACCCTGTAACACGGGTCACAGGGAGTGTATTATCACCCTGTAACACGGGTCAGAGGGAGTGTATTATCACCCTGTAACACGGGTCACAGGGAGTGTATTATCACCCTGTAACACGGGTCACAGTGAGTGTATTATCACCCTGTAACACGGGTCACAGGGAGTGTATTATCACCCTGTAACACGGGTCACAGGGAGTGTATTATCACCCTGTAACACGGGTCACAGGGAGTGTATTATCACCCTGTAAAACGCGTGACAGGGAGTGTATTATCACCCTGTAACACGGGTCACAGTGAGAGTATTATCACCCTGTAACACGGGTCACAGGGAGAGTATTATCACCCTGTAACACGGGTCAGAGGGAGTGTATTATCACCCTGTAACACGGGTCACAGGGAGTGTATTATCACCCTGTAACACGGGTCACAGTGAGTGTATTATCACCCTGTAACACGGGTCACAGGGAGTGTATTATCACCCTGTAACACGGGTCACAGGGAGTGTATTATCACCCTGTAACACGGGTCACAGTGAGTGTATTATCACCCTGTAACACGGGTCACAGTGAGTGTATTATCACCCTGTAACACGGGTCACAGGGAGTGTATTATCACCCTGTAACACGGGTCAGAGGGAGTGTATTATCACCCTGTAACACGGGTCACAGGGAGTGTAATATCACCCTGTAACACGGGTCACAGGGAGTGTATTATCACCCTGTAACACGGGTCAGAGGGAGTGTATTATCACCCTGTAACACGGGTCACAGGGAGTGTATTATCACCCTGTAACACGGGTCACAGGTCACGTGTTATCACCCTGTAACACGGGTCACAGGGAGTGTATTATCACCCTGTAACACGGGTCACAGGGACTGTATTATCACCCTGTAACACGGGTCACAGGGAGTGTATTATCACCCTGTAACACGGGTCACAGTGAGTGTATTATCACCCTGTAACACGGGTCACAGGGAGTGTATTATCACCCTGTAACACGGGTCACAGGGAGTGTATTATCACCCTGTAACACGGGTCACAGGGAGTGTATTATCACCCTGTAACACGGGTCACAGTGAGAGTATTATCACCCTGTAACACGGGTCACAGGTCACGTGTTATCACCCTGTAACACGGGTCACAGGGAGTGTATTATCACCCTGTAACACGGGTCACAGGGACTGTATTATCACCCTGTAACACGGGTCACAGGGAGTGTATTATCACCCTGTAACACGGGTCACAGTGAGTGTATTATCACCCTGTAACACGGGTCACAGGGAGTGTATTATCACCCTGTAACACGGGTCACAGGGAGTGTATTATCACCCTGTAACACGGGTCACAGGGAGTGTATTATCACCCTGTAACACGGGTCACAGTGAGTGTATTATCACCCTGTAACACGGGTCACAGGGAGTGTATTATCACCCTGTAACACGGGTCATAGGGAGTGTATTATCACCCTGTAACACGGGTCACAGGGAGTGTATTATCACCCTCTAACACGGGTCACAGGGAGTGTATTATCAGCCTGTAACACGGGTCACAGTGAGTGTATTATCACCCTGTAACACGGGTCACAGTGAGAGTATTATCACCCTGCAACACGGGTCACAGGGAGTGTATTATCACCCTGTAACACGGGTCACAGGGAGTGTATTATCACCCTGTAACACGGGTCACAGGGCGTGTATTATCACCCTCTAACACGGGTCACAGGGAGTGTATTATCACCCTGTAACACGGGTCACAGGGAGTGTATTATCACCCTCTAACACGGGTCACAGGGAGTGTATTATCACCCTGTAACACGGGTCACAGGGAGTGTATTATCAACCTGTAACACGGGTCACAGTGAGTGTATTATCACCCTGTAACACGGGTCACAGGGAGTGTATTATCACCCTGTAACACGGGTCACAGGGAGTGTATTATCACCCTGTAAAACGCGTGACAGGGAGTGTATTATCACCCTGTAACACGGGTCACAGTGAGAGTATTATCACCCTGTAACACGGGTCACAGGGAGTGTATTATCACCCTGTAACACGGGTCACAGGGAGTGTATTATCACCCTGTAACACGGGTCACAGGGAGTGTATTATCACCCTGTAACACGGGTCACAGTGAGTGTATTATCACCCTGTAACACGGGTCACAGGGAGTGTATTATCACCCTGTAACACGGGTCAGAGGGAGTGTATTATCACCCTGTAACACGGGTCACAGGGAGTGTATTATCACCCTGTAACACGGGTCACAGGGAGTGTATTATCACCCTGTAACACGGGTCACAGGGACTGTATTATCACCCTGTAACACGGGTCACAGGGAGTGTATTATCACCCTGTAACACGGGTCACAGTGAGTGTATTATCACCCTGTAACACGGGTCACAGGGAGTGTATTATCACCCTGTAACACGGGTCACAGTGAGTGTATTATCACCCTGTAACACGGGTCACAGGGAGTGTATTATCACCCTGTAACACGGGTCATAGGGAGTGTATTATCACCCTGTAACACGGGTCACAGGGAGTATATTATCACCCTCTAACACGGGTCACAGGGAGTGTATTATCAGCCTGTAACACGGGTCACAGTGAGTGTATTATCACCCTGTAACACGGGTCACAGTGAGAGTATTATCACCCTGCAACACGGGTCACAGGGAGTGTATTATCACCCTGTAACACGGGTCACAGGGAGTGTATTATCACCCTGTAACACGGGTCACAGTGAGTGTATTATCACCCTGTAACACGGGTCACAGGGAGTGTATTATCACCCTGTAACACGGGTCACAGGGAGTGTATTATCACCCTGTAACACGGGTCACAGGGAGTCTATTATCACCCTGTAACACGGGTCACAGTGAGAGTATTATCACCCTGCAACACGGGTCACAGGGAGTGTATTATCACCCTGTAACACGGGTCACAGGGAGTGTATTATCACCCTGTAACACGGGTCACAGGGCGTGTATTATCACCCTCTAACACGGGTCACAGGGAGTGTATTATCACCCTGTAACACGGGTCACAGGGAGTGTATTATCACCCTGTAACACGGGTCACAGGGAGTGTATTATCACCCTCTAACACGGGTCACAGGGAGTGTATTATCACCCTGTAACACGGGTCACAGGGAGTGTATTATCAACCTGTAACACGGGTCACAGTGAGTGTATTATCACCCTGTAACACGGGTCAGAGGGTGTGTATTATCCCCCTGTAACACGGGTCACAGGGAGTGTATTATCACCCTGTAACACGGGTCACAGGGAGTGTATTATCACCCTGTAACACGGGTCACAGTGAGTGTATTATCACCCTGTAACACGGGTCACAGGGAGTGTATTATCACCCTGTAACACGGGTCACAGGGAGTGTATTATCACCCTGTAACACGGGTCACAGTGAGTGTATTATCACCCTGTAACACGGGTGACAGGGAGTGTATTATCACCCTGTAACACGGGTGACAGGGAGTGTATTATCACCCTGTAACACGGGTCACAGGGAGTGTATTATCACCCTGTAACACGGGTCACAGGGAGTGTATTATCACCCTGCAACACGGGTCACAGGGAGTGTATTATCACCCTGTAACACGGGTCACAGTGAGTGTATTATCACCCTGTAACACGGGTCACAGGGAGTCTATTATCACCCTGTAACACGGGTCACAGGGAGTGTATTATCACCCTGTAACACGGGTCACAGGGAGTGTATTATCACCCTGTAACACGGGTGACAGGGAGTGTATTATCACCCTGTAACACGGGTGACAGGGAGTGTATTATCAACCTGTAACACGGGTCACAGTGAGTGTATTATCACCCTGTAACACGGGTCACAGTGAGTGTATTATCACCCTGTAACACGGGTCACAGGGAGTGTATTATCACCCTGTAACACGGGTCACAGTGAGTGTATTATCACCCTGTAACACGGGTCACAGGGAGTGTATTATCACCCTGTAACACGGGTCACAGGGAGTGTATTATCACCCTGTAACACGGGTCACAGTGAGTGTATTATCACCCTGTAACACGGGTCACAGGGAGTGTATTATCACCCTGTAACACGGGTCACAGGGAGTCTATTATCACCCTGTAACACGGGTCACAGTGAGTGTATTATCACCCTGTAACACGGGTCACAGGGAGTGTATTATCACCCTGTAACACGGGTCACAGGGAGTGTATTATCACCCTGTAACACGGGTCACAGTGAGTGTATTATCACCCTGTAACACGGGTCACAGGGAGTGTATTATCACCCTGTAACACGGGTCACAGTGAGAGTATTATCACCCTGTAACACGGGTCACAGGGAGTGTATTATCACCCTGTAACACGGGTCACAGGGAGTGTATTATCACCCTGTAACACGGGTCACAGGGAGTGTATTATCACCCTGTGACACGGGTCACAGGGAGTGTATTATCACCCTGTAACACGGGTCACAGTGAGTGTATTATCACCCTGTAACACGGGTCACAGGGAGTGTATTATCACCCTGTAACACGGGTCACAGTGAGTGTATTATCACCCTGTAACACGGGTGACAGGGAGTGTATTATCACCCTGTAACACGGGTGACAGGGAGTGTATTATCACCCTGTAACACGGGTCACAGGGAGTGTATTATCACCCTGTAACACGGGTCACAGGGAGTGTATTATCACCCTGTAACACGGGTCACAGGGAGTCTATTATCACCCTGTAACACGGGTCACAGGGAGTGTATTATCACCCTGTAACACGGGTCAGAGGGAGTGTATTATCACCCTGTAACACGGGTCACAGGGAGTGTATTATCACCCTGTAACACGGGTCACAGGGAGTCTATTATCACCCTGTAACACGGGTCTCAGTGAGTGTATTATCACCCTGTAACACGGGTCACAGGGAGTGTATTATCACCCTGTAACACGGGTCACAGGGAGTGTATTATCACCCTGTAACACGGGTGACAGGGAGTGTATTATCACCCTGTAACACGGGTCACAGGGAGTGTATTATCACCCTGTAACACGGGTCACAGTGAGTGTATTATCACCCTGTAACACGGGTCACAGGGAGTGTATTATCACCCTGTAACACGGGTCACAGTGAGTGTATTATCACCCTGTAACACGGGTGACAGGGAGTGTATTATCACCCTGTAACACGGGTCACAGGGAGTGTATTATCACCCTGTAACACGGGTCACAGGGAGTCTATTATCACCCTGTAACACGGGTCACAGGGAGTGTATTATCACCCTGTAACACGGGTCAGAGGGAGTGTATTATCACCCTGTAACACGGGTCACAGGGAGTGTATTATCACCCTGTAACACGGGTGACAGGGAGTGTATTATCACCCTGTAACACGGGTCACAGTGAGTGTATTATCACCCTGTAACACGGGTCACAGTGAGTGTATTATCACCCTGTAACACGGGTCACAGTGAGTGTATTATCACCCTGTAACACGGGTCACAGGGAGTGTATTATCACCCTGTAACACGGGTCACAGGGAGTGTATTATCACCCTGTAACACGGGTCACAGGGAGTGTATTATCACCCTGTAACACGGGTCACAGGGAGTGTATTATCACCCTGTAACACGGGTCACAGGGAGTGTATTATCACCCTGTAACACGGGTCACAGGGAGTGGATTATCACCCTGTAACACGGGTCACAGGGAGTGTATTATCACCCTGTAACACGGGTCACAGGGAGTGTATTATCACCCTGTAACACGGGTCACAGGGAGTGTATTATCACCCTGTAACACGGGTCACAGGGAGTGTATTATCACCCTGTAACACGGGTCACAGGGAGTGTATTATCACCCTGTAACACGGGTCACAGGGAGTGTATTATCACCCTGTAACACAGGTCACAGGGAGTGTATTATCACCCTGTAACACGGGTCACAGGGAGTGTATTATCACCCTGTAACACGGGTCACAGGGAGTGTATTATCAGCCTGTAACACGGGTCACAGTGAGTGTATTATCACCCTGTAACACGGGTCACAGTGAGTGTATTATCACCCTGGAACACGGGTCACAGGGAGTGTATTATCACCCTGTAACACGGGTCACAGGGAGTGTATTATCACCCTGTAACACGGGTCACAGTGAGTGTATTATCACCCTGTAACACGGGTCACAGTGAGTGTATGATCACCCTGTAACACGGGTCACAGTGAGTGTATTATCACCCTGTAACACGGGTCACAGTGAGTGTATTATCACCCTGTAACACGGGTCACAGGGAGTGTATTATCACCCTGTAACACGGGTCACAGGGAGTGTATTATCACCCTGTAACACGGGTCACAGTGAGTGTATTATCACCCTGTAACACGGGTCACAGTGAGTGTATTATCACCCTGTAACACGGGTCACAGTGAGTGTATTATCACGCTGTAACACGGGTCACAGGGAGTGTATTATCACCCTGTAACACGGGTCACAGTGAGTGTATTATCACCCTGTAACACGGGTCACAGTGAGTGTATTATCACCCTGTAACACGGGTCACAGTGAGTGTATTATCACCCTGTAACACGGGTCAGAGGGAGTGTATTTTCACCCTGTAACACGGGTCAGAGTGAGTGTATTATCACCCTGTAACACGGGTCACAGGGAGTGTATTATCACCCTGTAACACGGGTCAGAGGGAGTGTATTATCACCCTGTAACACGGGTCACAGGGAGTGTATTATCACCCTGTAACACGGGTCAGAGGGAGGGTATTATCACCCTGTAACACGGGTCACAGGGAGTGTATTATCACCCTGTAACACGGGTCACAGTGAGTGTATTATCACCCTATAACACGGGTCACAGGGAGTGTATTATCACCCTGTAACACGGGTCACAGGGAGTGTATTATCACCCTGTAACACGGGTCACAGGGAGTGTATTATCACCCTGCAACACGGGTCAGAGGGAGTGCATTATCACCCTGTAACACGGGTCACAGGGAGTGTATTATCACCCTGTAACACGGGTCACAGGGAGTGTATTATCACCCTGTAACACGGGTGACAGGGAGTGTATTATCACCCTGTAACACGGGTCACAGTGAGTGTATTATCACCCTGTAACACGGGTCAGAGGGATTGTATTATCACCCTGTAACACGGGTCACAGGGAGGGTATTATCACCCTGTAACACGGGTCACAGGGAGTGTATTATCACCCTGTAACACGGGTCAGAGGGAGTGTATTATCACCCTGTAACACGGGTCACAGGGAGTGTATTATCACCCTGTAACACGGGTCACAGGGAGTGTATTATCACCCTGTAACACGGGTCACAGTGAGTGTATTATCACCCTGTAACACGGGTCACAGGGAGTGTATTATCAGCCTGTAACACGGGTCACAGGGAGTGTATTATCACCCTGTAACACGGGTCACAGTGAGTGTATTATCACCCTGTAACACGGGTCACAGGGAGTGTATTATCACCCTGTGACACGGGTCACAGTGAGTGTATTATCACCCTGTAACACGGGTCACAGGGAGTGTATTATCACCCTGTAACACGGGTCACAGGGAGTGTATTATCACCCTGTGACACGGGTCACATTGAGTGTATTATCAGCCTGTAACACGGGTCACAGGGAGTGTATTATCACCCTGTAACACGGGTCAGAGGGAGTGTATTATCACCCTGTAACACGGGTCACAGTGAGAGTATTATCACCCTGTAACACGGGTCACAGTGAGTGTATTATCACCCTGTAACACGGGTCACAGTGAGTGTATTATCACCCTGTAACACGGGTCACAGGGAGTGTATTATCACCCTGTAACACGGGTCACAGGGAGTGTATTATCACCCTGTAACACGGGTGACAGGGAGTGTATTATCACCCTGTAACACGGGTCACACTGAGAGTATTATCACCCTGTAACACGGGTCAGAGGGAGTGTATTATCACCCTGTAACACGGGTGACAGGGAGTGTATTATCACCCTGTAACACGGGTCACAGGGAGTGTATTATCACCCTGTAACACGGGTCACAGTGAGTGTATTATCACCCTGTAACACGGGTCACAGGGAGTGTATTATCACCCTGTAACACGGGTCACAGGGAGTGTATTATCACCCTGTAACACGGGTCACAGGGAGTGTATTATCACCCTGTAACACGGGTCACAGGGAGTGTATTATCACCCTGTAACACGGGTCACAGGGAGTGTATTATCACCCTGTAACACGGGTCAGAGGGAGTGTATTATCACCCTGTAACACGGGTCACAGGGAGTGTATTATCACCCTGTAACACGGGTCACAGGGAGTGTATTATCACCCTGTAACACGGGTCACAGGGAGTGTATTATCACCCTGTAACACGGGTCACAGGGAGTGTATTATCACCCTGTAACACGGGTCACAGGGAGTGTATTATCACCCTGTAACACGGGTCACAGGGAGTGTATTATCACCCTGTAACACGGGTCACAGGGAGTGTATTATCACCCTGTAACACGGGTCACAGTGAGTGTATTATCACCCTGTAACACGGGTCACAGTGAGTGTATTATCACCCTGTGACACGGGTCACAGTGAGTGTATTATCAGCCTGTAACACGGGTCACAGTGAGTGTATTATCACCCTGTAACACGGGTCACAGGGAGTGTATTATCACCCTGTGACACGGGTCACATTGAGTGTATTATCAGCCTGTAACACGGGTCACAGGGAGTGTATTATCACCCTGTAACACGGGTCACAGTGAGTGTATTATCACCCTGTAACACGGGTCACAGGGAGTGTATTATCACCCTGTAACACGGGTGACAGGGAGTGTATTATCACCCTGTAACACGGGTCACACTGAGAGTATTATCACCCTGTAACACGGGTCAGAGGGAGTGTATTATCACCCTGTAACACGGGTCACAGGGAGTGTATTATCACCCTGTAACACGGGTCACAGGGAGTTTATTATCACCCTGTAACACGGGTCACAGGGAGTGTATTATCACCCTGTAACACGGGTCACAGGGAGTGTATTATCACCCTGTGACACGGGTCACAGTGAGTGTATTATCAGCCTGTAACACGGGTCACAGTGAGTGTATTATCACCCTGTAACACGGGTCACAGGGAGTGTATTATCACCCTGTAACACGGGTCACAGGGAGTGTATTATCACCCTGTAACACGGGTCACAGTGAGTGTATTATCACCCTGTAACACGGGTCACAGTGAGTGTATTATCACCCTGTAACACGGGTCACAGGGAGTGTATTATCACCCTGTAACACGGGTCACAGGGAGTGTATTATCACCCTGTAACACGGGTCACAGGGAGTGTATTATCACCCTGTAACACGGGTCACAGGGAGTGTATTATCACCCTGTGACACGGGTCACATTGAGTGTATTATCAGCCTGTAACACGGGTCACAGGGAGTGTATTATCACCCTGTAACACGGGTCACAGGGAGTGTATTATCACCCTGTAACACGGGTCACAGGGAGTGTATTATCACCCTGCAACACGGGTCAGAGGGAGTGTATTATCACCCTGTAACACGGGTCACAGGGAGTGTATTATCACCCTGTAACACGGGTCACAGGGAGTGTATTATCACCCTGTAACACGGGTCACAGTGAGTGTATTATCACCCTGTAACACGGGTCACAGGGAGTGTATTATCACCCTGTAACACGGGTCACAGGGAGTGTATTATCACCCTGTAACACGGGTCACAGTGAGTGTATTATCACCCTGTAACACGGGTCACAGGGAGTGTATTATCACCCTGTAACACGGGTCACAGGGAGTGTATTATCACCCTGTAACACGGGTCACAGGGAGTGTATTATCACCCTGTAACACGGGTCAGAGGGAGTGTATTATCACCCTGTAACACGGGTCACAGTGAGTGTATTATCACCCTGTAACACGGGTCACAGGGAGTGTATTATCACCCTGTAACACGGGTCACAGGGAGTGTATTATCACCCTGTAACACGGGTCACAGGGAGTGTATTATCACCCTGTAACACGGGTCACAGTGAGTGTATTATCACCCTGTAACACGGGTGACAGGGAGTGTATTATCACCCTGTAACACGGGTCACACTGAGAGTATTATCACCCTGTAACACGGGTCACAGGGAGTGTATTATCACCCTGTAACACGGGTGACAGGGAGTGTATTATCACCCTGTAACACGGGTCACAGGGAGTGTATTATCACCCTGTAACACGGGTCACAGGGAGTGTATTATCACCCTGTAACACGGGTCACAGGGAGTGTATTATCACCCTGTAACACGGGTCACAGGGAGTGTATTATCACCCTGTAACACGGGTCACAGTGAGTGTATTATCACCCTGTAACACGGGTCACAGTGAGTGTATTATCACCCTGTAACACGGGTCACAGGGAGTGTATTATCACCCTGTAACACGGGTCACAGGGAGTGTATTATCACCCTGTAACACGGGTCACAGTGAGAGTATTATCACCCTGTAACACGGGTCACAGGGAGTGTATTATCACCCTGTAACACGGGTCACAGTGAGAGTATTATCACCCTGTAACACGGGTCACAGGGAGTGTATTATCACCCTGTAACACGGGTCACAGTGAGTGTATTATCACCCTGTAACACGGGTCACAGGGAGTGTATTATCACCCTGTAACACGGGTCACAGGGAGTGTATTATCACCCTGTAACACGGGTCACAGGGAGTGTATTATCACCCTGTAACACGGGTCACAGTGAGTGTATTATCACCCTGTAACACGGGTCACAGTGAGTGTATTATCACCCTGTAACACGGGTCACAGGGAGTGTATTATCACCCTGTAACACGGGTGACAGGGAGTGTATTATCACCCTGTAACACGGGTCACAGGGAGTGTATTATCACCCTGTAACACGGGTCACAGTGAGTGTATTATCACCCTGTAACACGGGTCACAGGGAGTGTATTATCACCCTGTAACACGGGTCACAGTGAGTGTATTATCACCCTGTAACACGGGTCACAGGGAGTGTATTATCACCCTGTAACACGGGTGACAGGGAGTGTATTATCACCCTGTAACACGGGTGACAGGGAGTGTATTATCACCCTGTAACACGGGTCACAGTGAGTGTATTATCACCCTGTAACACGGGTCAGAGGGAGTGTATTATCACCCTGTAACACGGGTCACAGTGAGTGTATTATCACCCTGTATCACGGGTCAGAGGGAGGGTATTATCACCCTGTAACACGGGTCACAGGGAGTGTATTATCACCCTGTAACACGGGTCAGAGGGAGTGTATTATCACCCTGTAACACGGGTCACAGTGAGTGTATTATCACCCTGTAACACGGGTCACAGGGAGTGTATTATCACCCTGTAACACGGGTCACAGGGAGTGTATTATCACCCTGTAACACGGGTCACAGTTAGTGTATTATCACCCTGTAACACGGGTCACAGGGAGTGTATTATCACCCTGTAACACGGGTGACAGGGAGTGTATTATCACCCTGTAACACGGGTCACAGTGAGTGTATTATCACCCTGTAACACGGGTCACAGGGAGTGTATTATCACCCTGTAACACGGGTCACAGGGAGTGTATTATCACCCTGTAACACGGGTCACAGGGAGTGTATTATCACCCTGTAACACGGGTCACAGGGAGTGTATTATCACCCTGTAACACGGGTCACAGGGAGTGTATTATCACCCTGTAACACGGGTCACAGGGAGTGTATTATCACCCTGTAACACGGGTCACAGTGAGTGTATTATCACCCTGTAACACGGGTCACAGGGAGTGTATTATCACCCTGTAACACGGGTCAGAGGGAGTGTATTATCACCCTGTAACACGGGTCAGAGGGAGTGTATTATCACCCTGTAACACGGGTCACAGGGAGTGTATTATCACCCTGTAACACGGGTCACAGTGAGTGTATTATCACCCTGTAACACGGGTCACAGGTCACGTGTTATCACCCTGTAACACGGGTCACAGTGAGTGTATTATCACCCTGTAACACGGGTCACAGGGAGTGTATTATCACCCTGTAACACGGGTCACAGGGAGTGTATTATCACCCTGTAACACGGGTCACAGTGAGTGTATTATCACCCTGTAACACGGGTCACAGGGAGTGTATTATCACCCTGTAACACGGGTCAGAGGGAGTGTATTATCAGCCTGTAACACGGGTCACAGTGAGTGTATTATCACCCTGTAACACGGGTCACAGGTCACGTGTTATCACCCTGTAACACGGGTCACAGTGAGTGTATTATCACCCTGTAACACGGGTCAGAGGGAGTGTATTATCACCCTGTAACACGGGTCACAGTGAGTGTATTATCACCCTGTAACACGGGTCACAGTGAGTGTATTATCACCCTGTAACACGGGTCACAGGTCACGTGTTATCACCCTGTAACACGGGTCACAGTGAGTGTATTATCACCCTGTAACACGGGTGACAGGGAGTGTATTATCACCCTGTAACACGGGTCACACTGAGAGTATTATCACCCTGTAACACGGGTCACAGGGAGTGTATTATCACCCTGTAACACGGGTGACAGGGAGTGTATTATCACCCTGTAACACGGGTCACAGGGAGTGTATTATCACCCTGTAACACGGGTCACAGGGAGTGTATTATCACCCTGTAACACGGGTCACAGGGAGTGTATTATCACCCTGTAACACGGGTCACAGGGAGTGTATTATCACCCTGTAACACGGGTCACAGTGAGTGTATTATCACCCTGTAACACGGGTCACAGTGAGTGTATTATCACCCTGTAACACGGGTCACAGGGAGTGTATTATCACCCTGTAACACGGGTCACAGGGAGTGTATTATCACCCTGTAACACGGGTCACAGGGAGTGTATTATCACCCTGTAACACGGGTCACAGTGAGAGTATTATCACCCTGTAACACGGGTCACAGGGAGTGTATTATCACCCTGTAACACGGGTCACAGGGAGTGTATTATCACCCTGTAACACGGGTCACAGGGAGTGTATTATCACCCTGTAACACGGGTCACAGTGAGAGTATTATCACCCTGTAACACGGGTCACAGGGAGTGTATTATCACCCTGTAACACGGGTCACAGTGAGAGTATTATCACCCTGTAACACGGGTCACAGGGAGTGTATTATCACCCTGTAACACGGGTGACAGGGAGTGTATTATCACCCTGTAACACGGGTCACAGGGAGTGTATTATCACCCTGTAACACGGGTGACAGGGAGTGTATTATCACCCTGTAACACGGGTGACAGGGAGTGTATTATCACCCTGTAACACGGGTCACAGTGAGTGTATTATCACCCTGTAACACGGGTCAGAGGGAGTGTATTATCACCCTGTAACACGGGTCACAGTGAGTGTATTATCACCCTGTAACACGGGTCAGAGGGAGGGTATTATCACCCTGTAACACGGGTCACAGGGAGTGTATTATCACCCTGTAACACGGGTCAGAGGGAGTGTATTATCACCCTGTAACACGGGTCACAGTGAGTGTATTATCACCCTGTAACACGGGTCACAGTGAGTGTATTATCACCCTGTAACACGGGTCACAGGGAGTGCATTATCACCCTGTAACACGGGTCACAGTGAGAGTATTATCACCCTGTAACACGGGTCACAGTGAGTGTATTATCACCCTGTAACACGGGTCACAGGGAGTGTATTATCACCCTGTAACACGGGTCACAGGGAGTGTATTATCACCCTGTAACACGGGTCACAGTTAGTGTATTATCACCCTGTAACACGGGTCACAGGGAGTGTATTATCACCCTGTAACACGGGTGACAGGGAGTGTATTATCACCCTGTAACACGGGTCACAGTGAGTGTATTATCACCCTGTAACACGGGTCACAGGGAGTGTATTATCACCCTGTAACACGGGTCACAGGGAGTGTATTATCACCCTGTAACACGGGTCACAGGGAGTGTATTATCACCCTGTAACACGGGTCACAGTGAGTGTATTATCACCCTGTAACACGGGTCACAGTGAGTGTATTATCACCCTGTAACACGGGTCACAGTGAGTGTATTATCACCCTGTAACACGGGTCACAGGGAGTGTATTATCACCCTGTAACACGGGTCACAGGGAGTGTATTATCACCCTGTAACACGGGTCACAGGGAGTGTATTATCACCCTGTAACACGGGTCACAGGGAGTGTATTATCACCCTGTAACACGGGTCACAGTGAGTGTATTATCACCCTGTAACACGGGTCACAGGGAGTGTATTATCACCCTGTAACACGGGTCACAGGGAGTGTATTATCACCCTGTAACACGGGTCACAGGGAGTGTATTATCACCCTGTAACACGGGTCAGAGGGAGTGTATTATCACCCTGTAACACGGGTCACAGGGAGTGGATTATCACCCTGTGACACGGGTCACAGTGAGTGTATTATCACCCTGTAACACGGGTCACAGGGAGTGTATTATCACCCTGTAACACGGGTCACAGGGAGTGTATTATCACCCTGTAACACGGGTCACAGGGAGTGTATTATCACCCTGTAACACGGGTCACAGTGAGTGTATTATCACCCTGTAACACGGGTCACAGGGAGTGTATTATCACCCTGTAACACGGGTCAGAGGGAGTGTATTATCACCCTGTAACACGGGTCAGAGGGAGTGTATTATCACCCTGTAACACGGGTCACAGGGAGTGTATTATCACCCTGTAACACGGGTCACAGTGAGTGTATTATCACCCTGTAACACGGGTCACAGGTCACGTGTTATCACCCTGTAACACGGGTCACAGTGAGTGTATTATCACCCTGTAACACGGGTCACAGGGAGTGTATTATCACCCTGTAACACGGGTCACAGGGAGTGTATTATCACCCTGTAACACGGGTCACAGTGAGTGTATTATCACCCTGTAACACGGGTCACAGGGAGTGTATTATCACCCTGTAACACGGGTCAGAGGGAGTGTATTATCAGCCTGTAACACGGGTCACAGTGAGTGTATTATCACCCTGTAACACGGGTCACAGGTCACGTGTTATCACCCTGTAACACGGGTCACAGTGAGTGTATTATCACCCTGTAACACGGGTCAGAGGGAGTGTATTATCACCCTATTACACGGGTCACAGTGAGTGTATTATCACCCTGTAACACGGGTCACAGTGAGTGTATTATCACCCTGTAACACGGGTCACAGGTCACGTGTTATTACCCTGTAACACGGGTCACAGTGAGTGTATTATCACCCTGTAACACGGGTCACAGGGAGTGTATTATCACCCTGTAACACGGGTCACAGGGAGTGTATTATCACCCTGTAACACGGGTCACAGTGAGTGTATTATCACCCTGTAACACGGGTCACAGTGAGTGTATTATCACCCTGTAACACGGGTCACAGGTCACGTGTTATTACCCTGTAACACGGGTCACAGTGAGTGTATTATCACCCTGTAACACGGGTCACAGGGAGTGTATTATCACCCTGTAACACGGGTCACAGGGAGTGTATTATCACCCTGCAACACGGGTCACAGGGAGTGTATTATCACCCTGTAACACGGGTCAGAGGGAGTGTATTATCACCCTGTAACACGGGTCACAGTGAGTGTATTATCACCCTGTAACACGGGTGACAGTGAGTGTATTATCATACTGTAACACGGGTCACAGTGAGTGTATTATCACCCTGTAACACGGGTCACAGGGAGTGTATTATCACCCTGTAACACGGGTCACAGTGAGTGTATTATCACCCTGTAACACGGGTCACAGGGAGTGTATTATCACCCTGTAACACGGGTGACAGTGAGTGTATTATCATACTGTAACACGGGTCACAGTGAGTGTATTATCACCCTGTAACACGTGTCACAGGGCGTGTATTATCACCCTGTAACACGGGTGACAGTGAGTGTATTATCACCCTGTAACACGGGTCACAGCGAGTGTATTATCACCCTGTAACACGGGTGACAGGGAGTGTATTATCACCCTGTAACACGGGTCACAGGGAGTGTATTATCACCCTGTAACACGGGTCACAGTGAGTGTATTATCACCCTGTAACACGGGTCACAGTGAGAGTATTATCACCCTGCAACACGGGTCACAGGGAGTGTATTATCACCCTGTAACACGGGTCACAGGGAGTGTATTATCACCCTGTAACACGGGTCACAGGGAGTGTATTATCACCCTGTAACACGGGTCACAGGGAGTGTATTATCACCCTGTAACACGGGTCAGAGGGAGTGTATTATCACCCTGTAACACGGGTCAGAGGGAGTGTATTATCACCCTGTAACACGGGTCACAGGGAGTGTATTATCACCCTGTAACACGGGTCACAGTGAGTGTATTATCACCCTGTAACACGGGTCACAGGTCACGTGTTATCACCCTGTAACACGGGTCACAGTGAGTGTATTATCACCCTGTAACACGGGTCACAGGGAGTGTATTATCACCCTGTAACACGGGTCACAGGGAGTGTATTATCACCCTGTAACACGGGTCACAGTGAGTGTATTATCACCCTGTAACACGGGTCACAGGGAGTGTATTATCACCCTGTAACACGGGTCAGAGGGAGTGTATTATCAGCCTGTAACACGGGTCACAGTGAGTGTATTATCACCCTGTAACACGGGTCACAGGTCACGTGTTATCACCCTGTAACACGGGTCACAGTGAGTGTATTATCACCCTGTAACACGGGTCAGAGGGAGTGTATTATCACCCTGTAACACGGGTCACAGTGAGTGTATTATCACCCTGTAACACGGGTCACAGTGAGTGTATTATCACCCTGTAACACGGGTCACAGGTCACGTGTTATCACCCTGTAACACGGGTCACAGTGAGTGTATTATCACCCTGTAACACGGGTGACAGGGAGTGTATTATCACCCTGTAACACGGGTCACACTGAGAGTATTATCACCCTGTAACACGGGTCACAGGGAGTGTATTATCACCCTGTAACACGGGTGACAGGGAGTGTATTATCACCCTGTAACACGGGTCACAGGGAGTGTATTATCACCCTGTAACACGGGTCACAGGGAGTGTATTATCACCCTGTAACACGGGTCACAGGGAGTGTATTATCACCCTGTAACACGGGTCACAGGGAGTGTATTATCACCCTGTAACACGGGTCACAGTGAGTGTATTATCACCCTGTAACACGGGTCACAGTGAGTGTATTATCACCCTGTAACACGGGTCACAGGGAGTGTATTATCACCCTGTAACACGGGTCACAGGGAGTGTATTATCACCCTGTAACACGGGTCACAGGGAGTGTATTATCACCCTGTAACACGGGTCACAGTGAGAGTATTATCACCCTGTAACACGGGTCACAGGGAGTGTATTATCACCCTGTAACACGGGTCACAGGGAGTGTATTATCACCCTGTAACACGGGTCACAGGGAGTGTATTATCACCCTGTAACACGGGTCACAGTGAGAGTATTATCACCCTGTAACACGGGTCACAGGGAGTGTATTATCACCCTGTAACACGGGTCACAGTGAGAGTATTATCACCCTGTAACACGGGTCACAGGGAGTGTATTATCACCCTGTAACACGGGTGACAGGGAGTGTATTATCACCCTGTAACACGGGTCACAGGGAGTGTATTATCACCCTGTAACACGGGTGACAGGGAGTGTATTATCACCCTGTAACACGGGTGACAGGGAGTGTATTATCACCCTGTAACACGGGTCACAGTGAGTGTATTATCACCCTGTAACACGGGTCAGAGGGAGTGTATTATCACCCTGTAACACGGGTCACAGTGAGTGTATTATCACCCTGTAACACGGGTCAGAGGGAGGGTATTATCACCCTGTAACACGGGTCACAGGGAGTGTATTATCACCCTGTAACACGGGTCAGAGGGAGTGTATTATCACCCTGTAACACGGGTCACAGTGAGTGTATTATCACCCTGTAACACGGGTCACAGTGAGTGTATTATCACCCTGTAACACGGGTCACAGGGAGTGCATTATCACCCTGTAACACGGGTCACAGTGAGAGTATTATCACCCTGTAACACGGGTCACAGTGAGTGTATTATCACCCTGTAACACGGGTCACAGGGAGTGTATTATCACCCTGTAACACGGGTCACAGGGAGTGTATTATCACCCTGTAACACGGGTCACAGTTAGTGTATTATCACCCTGTAACACGGGTCACAGGGAGTGTATTATCACCCTGTAACACGGGTGACAGGGAGTGTATTATCACCCTGTAACACGGGTCACAGTGAGTGTATTATCACCCTGTAACACGGGTCACAGGGAGTGTATTATCACCCTGTAACACGGGTCACAGGGAGTGTATTATCACCCTGTAACACGGGTCACAGGGAGTGTATTATCACCCTGTAACACGGGTCACAGTGAGTGTATTATCACCCTGTAACACGGGTCACAGTGAGTGTATTATCACCCTGTAACACGGGTCACAGTGAGTGTATTATCACCCTGTAACACGGGTCACAGGGAGTGTATTATCACCCTGTAACACGGGTCACAGGGAGTGTATTATCACCCTGTAACACGGGTCACAGGGAGTGTATTATCACCCTGTAACACGGGTCACAGGGAGTGTATTATCACCCTGTAACACGGGTCACAGTGAGTGTATTATCACCCTGTAACACGGGTCACAGGGAGTGTATTATCACCCTGTAACACGGGTCACAGGGAGTGTATTATCACCCTGTAACACGGGTCACAGGGAGTGTATTATCACCCTGTAACACGGGTCAGAGGGAGTGTATTATCACCCTGTAACACGGGTCACAGGGAGTGGATTATCACCCTGTGACACGGGTCACAGTGAGTGTATTATCACCCTGTAACACGGGTCACAGTGAGTGTATTATCACCCTGTAACACGGGTCACAGGGAGTGTATTATCACCCTGTAACACGGGTCACAGTGAGTGTATTATCACCCTGTAACACGGGTCACAGGGAGTGTATTATCACCCTGTAACACGGGTCACAGGGAGTGTATTATCACCCTGTAACACGGGTCACAGGGAGTGTATTATCACCCTGTAACACGGGTCAGAGGGAGTGTATTATCACCCTGTAACACGGGTCACAGGGAGTGGATTATCACCCTGTAACACGGGTCACAGGGAGTGTATTATCACCCTGTAACACGGGTCACAGGGAGTGTATTATCACCCTGTAACACGGGTCACAGGGAGTGTATTATCACCCTGTAACACGGGTCACAGTGAGTGTATTATCACCCTGTAACACGGGTCACAGGGAGTGTATTATCACCCTGTAACACGGGTCAGAGGGAGTGTATTATCACCCTGTAACACGGGTCAGAGGGAGTGTATTATCACCCTGTAACACGGGTCACAGGGAGTGTATTATCACCCTGTAACACGGGTCACAGTGAGTGTATTATCACCCTGTAACACGGGTCACAGGTCACGTGTTATCACCCTGTAACACGGGTCACAGTGAGTGTATTATCACCCTGTAACACGGGTCACAGGGAGTGTATTATCACCCTGTAACACGGGTCACAGGGAGTGTATTATCACCCTGTAACACGGGTCACAGTGAGTGTATTATCACCCTGTAACACGGGTCACAGGGAGTGTATTATCACCCTGTAACACGGGTCAGAGGGAGTGTATTATCAGCCTGTAACACGGGTCACAGTGAGTGTATTATCACCCTGTAACACGGGTCACAGGTCACGTGTTATCACCCTGTAACACGGGTCACAGTGAGTGTATTATCACCCTGTAACACGGGTCAGAGGGAGTGTATTATCACCCTATTACACGGGTCACAGTGAGTGTATTATCACCCTGTAACACGGGTCACAGTGAGTGTATTATCACCCTGTAACACGGGTCACAGGTCACGTGTTATTACCCTGTAACACGGGTCACAGTGAGTGTATTATCACCCTGTAACACGGGTCACAGGGAGTGTATTATCACCCTGTAACACGGGTCACAGGGAGTGTATTATCACCCTGTAACACGGGTCACAGTGAGTGTATTATCACCCTGTAACACGGGTCACAGTGAGTGTATTATCACCCTGTAACACGGGTCACAGGTCACGTGTTATTACCCTGTAACACGGGTCACAGTGAGTGTATTATCACCCTGTAACACGGGTCACAGGGAGTGTATTATCACCCTGTAACACGGGTCACAGGGAGTGTATTATCACCCTGCAACACGGGTCACAGGGAGTGTATTATCACCCTGTAACACGGGTCAGAGGGAGTGTATTATCACCCTGTAACACGGGTCACAGTGAGTGTATTATCACCCTGTAACACGGGTGACAGTGAGTGTATTATCATACTGTAACACGGGTCACAGTGAGTGTATTATCACCCTGTAACACGGGTCACAGGGAGTGTATTATCACCCTGTAACACGGGTCACAGTGAGTGTATTATCACCCTGTAACACGGGTCACAGGGAGTGTATTATCACCCTGTAACACGGGTGACAGTGAGTGTATTATCATACTGTAACACGGGTCACAGTGAGTGTATTATCACCCTGTAACACGTGTCACAGGGCGTGTATTATCACCCTGTAACACGGGTGACAGTGAGTGTATTATCACCCTGTAACACGGGTCACAGCGAGTGTATTATCACCCTGTAACACGGGTGACAGGGAGTGTATTATCACCCTGTAACACGGGTCACAGGGAGTGTATTATCACCCTGTAACACGGGTCACAGTGAGTGTATTATCACCCTGTAACACGGGTCACAGTGAGAGTATTATCACCCTGCAACACGGGTCACAGGGAGTGTATTATCACCCTGTAACACGGGTCACAGGGAGTGTATTATCACCCTGTAACACGGGTCACAGGGAGTGTATTATCACCCTGTAACACGGGTCACAGGGAGTGTATTATCACCCTGTAACACGGGTCACAGGGAGTGTATTATCACCCTGCAACACGGGTCACAGGGAGTGTATTATCACCCTGTAACACGGGTCACAGTGAGTGTATTATCACCCTGTAACACGGGTCACAGTGAGAGTATTATCACCCTGTAACACGGGTCACAGTGAGTGTATTATCACCCTGTAACACGGGTCACAGTGAGAGTATTATCACCCTGTAACACGGGTCACAGGGAGTGTATTATCACCCTGCAACACGGGTCACAGGGAGTGTATTATCACCCTGTAACACGGGTCACAGTGAGTGTATTATCACCCTGTAACACGGGTCACAGGGAGTGTATTATCACCCTGTAACACGGGTCACAGTGAGTGTATTATCACCCTGTAACACGGGTCACAGGGAGTGTATTATCACCCTGCAACACGGGTCACAGGGAGTGTATTATCACCCTGTAACACGGGTCACAGGGAGTGTATTATCACCCTGTAACACGGGTCACAGTGAGTGTATTATCACCCTGTAACACGGGTCACAGGGAGTGTATTATCACCCTGTAACACGGGTCACAGGGAGTGTATTATCACCCTGTAACACGGGTCACAGTGAGAGTATTATCACCCTGTAACACGGGTCACAGTGAGTGTATTATCACCCTGTAACACGGGTCACAGTGAGAGTATTATCACCCTGTAACACGGGTCACAGGGAGTGTATTATCACCCTGTAACACGGGTCACAGGGAGAGTATTATCACCCTGTAACACGGGTCACAGGGAGTGTATTATCACCCTGTAACACGGGTCAGAGGGAGTGTATTATCACCCTGTAACACGGGTCACAGGGAGTGTATTATCACCCTGTAACACGGGTCACAGGGAGTGTATTATCACCCTGTAACACGGGTCACAGGGAGAGTATTATCACCCTGTAACACGGGTCACAGGGAGTGTATTATCACCCTGTAACACGGGTCACAGGTCACGTGTTATCACCCTGTAACACGGGTCACAGGTCACGTGTTATCACCCTGTAACACGTGTCACAGGGCGGTGTCTGACTAAATAAATTTGTGATGACTCTCTCACATTTTGAAACACCAACAACTGTTGCTCTGAGTTATTCAGTCATTCAATCTCTCACCTGATCCCCTCTCACTCACTGACTGCCATCTGCTCTCGGGCAATGCTCGGGGGAAAGAACAGCCGAGCGTCAGTCCGTGTTACCTGAAGCCTGGCCCTTCGCACTCTCACATTTAGTGACCGGGAATCTCCCACCACACTCCCTGCGTGTTCCACACTCCTCCTGATATTAAAATCAAACACTGCAGGGGGCTGTTTGTTCCCAAAACAGCAGCTTCCCGATGGGAGGGGCTGGGTGGGAGAATTTTGGGGGGGCGAGAGTGGGATGTGGGCTGTGGGTGAGGGGGGTGAGGGGGAGAGAAAGAGAGAAAGGGGGAGAGAGAGAGGGAGAGAGAGAGAGAAGGAAAGGGGGAGAGGGAGGGAGAGAGAGAGAGAGAGAGACAGACAGAGAGGGAGAGGGAGAGAGTGACGGAGAGATAGGGCGAGGGAGGGAGAGGGAGAGAGAAATTTAGAGAGAGAGAGAGGGAGGGAGATCGGGGAGCGGGGGAGAGCCCGGTGATGGTGAGGGAGTGATGGGGGAGCGGGGGAGAGCCCGGTGATGGTGAGGGAGTGATGGGGGAGCGGGGGAGAGCCCGGTGATGGTGAGGGAGTGATGGGGGAGCGGGGGAGAGCCCGGTGATGGTGAGGGAGTGATGGGGGAATGGGGGAGAGCCCGGTGATGGTGAGGGAGTGATGGGGGAATGGGGGAGAGCCCGGTGATGGTGAGGGAGTGATGGGGGAGCGGGGGAGAGCCCGGTGATGGTGAGGGAGTGATGGGGGAGCGGGGGAGAGCCCGGTGATGGTGAGAGAGTGATGGGGGAATGGGGGAGAGCCCGGTGATGGTGAGGGAGTGATGGGGGAATGGGGGAGAGCCCGGTGATGGTGAGAGAGTGATGGGGGAGCAGTGAGGGGACTGCGATCGGCAGAAGGGAGGCGGCAGCTTCTGTGAGGGTGTGGGTGAATCTACCCTGGCCTTCATTGAATGCTTTGAAAAGTATTTTCCCTCCGAGCTCTGGGACTCCTGGCCGGCAAACGACATGTTTAAATCATTTGCCCAATTGCGCAATGGCAACCTGATTTAACTATTATAATAAAGTGCCCTATCTCGTCCAGTCGCACCGCACGGAACCCACCGCCCTTTAAATGGCCGCAGCGCGAGCCCCAGCGAGGATGTTTGGAGATTAGGGAAGCTGGCTCTTTGGGTTGGATAAGGTTAATGATGATCTGAAATACACTTCATTTCTATCGAGCCTTCCGCCACTTCAGGATGTCAGCCAATTTACAGCACAGCAAGATCCCACCAACACCCATGTGATAAATGACCAGGGAACTGTCAGCCAGCTCAAGACCCGGGTTGGGGTTCAAACCCACAAACTCCTGACTCGGAGGTGAGTGCGCTGCCCAATGAGTCACCAAAACTGACCACCCAATGTCCACACGTCAGAAAATTACCTGACGAGGTGTTTGTTAAACTTAATGTGTGTCGTTGTGTCTCTCAGGTCATCGAGGAGTCCCCTTTCCTGGAAATGGATATGCTGGAGCCCAGTTTCCCGTATGCCCTGGTCAGGAACGCCTTCCGTGAAGTGTACAGACCAGTCGGCATGGTCACAGGATGAAGAGCAGAGGGTCGGAGAGGCAGAGTGTGTGTCCCATCTTCAAATGGAGCAGTTTGAGCTGAATGCAATTTTGGTGGTGGGGGGTGCAGTAATGATAA
Source organism: Heptranchias perlo (assembly GCF_035084215.1). Classification (NCBI taxonomy): domain Eukaryota; kingdom Metazoa; phylum Chordata; class Chondrichthyes; order Hexanchiformes; family Hexanchidae; genus Heptranchias; species Heptranchias perlo. The sequence goes on from NC_090370.1 coordinate 19,169,615, forward strand.
AATGACTTGGAGAGGGTGGGGGGAGGAGAGAGGGGGGTTGGGGGGAGGAGAGAGGGGGGTTGGGGGGAGGAGAGAGGGGGTGGGGGGAGGAGAGAGGGGGTGGGGGGAGGAGGGAGAGGGGGTGGGGGGAGGAGGGAGAGGGTGGGGGGAGGAGGGAGAGGGTGGGGGGAGGAGAGACGGGGTTGGGGGAGGAGAGAGGGGTTTGGGGGAGGAGAGAGGGGGTTGGGGGAGGAGAGAGAGGGGGGTGGGGGGAGGAGGGAGAGGGTGGGGGGAGGAGGGAGAGGGTGGGGGGAGGAGAGAGGGGGTGGGGGGAGGAGAGAGGGGGTTGGGGGGAGGAGAGAGGGGGTGGGGGGAGGAGGGAGAGGGTGGGGGGAGGAGAGAGAGGGTGGGGGGAGGAGAGAGGGGGGTTGGGGGGAGGAGGGAGAGGGTGGGGGGAGGAGAGAGAGGGTGGGGGGAGGAGGGAGAGGGTGGGGGGAGGAGAGAGGGGGGTTGGGGGGAGGAGGGAGAGGGTGGGGGGAGGAGAGAGGGGGGTTGGGGGGAGGAGAGAGGGGGGTTGGGGGGAGGAGAGAGGGGGGTTGGGGGGAGGAGAGAGAGGGTGGGGGGAGGAGGGAGAGGGTGGGGGGAGGAGGGAGGGGGGTTGGGGGGAGGAGGGAGAGGGTGGGGGGAGGAGAGAGGGGGGTTGGGGGGAGGAGGGAGAGGGTGGGGGGAGGAGAGAGAGGGTGGGGGGAGGAGAGAGGGGGGTTGGGGGGAGGAGGGAGAGGGTGGGGGGAGGAGAGAGGGGCGTTGGGGGGAGGAGAGAGAGAGAGGGGTTTGGGGGGGGGAGCAGGGAGAGAGAGGGAAGGGGTGAGTGGGGAGAGAGAGAGGGGGATTAGAGGGGGCGGGGAGAGAGAGAGGGGGGTTACAGGGGGGAGCAGGGAGAGAGAGGGGGTTAGGGGGGGAGCAGGGGGGAGAGAGAGGGGTTGAGGGGGGAGCAGGGAGAGCGAGAGGGGGGTTAGAGGGGGCACGTGGGGAGAGAGAGAGGAAGCGAGGGTAGGGGGAGAGGGAGAAGGGGGTTGGGGGCGGGGAGAGAGAGGGGATTAGAGGGAGGTGGGGAGAGAGAGAGGGGGGTTAGAGGGGGGAGCAGGGAGAGAGAGGCGGGGTCATAGAGAGAGGGAGGTGAGGGGGGTCAGAGGAGGAGTGAGAGAGGGAGAGTCGGAGAGGGGTGGGTGCAGATGTGGGGGGGAGAGATGGGGGGAGGGGACTTCATAACGCATTGATTATTCAGTTTTATTTCTCATTCTTTTTATGTGGAGAGAATTTGTACTTTAATCCAATCTGTTGCTTGGCGTTTAATCATTTCGGAAAAGCTTATATTTGCCAGAGTGTTTCCAGAAAGGTCGATAAAAGGATTTCCATAGTCAGCGACTATTAACCTCCTGATTGTGGGGATCAGTTTACACTGTGTTCCATCTGAACTTAATATTAATTCCGTTTAAATATCTGAGCTGATTGGACCGAGTTTTTTTTTGAGCAGGAAGCCAGTTTCTTGCTGATTTGTGACCCACTGCGGTGAGCCTGAAATGTGACCGTGTCGAATTGATTCTCGCAGTGGTGCAGAGTAATCGGATGGTCTGTGGGTGAATGGTGGAAGTTGGCACTTTCTGCCTGTGCGGGTATCACCGCAGCGAGGCGAGGACTGCCTCCAGCTCCACCTGCTCCGCCACTCAGCTGGAGACAAAATTAACGGAAGGAGACTGCTGGTCTCCGGAGCTCGTGTCGCTTTGCTGCAAGTTGTTGTTTGCTGCTTAGTGTATTCCCTTAACGCCTTGTTCTCTGTGGAGTTTCCGAATGCCGATTAAAAAGATTCATTTGAATTTTCCTTGTTGTGGTGTTGATGTGCTCCCTAAAAAGGGAAATATTAATTTCAGGTGTCCCAACGCATGGTTTACAACAAGGTGATGCCTGATTGGACTGGACCTGCTCTCTATAGCATGAGGTGGCACTGGCTTCGTGCACTGGCTTCAGGCACTGGGTTCATGCATTGGCTTCAGGCACTGGCTTCAGGCACTGGCTTCAGGCACTGGCTTCAGGCACTGGCCTCAGGCACTGGCTTCAGGCACTGGCTTCAGGCACTGGCCTCAGGCACTGGCTTCAGGCACTGGCTTCGTGCACTGGCTTCAGGCACTGGATTCATGCATTGGCTTCAGGCACTGGCTTCAGGCATTGGCTTCAGGCACTGGCCCCAGGCACTGGCCCCAGGCACTGGCTTCATGCACTGGCTTCAGGCACTGGCTTCAGGCACTGGCTTCAGGCACTGGATTCATGCACTGGCTTCAGGAACTGGCTTCAGGCACTGGCTTCAGGCACTGGCTTCAGGCACTGGCTTCAGGCACTGGCCTCAGGCACTGGCTTCAGGCACTGGCTTCGTGCACTGGCTTCAGGCACTGGATTCATGCATTGGCTTCAGGCACTGGCTTCAGGCACTGGCTTCAGGCACTGGATTCATGCACTGGCTTCATGCATTGGCTTCAGGCACTGGTTTCAGGCACTGGATTCATGCACTGGCCTCGGGCACTGGATTCATGCACTGGCTTCAGGCACTGACTTCAGGCACTGGATTCAAGCACTGGATTCAGGCACTTGCTGCTGTTATTCTTCCCCCAGCTCATTTTCTGAGTGTCAGAGTCAGTCTTTGCTGTCGTGCTGTGCTCTGAGAGGCTGTGGTTACAATCTCGGGGTCACAGGCTATTGTCGGCCGTCCCTGTAACAGGCCATCGCCGGGACGCGCCACCCCGCCCCCGAGCTTCTCCGCACGGGGTTTCCGCCAATCTTTGGCCAAAGTGACAGAGGCGGGGCGGGAGAAGCTCGGAGGAAATTCCGGCCCCGGTTACAGCCCCTGTTACAGTCCCATTACAGTTTTTACATAGAATTACATCGAGTCTGCAGAAGTGAAAGAGGCCATTCGGCCCCACAGGTCCGTGCTGGTGTTTATGCTCCACACGAGCCTCCTTCATCTCACTCTATCCCCATATCCGTCTATTCCTCTCTCCCTCATGTGTTTATCCAGCTTCCCCTTAAATCCATCGACACTATTCACCTCAACCACACCATGTTTTGACGAGTTCCACATTCTCACCACTCTCTGGGTAAAGAAGTTTCTCCTGAATTCACTATTGGATTCATTAGTGATGATCTTATATTTATGGCCCCTAGTTCTGGTCTCCCCCACAAGTGGAAATATCTTCTATATATCAACCCTATCGAACCCTTTCATAACCTTAACAACCTCGATCAGGTCACCCCTCAGTCTTCACTTTTCCAGAGAAAAGAGCCCCAGCCTGTTCAATCTTTTCTGATGGATACAACCTCTCAGTTCTGGTATCATCCGAGTGAATCTTTTTTGCACCTTCTCCAGTGCCTCAATATCCTTTTTATAATATGGAGACCAGAACTGTACACACTGCTCCAAGTGTGGTCTAACCAAGGTATATGGAGACCAGAACTGTGCACAGTGCTCCAAGTGTGGTCTAACCAAGGTGTATGGAGACCAGAACTGTGCACAGTGCTCCAAGTGTGGTCTAACCAAGGTATATGGAGACCAGAACTGTGCACAGTGCTCCAAGTGGGGTCTAACCAAGGTATATGGAGACCAGAACTGTGCACAGTGCTCCAAGTGGGGTCAAACCAAGGTATATGGAGACCAGAACTGTGCACAGTGCTCCAAGTGTGGTCTAACCAAGGCATATGGAGACCAGAACTGTGCACAGTGCTCCAAGTGGGGTCTAACTAAGGCATATGGAGACCAGAACTGTGCACAGTGCTCCAAGTGTGGTCTAACCAAGTATATGGAGACCAGAACTGTGCACAGTGCTCCAAGTGTGGTCTAACCAAGGTATATGGAGACCAGAACTGTGCACAGTGCTCCAAGTGGACTCTAACCAAGGTATATGGAGACCAGAACTGTGCACAGTGCTCCAAGTGGAGTCTAACCAAGGTATATGGAGACCAGAACTGTGCACAATACTCCAAGTGGAGTCTAACCAAGGTATATGGAGACCAGAACTGTGCACAGTGCTCCAAGTGGGGTCTAACCAAGGTATATGGAGACCAGAACTGTGCACAGTGCTCCAAGTGTGGTCTAACCAAGGTATATGGAGAGCAGAACTGTGCACAGTGCGCCAAGTGTGGTCTAACCAAGGTATATGGAGACCAGAACTGTGCACAATACTCCAAGTGTGGTCTAACCAAGGTATATGGAGACCAGAACTGTGCACAATACTCCAAGTGGGGTCTAAACAAGGTATATGGAGACCAGAACGGTGCACAGTGCTCCAAGTGGGGTCTAACCAAGGTATATGGAGACCAGAACTGTGCACAGTGCTCCAAGTGCAGTCTAACCAAGGTGTATGGAGACCAGAACTGTGCACAGTGCTCCAAGTGCGGTCTAACCAAGGTATATGGAGACCAGAACTGTGCACAGTGCTCCAAGTGCGGTCTAACCAAGGTATATGGAGACCAGAACTGTGCACAGTGCTCCAAGTGCGGTCTAACCAAGGTATATGGAGACCAGAAAAGTGCACAGTGCTCCAAGTGTGGTCTAAACAAGGTATATGGAGACCAGAACTGTCCACAGTGCTCCAAGTGTGGTCAAACCAAGGTGTATGGAGACCAGAACTGTGCACAGTGCTCCAAGTGCGGTCTAACCAAGGTATATGGAGACCAGAACTGTCCACAGTGCTCCAAGTGCAGTCTAACCAAGGTGTATGGAGACCAGAACTGTGCACAGTGCTCCAAGTGCGGTCTAACCAAGGTATATGGAGACCAGAACTGTGCACAGTGCTCCAAGTGCGGTCTAACCAAGGTATATGGAGACCAGAACTGTGCACAGTGTTCCAAGTGTGGTCTAACCCAGGTATATGGAGACCAGAACTGTGCACAGTGCTCCAAGTGTGGTCTAACCAAGGTATATGGAGACCAGAACTGTGCACAGTGCTCCAAGTGTGGTCGAACCAAGGTATATGGAGACCAGAACTGTGCACAGTGCTCCAAGTGTGGTCTAAACAAGGTATATGGAGACCAGAACTGTCCACAGTGCTCCAAGTGTGGTCAAACCAAGGTGTATGGAGACCAGAACTGTGCACAGTGCTCCAAGTGCGGTCTAACCAAGGTATATGGAGACCAGAACTGTCCACAGTGCTCCGAGTGCGGTCTAACCAAGGTATATGGAGACCAGAACTGTGCACAGTGCTCCGAGTGTGGTCTAACCAAGGTATATGGAGACCAGAACTGTGCACAGTGCTCCAAGTGCGGTCTAACCAAGGTATATGGAGACCAGAACTGTGCACAGTGCTCCGAGTGTGGTCTAACCAAGGTATATGGAGACCAGACCTGTGCACAGTGCTCCAAGTGCGGTCTAACCAAGGTATATGGAGACCAGAACTGTGCACAGTGCTCCAAGTGCGGTCTAACCAATGTATATGGAGACCAGAACTGTGCACAGTGTTCCAAGTGTGGTCGAACCAAGGTATATGGAGACCAGAACTGTACACAGTGCTCCAAGTGTGGTCTAATCAAGGTATATGGAGACCAGAACTGTGCACAGTGCTCCAAGTGGGGTCTAACCAAGGAATATGGAGACCAGAACGGTGCACAGTGCTCCAAGTGGGGTCTAACCAAGGTATATGGAGACCAGAACTGTGCACAGTGCTCCAAGTGCAGTCTAACCAAGGTGTATGGAGACCAGAACTGTGCACAGTGCTCCAAGTGCGGTCTAACCAAGGTATATGGAGACCACAACTGTGCACAGTGCTCCAAGTGCGGTCTAACCAAGGTATATGGAGACCAGAACTGTGCACAGTGCTCCAAGTGCGATCTAAACAAGGTATATGGAGACCAGAACTGTGCACAGTGCTCCAAGTGTGGTCTAACCAAGGTATATGGAGACCAGAACTGTGCACAGTGCTCCAAGTGTGGTCTAACCCAGGTATATGGAGACCAGAACTGTGCACAGTGCTCCAAGTGTGGTCTAACCAAGTATATGGAGACCAGAACTGTGCACAGTGCTCCAAGTGGGGTCTAACCAAGGTATATGGAGACCAGAACTGTGCACAGTGCTCCAAGTGTGGTCGAACCAAGGTATATGGAGACCAGAACTGTGCACAGTGCTCCAAGTGTGGTCTAACCAAGGTATATGGAGACCAGAACTGTGCACAGTGCTCCTAGTGTGGTCAAACCCAGGTATATGGAGACCAGAACTGTCCACAGTGCTCCAAGTGTGGTCTAATCAAGGTATATGGAGACCAGAACTGTGCACAGTGCTCCAAGTGGGGTCTAACCAAGGAATATGGAGACCAGAACGGTGCACAGTGCTCCAAGTGGGGTCTAACCAAGGTATATGGAGACCAGAACTGTGCACAGTGCTCCAAGTGCAGTCTAACCCAGGTATATGGAGACCAGAACTGTGCTCAGTGCTCCAAGTGTGGTCTAACCAAGGTGTATGGAGACCAGAACTGTGCACAGTGCTCCAAGTGCGGTCTAACCAAGGTATATGGAGACCAGAACTGTGCACAGTGCTCCAAGTGCGGTCTAACCAAGGGATATGGAGACCACAACTGTGCACAGTGCTCCAAGTGTGGTCTAACCAAGGTATATGGAGACCAGAACTGTGCACAGTGCTCCAAGTGGGGTCTAACCAAGGAATATGGAGACCAGAACGGTGCACAGTGCTCCAAGTGGGGTCTAACCAAGGTATATGGAGACCAGAACTGTGCACAGTGCTCCAAGTGCAGTCTAACCAAGGTGTATGGAGACCAGAACTGTGCACAGTGCTCCAAGTGCGGTCTAACCAAGGTATATGGAGACCAGAACTGTGCACAGTGCTCCAAGTGTGGTCTAACCATGGTATATGGAGACCAGAACTGTGCACAGTGCTCCAAGTGTGGTCTAACCAAGGTATATGGAGACCAGAACTGTGCACAGTGCTCCAAGTGTGGTCTAACCAAGGTATATGGAGACCAGAACTGTGCACAGTGCTCCAAGTGTGGTCTAACCAAGTATATGGAGACCGGAACTGTGCACAGTGCTCCAAGTGTGGTCTAAACAAGGTATATGGAGACCAGAACTGTGCACAGTGCTCCAAGTGTGGTCTAACCAAGGTACATGGAGACCAGAACTGTGCACAGTGCTCCAAGTGTGGTCTAACCAAGGTATATGGAGACCAGAACTGTGCACAGTGCTCCAAGTGTGGTCGAACCAAGGTATATGGAGACCAGAACTGTGCACAATGCTCCAAGTGTGGTCTAAACAAGGTATATGGAGACCAGAACTGTCCACAGTGCTCCAAGTGTGGTCAAACCAAGGTGTATGGAGACCAGAACTGTGCACAGTGCTCCAAGTGCGGTCTAACCAAGGTATATGGAGACCAGAACTGTGCACAGTGCTCCAAGTGCAGTCTAACCCAGGTATATGGAGACCAGAACTGTGCACAATGCTCCAAGTGCAGTCTAACCAAGGTGTCTGGAGACCAGAACTGTGCACAGTGCTCCAAGTGCAGTCTAACCAAGGTATATGGAGACTAGAACTGTGCACAGTGCTCCGAGTGTGGTCTAACCAAGGTATATGGAGACCAGAACTGTGCACAGTGCTCCAAGTGCGGTCTAACCAAGGTATATGGAGACCAGAACTGTGCACAGTGCTCCAAGTGCGGTCTAACCAAGGTATATGGAGACCAGAAAAGTGCACAGTGCTCCAAGTGTGGTCTAAACAAGGTATATGGAGACCAGAACTGTCCACAGTGCTCCAAGTGTGGTCAAACCAAGGTGTATGGAGACCAGAACTGTGCACAGTGCTCCAAGTGCGGTCTAACCAAGGTATATGGAGACCAGAACTGTCCACAGTGCTCCAAGTGCAGTCTAACCAAGGTGTATGGAGACCAGAACTGTGCACAGTGCTCCAAGTGCGGTCTAACCAAGGTATATGGAGACCAGAACTGTGCACAGTGCTCCAAGTGCGGTCTAACCAAGGTATATGGAGACCAGAACTGTGCACAGTGTTCCAAGTGTGGTCTAACCCAGGTATATGGAGACCAGAACTGTGCACAGTGCTCCAAGTGTGGTCTAACCAAGGTATATGGAGACCAGAACTGTGCACAGTGCTCCAAGTGTGGTCGAACCAAGGTATATGGAGACCAGAACTGTGCACAGTGCTCCAAGTGTGGTCTAAACAAGGTATATGGAGACCAGAACTGTCCACAGTGCTCCAAGTGTGGTCAAACCAAGGTGTATGGAGACCAGAACTGTGCACAGTGCTCCAAGTGCGGTCTAACCAAGGTATATGGAGACCAGAACTGTCCACAGTGCTCCGAGTGCGGTCTAACCAAGGTATATGGAGACCAGAACTGTGCACAGTGCTCCGAGTGTGGTCTAACCAAGGTATATGGAGACCAGAACTGTGCACAGTGCTCCAAGTGCGGTCTAACCAAGGTATATGGAGACCAGAACTGTGCACAGTGCTCCGAGTGTGGTCTAACCAAGGTATATGGAGACCAGACCTGTGCACAGTGCTCCAAGTGCGGTCTAACCAAGGTATATGGAGACCAGAACTGTGCACAGTGCTCCAAGTGCGGTCTAACCAATGTATATGGAGACCAGAACTGTGCACAGTGTTCCAAGTGTGGTCGAACCAAGGTATATGGAGACCAGAACTGTACACAGTGCTCCAAGTGTGGTCTAATCAAGGTATATGGAGACCAGAACTGTGCACAGTGCTCCAAGTGGGGTCTAACCAAGGAATATGGAGACCAGAACGGTGCACAGTGCTCCAAGTGGGGTCTAACCAAGGTATATGGAGACCAGAACTGTGCACAGTGCTCCAAGTGCAGTCTAACCAAGGTGTATGGAGACCAGAACTGTGCACAGTGCTCCAAGTGCGGTCTAACCAAGGTATATGGAGACCACAACTGTGCACAGTGCTCCAAGTGCGGTCTAACCAAGGTATATGGAGACCAGAACTGTGCACAGTGCTCCAAGTGCGATCTAAACAAGGTATATGGAGACCAGAACTGTGCACAGTGCTCCAAGTGTGGTCTAACCAAGGTATATGGAGACCAGAACTGTGCACAGTGCTCCAAGTGTGGTCTAACCCAGGTATATGGAGACCAGAACTGTGCACAGTGCTCCAAGTGTGGTCTAACCAAGTATATGGAGACCAGAACTGTGCACAGTGCTCCAAGTGGGGTCTAACCAAGGTATATGGAGACCAGAACTGTGCACAGTGCTCCAAGTGTGGTCGAACCAAGGTATATGGAGACCAGAACTGTGCACAGTGCTCCAAGTGTGGTCTAACCAAGGTATATGGAGACCAGAACTGTGCACAGTGCTCCTAGTGTGGTCAAACCCAGGTATATGGAGACCAGAACTGTCCACAGTGCTCCAAGTGTGGTCTAATCAAGGTATATGGAGACCAGAACTGTGCACAGTGCTCCAAGTGGGGTCTAACCAAGGAATATGGAGACCAGAACGGTGCACAGTGCTCCAAGTGGGGTCTAACCAAGGTATATGGAGACCAGAACTGTGCACAGTGCTCCAAGTGCAGTCTAACCCAGGTATATGGAGACCAGAACTGTGCTCAGTGCTCCAAGTGTGGTCTAACCAAGGTGTATGGAGACCAGAACTGTGCACAGTGCTCCAAGTGCGGTCTAACCAAGGTATATGGAGACCAGAACTGTGCACAGTGCTCCAAGTGCGGTCTAACCAAGGGATATGGAGACCACAACTGTGCACAGTGCTCCAAGTGTGGTCTAACCAAGGTATATGGAGACCAGAACTGTGCACAGTGCTCCAAGTGGGGTCTAACCAAGGAATATGGAGACCAGAACGGTGCACAGTGCTCCAAGTGGGGTCTAACCAAGGTATATGGAGACCAGAACTGTGCACAGTGCTCCAAGTGCAGTCTAACCAAGGTGTATGGAGACCAGAACTGTGCACAGTGCTCCAAGTGCGGTCTAACCAAGGTATATGGAGACCAGAACTGTGCACAGTGCTCCAAGTGTGGTCTAACCATGGTATATGGAGACCAGAACTGTGCACAGTGCTCCAAGTGTGGTCTAACCAAGGTATATGGAGACCAGAACTGTGCACAGTGCTCCAAGTGTGGTCTAACCAAGGTATATGGAGACCAGAACTGTGCACAGTGCTCCAAGTGTGGTCTAACCAAGTATATGGAGACCAGAACTGTGCACAGTGCTCCAAGTGTGGTCTAAACAAGGTATATGGAGACCAGAACTGTGCACAGTGCTCCAAGTGTGGTCTAACCAAGGTACATGGAGACCAGAACTGTGCACAGTGCTCCAAGTGTGGTCTAACCAAGGTATATGGAGACCAGAACTGTGCACAGTGCTCCAAGTGTGGTCGAACCAAGGTATATGGAGACCAGAACTGTGCACAATGCTCCAAGTGTGGTCTAAACAAGGTATATGGAGACCAGAACTGTCCACAGTGCTCCAAGTGTGGTCAAACCAAGGTGTATGGAGACCAGAACTGTGCACAGTGCTCCAAGTGCGGTCTAACCAAGGTATATGGAGACCAGAACTGTGCACAGTGCTCCAAGTGCAGTCTAACCCAGGTATATGGAGACCAGAACTGTGCACAATGCTCCAAGTGCAGTCTAACCAAGGTGTCTGGAGACCAGAACTGTGCACAGTGCTCCAAGTGCAGTCTAACCAAGGTATATGGAGACTAGAACTGTGCACAGTGCTCCGAGTGTGGTCTAACCAAGGTATATGGAGACCAGAACTGTGCACAGTGCTCCAAGTGTGGTCTAACCAAGGTATATGGAGACCAGAACTGTGCACAGTGCTCCAAGTGTGGTCTAACCAAAGCTTAAAACAAGTTGAACATAACTTCTCTGTTTTTCAATTCTATTCCTCTGGAAATGAACCCCAATGCACGGTTTGCCTCTTTTATGGCCTTATTAACCTGTGTCGCTACTTTTAGTGATTTGTGTATCTGTCAGCCCCAGATCCCTCTGTTCCTCTACCCCATCAGACTCTTATTATCCAAGGAGTACGTGGCCTCCTTATTCTTCCTACCAAAATGTACCAACTCTCATCTTTCTGTTACACACGTTGTGCTCGAACTTCTGCTGGAAGGAATGAGGTAAGGGACGGGTGTCCTTTTTACCAGAGCAGGACGCCCGCCCCCAGAAAGAATGGCCCAACAAGCTTGGCAGAAGATGGCTGGTAATGTGAGTGCTCGTTCCAATCCGAGGAAGAGGATGGCAGATGTGCAAACAGCTGCGAGGTCCCCTCTACCGAGTCAGCTCTCCCAAATATTTGTGGCACAAAAGGGTTTCCTCATAAACTACAAGTTTGTTTTACTATCCAATGCGTTCATATGACCGTACAGTTCTTTCGATGCTTACCATAAATGGCCATATTGCAGCAGGGAACAAATACAAGCTGCAACTTGCACTTGAAACTCTTATCACGCTGAAATATTAAAAGGTTTTTACACAGCGATTCCTTTCTCCACAACCTATCTGCAGGATGTATGTTCACTTACTCACACCAAGGGTGGGCTTTATCGTTGGCACTGATGCTCTTTAAACTTGCAACATTTCAAGACTAATTCTCTGCTTGCAGGAAGAGGTGGTACAGAAATAAAATGGCCATCACAGAGACGTGGCTGCAGGGTGACCAAGGTCGGGAACTAAATAGTCCAGGGTACTTGACTTTTAGAACAGACAGGCAAAGTGGAAAAGATTGGTGCGGGGGAGGGAGGGGTGGCCCTGATAATAAAGGATGAGATAAGGTCAGTCATGAGAATGGATCTTAGCTCAGATAATCAGGATGTAGAATCAGTTTGGGTGGAGCTAAGAAATAACAAGGGACGGAAAACACTGGTGGGGGTAGATTACAGGCCCCCTAACAGTAGTTATAGTGTTGGACAGAATAGAAATCAGGAAACTAGAGGAGCATGTAACAAGGGAAATGGGATAATCGAGGGGGACTTTAATCTTCATATCAACCAAATTGGCAAAAGTAGTTTGGAGGATGAGTTTGTGGAATGCATTTGAGACAGTTTTCAAGAACAATATGTCAAGGAACCAACTAGGAAACGGGCTATCTTAAATCTAGTATTGTGTAATGAGACAGGATTAATTAGTAATCTTATAATAAAGGATCCTTTGGGGAAGAGTGATCATAATATGATAGAATTTCATATTAAGTTTGAGAGTGATGTAGTTAAGTCCGAAATTAGGGTCTTAAATTTAAACAAAGCCAATTCCGTAGGCATGAGTTGACTAAGGTAGATTGGGAAATTAGATTAAAAGAGATGATTGTAGATAAACAATGGTGAAAAATTAAAGAATAATTCATAATTCCCAACAAATATACATTCCCTGAGGAATAAAAACTCCACAAGAAAAGTGATCCATCCGTGGCTAATTAGAGAAGTTAAGGATAGTATTAGATTAAAAGAGGAGGTTTATAATGTTCCCAAAAAGAATAGAAAGCCTGAGGATTGGGAGAGTTTTAGAAACAGCAAAGGAGGACCAAAAAATTGATAAAGAGGGAGAAAATAGAATATAAAAGTAAACTAGCAAGAAATATAAAAACAGATTGTAAGAGCTTCAAGAAGTATATAAAAAGGAAGAGAATAGCAAAAGTAAACAAGGAACTACAGGCCAGTTAGCCTGACATCGGTCGTCAGGAAAATGGTACAATCTATTATTAAGGATGTAGTAACAGGGCACTTAGAAAATCATAATATGATTAGGCAGAGTCAACACGGTTTTATGAAAGGGAAATTGCGTTTGACAAATTTATTTGAGTTCTTTGAGGATGTAACTAGCAGGGTAGATAAAGGGGAACCAATATAGCTTTGTATCGTCAGCAAACTTGGTTTGAAGTGTACCTTCACATGTATATGTATATATATGTATTTATATAGGTGCGTACAGCATCCAGTGTGCACACAGCAAGCTCCCACAAACAGCCAGTGAGGTGAACAACAAATTAACCTGTTTTTTGGTGGTATTTGAGGGTGAAATATTGACCCTTCCAATATTACAATGGGATCCTTCATATCCACCGACACTGCATCAGTACCGTGCCAGAGTGTCAGCCTTGATCAGGTGTCTCTGGAGTGGGGTTTGAACCCACAACCTCCTGACTCCGAGGCGAACACCAGCTACGAGGAGGAGCATTGATATGAGGCAATGCTCTGTCCGCAAGGAAGGCAGAGCAAGTGACTGCAGAATTATTACACGGTCTGTCGTGAATCACAACTCACAGAAGATTCTGTGATGCAAATGACTTAATCCTGGACATGTTAAAAGGCATCGCAAAACCAGTACCATGTCTACTTGTGCGCAAAGGGGAAGATCAGACTAAACTGCAGAGTAAAGCAGTTCCCCAATGGTTTTTTTTGCTATTACTGCTAAATCTAGTTTTCCTCACAGCCTGAAATGGGGACAATGCTGGTTATTACGGGCTGGTTGATTACGGGCTGGTAAAGGAATTATTAAAGGTTTATTTCTTAAAGTAAATGGAATTGTCAGTTATCCACCATTCATAGGGACACAGGAACAGGAGGAGGCCATTCAGCCCCTCATGCCTGCTCCGCCATTTGATAAGATCATGGCTGATCTGTGATCTAACTCCATGGGGCCCGATTTTAGCACTGGGTTTCGGGTGCGTTCTCGGCGGGGGGGCCTCGAAAATCCCGATATCCAGGTGCGTGACCGGATCGCGCCACTTCCGGGTTCCGCGCTGACGTGCGGGGCTTAGTGCGCAGCCCCCGCTGGTGGGAATCCCGCAGGCAATTAAAGCCAGCGGGATTCCACTTGAGTGTATTTACTTTGCTTGTTGAGGTCATTAAATGACCTGATTCAGCTGTCGTATTAGGAAGTGTGGGATTTTACCTTCAACCGAGACTGTTTCACATACTGGGGGAAACAGTCTCACTCCAAACGGACGTGTTCCAGCCAGCAGCCTGTGGCAGCTGCCAAGGTGCACTCCACAGGGGGTGGGAGAGCCCTCACCAACGCAGGAGGCCACTCTGTCACATAGGGCAACCCCTGCCCTCCACCACCCCCCTCCAAGCCAGAGGACAGACCGACGTGAAACCACAGCCCCAGTGCGAGGAAACACCCACCCACCCTGCACAACCCCTCAGACCAACACCTGCCAGATGGGTGGTGCGTTGACATCCTCGGAGGACGAACAGCATCACCAGCCCCAGCAGCCTCGCAGTCCACGCCGTCCACCTCAGAGACGTGGAGCCCCCCAACACGGTGCTGTGGCACACCCACCTGCACAGCAGGAGGGAGGGCAACCGCAGAGAGAGCTGCATCGCAGGAGGCACTACCCTCCGCACAGGGTGTACAGAGCGAGGCTCAGCTTCATGGACCTCTCCGAGGAGCAGTGCATACGGAGGCTCAGAGTCAATCGCCAGGTAGTCGCCGACATCTGCAGCCTCCTTAACGACGAGCTGCTCCCTGATGGACCAAGCAGCATCTTCTTACCCGTCGCCGTCAAAGTCACCACTGCCCTCAACTTCTTCGCCTCCGGATCCTTCCAGGGTGCCACCGGGGACATCACCGGGGTCTCTCAGTCCTCTGCACACAAGTGCATAAGGCAGGTCACCGATGGGTTGTTCAGCAGGGCCTCGACCTACATCAACTTCGCCATGGACGAGCGCAGCCAGACGGAGAGGGCGGTTGGATTCCATGCCATGGCCGGCTTCCCACGGGTACAGGGTGTAATCGACTGCACCCACATCGCAATACGGGCACCTCCGCATGAGCCAGGGCTGTTCATCAACAGGAAGGGGTATCACTCCATGAACGCCCAGCTCATCTGTGACCACCGCCAGAGATTCCTACACGTGTGCGCCAGATACCCCGGCAGCTGCCACGATGCCTTCGTCCTCAGGGAGTCCGCCGTCCCGCCCATCCTGCAGGCACCCAACGCCGGCAACGGCTGGCTCCTCGGCGACAAGGGGTATCCCCTCCACACGTGGCTCATGACACCTCTGAGGAACCCCATCACCGAGCCGGAGCGTCGGTACAATGACAGCCACACTGCTACCAGGTCTACAACATGGCCCAACAGAGAGGGGTGCCGCTGGAGGAGGCCCCATCCACACCTGCCACCCACATTGAGGACGACGATGAGGAGGTGGAGGTGGAGGAGGAGGAGGACGCGCCAGAGGATGGTGAACCACCCATGTGCCGAACCACGACTCACCGGGATGCTCGCCGGGCCAGGGAGGCACTCATACGTCAACGGTTCTCCTAGAGTCAGACACTGCGAGGCGCTCGCATCTCCTCACCTGCACATGCGAGCGGCCATACCAGCCCCCTCCACTGAAGAGTGCTGCCAGTAATCCTGCACCCACAGCAGTGTGCCCAATGGGCGGCAGCAGGTGTTCGCCGGCATGATGGGCCGCACGGAACGCACCTATTGCACAGGCCGCGGAAGAATGGACGAGAGGTGGCAGGAGTGGTGAGAATATAGTATTTAATATGTACATGGTCAACGGCTATAAACAAAAAGTGTATAAATGAACAGACACCCTGGTGCATTCCCTTTGTGCTCATAACGCCCTTGGATTTCTTTTCCGGGTACCCGTACGTGGTGCAAGAGAACAGAGGGCACTTTGAGGCATGTGGACCAACTTTACAGTGCGCCTGATGGCAGGTGATGATACGGTCACTCGCGATCATGGGTGTTGAGTGTCAGCTTTCCCTTACCGGCCGTTTCTGCAGCGACAGACTCGCCATCGGCCACGGAGAGGCAATGTCGCGTGCGGGCGAGGTCGAGCACCTCCACCTCTGCATCCGTCAGATCGACCACGTGCGGCGAGCCACCTCCGGTGCGTGCCCTTTCCCTGTTGTTCTTGCTCCTCTTCTCCAGTGAAGGCAAAACACAGATGTGTGAGTGGGTGCGTATTGCATCGTGAGACGCATCGAGCATCGGTGTGGGTGGGTTGAGCGTGGGGCAGATGGATGGGAGGATGCGTGTGCCACGTGCCCATCCCATTGCATGGGGATTGGGGTGTGTGGTAGTGTTCGGGTGGGGTCAGGGACAGTTGGTACTCGCGGGCACGGCGAGGATGGTGAATGAGTGGCTGTGAGGATTGCTGATGGAGCGCAGTGGTGGCTGTGCAGGAGGGGGTTGTGATGTGTTTGCCGTGATGGTGGGGACGGGCTGTGGGAGGGTGCGTTGGTGTACTCACCTTGCCGGACCTAGTCAGGTCATTGAAGCGCTTGCGGCACTGCTCCCATGTCCTGGGGGTGTTGGCCCTGCTGCTGACCTCCGCCGCCACCTCTGCCCATGCCTTCCTGGTGACGGAGCCAGGGCACTTGCGTCCGTCCGCAGGGAACAGCGTGTCCCTCCTCCTCACGTCCTCCAGCATCAGCTGCAGCGCGAGGTCCGAAAAACCTGGCGCAGCCTTGCCCCTGGGTTGCGCCATCATGTGTTGCCTCTTGATTGCAGCAGGAGGGGCTTTGGGGGACTGCCCCTTTAAGTGGAGCTCCTACATCGCGTAAACGGTACTGCGCATGCGCAGCCGGCCGGCGCGGAGCAGGGGAGCGGAGAACCCGGAAGCAGGGCTTAATCTGTTCAATTATCCCGCGATCGCGCGGGGACGCACGCAATTAGGCGTCCGCGTTTTCCACGCTCCCGAAGGACCACCCGCTGGGAACCCGCAGGCCTGCTAAAATCGAGCCCATCACTCCTCCCAAAATCCACTCCTGCTGACACATCACTCCCCCCAAAATCCACTACCCCTCACACATCACTCCTCCCAAAATCCACTCCCCCTGACACGTCACTCCCCCCAAAATCCACTCCTGCTGACACATCACTCCCCCCAAAATCCAATCCCCCTCACACATCACTCCCCCCAAAATCCAATCCCCCTCACACATCACTCCTCCCAAAATCCACTCCTGCTGACACATCACTCCCCCCAAAATCCACTCCTGCTGACACATCACTCCCCCCAAAATCCAATCCCCCTCACACATCACTCCTCCCAAAATCCACTCCTGCTGACACATCACTCCTCCCAAAATCCACTCCTGCTGACACATCACTCCTCCCAAAATCCACTCCCCCTCACACATCACTCCTCCCAAAATCCACTCCTGCTGACACATCACTCCCCCCAAAATCCACTCCTGCTGACACATCACTCCCCCCAAAATCCAATCCCCCTCACACATCACTCCTCCCAAAATCCACTCCTGCTGACACATCACTCCCCCCAAAATCCACTACCCCTGACACATCACTCCTCCCAAAATCCACTCCTGCTGACACATCACTCCCCCCAAAATCCAATCCCCCTCACACATCACTCCCCCCAAAATCCAATCCCCCTGACACATCACTCCTCCCAAAATCCACTCCTGCTGACACATCACTCCTCCCAAAATCCACTCCCCCTCACACATCACTCCTCCCAAAATCCACTCCTGCTGACACATCACTCCCCCCAAAATCCACTCCTGCTGACACATCACTCCCCCCAAAATCCACTCCTGCTGACACATCACTCCCCCCAAAATCCACTACCCCTCACACATCACTCCTCCCAAAATCCACTCCTGCTGACACATCACTCCCACCAAAATCCATTACCCCTCACACATCACTCCTCCCAAAATCCACTCCTGCTGACACATCACTCCTCCCAAAATCCACTCCCCCTGACACATCACTCCTCCCAAAATCCACTCCCCCTGACACATCACTCCTCCCAAAATCCACTCCCCCTGACACATCACTCCCCCCAAAATCCAATCCCCCTCACACATCACTCCTCCCAAAATCCACTCCTGCTGACACATCACTCCCCCCAAAATCCACTCCTGCTGACACATCACTCCTCCCAAAATCCACTCCTGCTGACACATCACTCCCCCCAAAATCCAATCCCCCTCACACATCACTCCTCCCAAAATCCACTCCTGCTGACACATCACTCCCCCCAAAATCCACTCCTGCTGACACATCACTCCCACCAAAATCCACTCCCCCTCACACATCACTCCTCCCAAAATCCACTCCTGCTGACACATCACTCCTCCCAAAATCCACTCCCCCTGACACGTCACTCCTCCCAAAATCCACTCCCCCTGACACATCACTCCTCCCAAAATCCACTCCCCCTGACACGTCACTCCCCCCAAAATCCAATCCCCCTGACACATCACTCCCCCCAAAATCCAATCCCCCTCACACATCACTCCTCCCAAAATCCACTCCCCCTGACACGTCACTCCTCCCAAAATCCACTCCCCCTGACACATCACTCCTCCCAAAATCCACACCTCCTGGTGAATCACTCCTCCCAAAATCCAATCCCCCTGACACATCACTCCCCAAAATCCACGACCCCTCACACATCACTCCTTCCAAAATCCAATCCCCCTCACACATCACTCCCCAAAATCCACTCCCCCTGACACGTCACTCCCTAAAATCCACTCCCCCTGACACACCCCTTGTCCCGGGCCCGCTTTTGATAGTTAGAATCAAAAGCTTGTCTTGTGTCACCGTTTTATGCGATGTCCTGCTCGTCAGGAGAGTGTTGGACCTGCCAGCAAATCGACCCGCAATCTACTCCCGAGTCAAGCTGTGCAGCTGCTGGGAGCTGAGGGTTTGAATTTCTTCCCATTATCATTACATCCATTAAAACCATGATCAGACAGTGGACAAAGGGAGCGGACAGCAAATTAGTAGAAAACCCATTGAACACAACACTGCCTCTGTTCAATTATTGATACCGCTGTAATCCAATGTGGAATAGGATACAGCATATGCAACACACATGGGCCCAAAAGGTCACATTCCAGACTCTCTCATGTAACGATCAGGGAAAGCGATCACCCAGAAAATTTAGAGGAAGTCTTTTTGCAGGTTTTAAGCCACAGAACGACTCCCCACTCTCGATAATTCCTCCTGCCCGTCCTATTCTGAATGCGCTGACACTTCATCCAATGTGTGAGTCCAGACAGTGTGCTCCAGCGGTCTATTCAACCTTGAGAGGAAAGGCCAACACAGCAAAGCCTCTTTCTTCCCTCCCACGTCACTCACACCCCACAGGTGGTCAGTTGTGACCCTCCGACTGCTGACCCACTGGATCGCCCAGTGCCAAGCACCACCCACAACAACAAGTTTGACTCCGAGCCGCAAAGGGAGATATCAGGACAAAAGCTTGGTCAAAGAGATGTCTGAAAGGGAGTGTATTAAATAGGGAGTGTATTAATTGGGGAGAGTGTTGATTCGGGAGTGTGTTAAATGGCGAGTGTGTGAATTTGGGAGTGTGTGAGTTTGGGAGTGTGTTAATTGGGGAGTGTGTTAATTGGGGGTATGTTAATTGGGAGTGTGTTAAATGGGGGGCCTTTGAATTGGGCGGGGGTGTGTGTTATTTTTCGATATATTAATTTGTTGGTGCATTAACTGCACCCACTGTAACACCCAGTCCCAGAGTGTGAAAGGACAGTGTGATAACCCACTGTATCACCCAGTCCCAGAGTGTGAGAGGACAGTGTGATAACCCACTGTATCACCCAGTCCCAGAGTGTGAAAGGACAGTGTGATAACCCACTGTATCACCCAGTCCCAGAGTGTGAAAGGAGAGTGTGATAACCCACTGTATCACCCAGTCCCAGAGTGTGAAAGGACAGTGTGATAACCCACTGTATCACCCAGTCCCAGAGTGTGAAAGGACAGTGTGATAACCCACTGTATCACCCAGTCCCAGAGTGTGAAAGGACAGTGTGATAACCCAATGTATCACCCAGTCCCAGAGTGTGAAAGGACAGTGTGATAACCCACTGTATCACCCAGTCCCAGAGTGTGAAAGGACAGTGTGATAACCCACTGTATCACCCAGTCCCAGAGTGTGAAAGGACAGTGTGATAACCCACTGTATCACCCAGTCCCAGAGTGTGAAAGGACAGTGTGATAACCCACTGTATCACCCAGTCCCAGAGTGTGAAAGGACAGTGTGATAACCCAATGTATCACCCAGTCCCAGAGTGTGAAAGGACAGTGTGATAACCCACTGTATCACCCAGTCCCAGAGTGTGAAAGGACAGTGTGATAACCCACTGTATCACACAGTCCCAGAGTGTGAAAGGACAGTGTAATGATCCACTGTATCACCCAGTCCCAGAGTGTGAGAGGACAGTGTGATAACCCACTGTATCACCCAGTCCCAGAGTGTGAAAGGACAGTGTGATAACCCACTGTATCACCCAGTCCCAGAGTGTGAAAGGACAGTGTGATGACCCACTGTATCACCCAGTCCCAGAGTGTGAAAGGACAGTGTGATAACCCACTGTATCACCCAGTCCCAGAGTGTGAAAGGACAGTGTGATAACCCACTGTATCACCCAGTCCCAGAGTGTGAAAGGACAGTGTGATGACCCACTGTATCAACCAGTCCCAGAGTGTGAAAGGACAGTGTGATAACCCACTGTATCACACAGTCCCAGAGTGTGAGAGGACAGTGTGATAACCCACTGTATCACCCAGTCCCAGAGTGTGAAAGGACAGTGTGATAACCCACTGTATCACCCAGTCCCAGAGTGTGAAAGGACAGTGTGATAACCCACTGTATCACCCAGTCCTAGAGTGTGAAAGGACAGTGTGATAACCCACTGTATCACCCAGTCCCAGAGTGTGAGAGGACAGTGTGATAACCCACTGTATCACCCAGTCCCAGAGTGTGAAAGGACAGTGTGATAACCCACTGTATCAGCCAGTCCCAGAGTTTGAAAGGACAGTGTGATAACCCACTGTATCACCCAGTCCCAGAGTGTGAAAGGACAGTGTGATAACCCACTGTATCACCCATTCCCAGGGTGTGAGAGGACAGTGTGATAACCCACTGTATCACCCAGTCCCAGAGTGTGAAACGACAGTGTGATAACCCACTGTATCACCCAGTCCCAGAGTGTGAGAGGACAGTGTGATAACCCACTGTATCACCCATTCCCAGAGTGTGAAAGGACAGTGTGATAACCCACTGTATCACCCAGTCCCAGAGTGTGAAACGACAGTGTGATAACCCACTGTATCACCCAGTCCCAGAGTGTGAAAGGACAGTGTGATAACCCACTGTATCACCCAGTCCCATTGTGTGAAAGGACAGTGTGATAACCCACTGTATCAGGCAGTCCCAGAGTTTGAAAGGACAGTGTGATAACCCACTGTATCACCCGGTCCCAGTGCGTGAAACGACAGTGTGATTAACAATTGTCTCACCCAGACCCAGAGTGTCAAAGGACAGTGTCGAGAGAGAAAACCAAATGACTCCCAGAGAGAGTCAGCACCTTCAGGTGAGGGTGAAAAACCAACTGTATCCCAGTGAGAGTCAGCACCTTCAGGAGACGGTGAAAAACCAACTGTATCCCAGTGAGAGTCAGCACCTTCAGGTGAGGGTGAAAAACCAACTGTATCCCAGTGAGAGTCAGCACCTTCGGGAGAGAGTGAAAAACCAACTGTATCCCAGTGAGTGTCAGCACCTTCAGGAAAGAGTGAAAAACCAACTGTATCCCAGTGAGAGTCAGCACCTTCAGGAGAGGGTGAAAAACCAACTGTATCCCAGTGAGAGTCAGCACCTTCAGGAGACGGTGAAAAACCAACTGTATCCCAGTGAGAGTCAGCACCTTCAGGAGAGGGTGAAAAACCAACTGTATCCCAGTGAGAGTCAGCACCATCAGGAGAGGGTGAAAAACCAATTGTATCCCATTGAGCGTCAGCACCTTCAGTGGATGGTGAAAAACCAACTGTATCCCAGTGAGAGTCAGCACCTTCAGGAGAGGGTGAAAAACCAACTGTATCCCAGTGAGAGTCAGCACCTTCAGGAGAGGGTGAAAAACCAACTGTATCCCAGTGAGAGTCAGCATCTTCAGGAGATGGTGAATAAACAACTGTATCCCAGTGAGAGTCAGCACCTTCAGGAGAGGGTGAAAAACCATCTGTATCCCACTGAGAGTCAGCACCTTCAGGAGAGGGTGAAAAACCATCTGTATCCCACTGAGAGTCATCACCTTCAGGAGAGGGTGAAAAACCAACTGTATCCCAGTGCGAGTCAGCACCTTCAGGAGAGGGTGAAAAACCAATTATATCCCAGTGAGAGTCAGCACCTTCAGGAGAGGGTGAAAAACCAACTGCATCCCAGTGAGAGTCAGCACATTCAGGAGAGGGTGAAAAACCAACTGCATCCCAGTGAGAGTCAGCACCTTCAGGAGATGGTGAAAAACCAACTGTATCCCAGTGAGAGTCAGCACCTTCAGGAGAGGGTGAAAAACCAACTGTATCCCACTGAGAGTCAGCACCTTCAGGAGAGGGTGAAAAACCAACTGTATCCCAGTGAGAGTCAGCACCTCCAGGAGAGGGTGAAAAACCAATTGCATCCCACTGCGAGTCAGCACCTTCAGAAGAGGGTGAAAAACCAATTATATCCCAGTGAGAGTCAGCACCTTCAGGAGAGGGTGAAAAACCAACTGCATCCCAGTGAGAGTCAGCACATTCAGGAGAGGGTGAAAAACCAACTGTATCCCAGTGAGAGTCAGCACCTTCAGGAGAGTGAGAAAAACCAACTGTATCCCAGTGAGAATCAGCACCTTCAGGAGAGGGTGAAAAACCAATTGGATCCCAGTGAGAGTCGGCACATTCAGGAGAGTGTAAAAAACCAACTGTATCCCAGTGACAGTCAGTACCTTCAGGAGAGGGTGAAAAACCAACTGTATCCCAGTGAGAGTCGGCACATTCAGGAGAGTGTAAAAAACCAACTGTATCCCAGTGAGAGTCAGTACCTTCAGGAGAGGGTGAAAAACCAACTGTATCCCAGTGAGAGTCAGCACCTTCAGGAGACGGCGAAAAACCAACTGTATCCCAGTGAGAGTCAGCACCTTCAGGAGAGGGAGAAAAACCAACTGTATCCCAGTGAGAGTCAGCACCTTCAGGAGAGAGTGAAAAACCAAATGTATCCCAGTGAGAGTCAGCACCTTCAGGAGAGAGTGAAAAACCAACTGTATCCCAGTGAGAGTCAGCACCTTCAGTAGACAGTGAAAAACCAACTGTATCCCAGTGAGAGTCAGCACCTTCAGGAGAGAGTGAAAAACCAACTGTATCCCAGTGAGAGACAGCACCTTCAGGACAGGGTGAAAAACCTACTGTATCCCAGTGAGAGTCAGCACATTCAGGAGAGGGTGAAAAACCAACTGTATCCCAGTGAGAGTCAGCACCTTCAGGAGAGGGTGAAAAACCGACTGTATCCCAGTGAGAGTCAGCACCTTCAGGAGAGGGTGAAAAACCAACTGTATCCCAGTGAGAGTCTGCACATTCAGGAGAGGGTGAAAAACCAACTGTATCCCAGTGAGAGTCCGCACCTTCAGGAGAGGTTGAAAAACCAACTGTATCCCAGTGAGAGTCAGCAACTACAGGAGAGGTTGAAAAACCAACTGTATCCCAGTGAGAGTCAGCAACTACAGGAGAGGGTGAAAAACCAACTGTATCCCAGTGAGAGTCAGCACCTTCAGGAGAGGTTGAAAAACCAACTGTATCCCAGTGAGAGTCAGTACCTTCAGGAGAGGGAGAGAAAAACCAACTGTATCCCAGTGAGTGTCCGCACCTTCATGAGAGGGTTAAGACCCAACTGTATCCCAGTGAGTCAGCACCTTCAGGAGAGGGTGAAAAACCAACTGTATCCCAGTGAGAGTCAGCACCTTCAGGGGAGGGTGAAAAACCAACTGTATCCCAGTGAGAGTCAGCACCTTCAGGAGAGGGTGGAAAAACAAATGTATCCCAGTGAGAGTCAGCACCTTCAGGAGAGGGTGAAAAATCAACTGTATCCCAGTGAGAGTCAGCACCTTCAGGAGATGGTGGAAAAACAAATGTATCCCAGTGAGAGTCAGCACCTTCAGGAGAGGGTGAAAAATCAACTGTATCCCAGTGAGATTCAGCACCTTCAGGAGATGGTGGAAAAACAAATGTATCCCAGTGAGAGTCAGCACCTTCAGGAGAGGGTGAAAAACCAACTGTACCCCAGTGAGAGTCAGCACCTTCAGGAGAGGGTGAAAGACCAACTGTATCCCAGTGAGAGTCAGCACCTTCAGGAGAGGGTGAAAAACCAAATGTATCCCAGTGAGAGTCAGCACCTTCAGGAGAGGGTGAAAAACCAACTGTATCCCAGTGAGAGTCAGCACCTTCAGTAGAGTGAGAAAAACCAACTGTATCCCAGTGAGAATCAGCACCTTCAGGAGAGGGTGAAAGACCAACTGTATACCAGTGAGAGTCAGCACCTTCAGGAGAGGGTGAAAAACCAACTCTATCCCAGTGAGAGTCTGCACCTTCAGGAGAGGGTGAAAAACCAACTGTATCCCAGTGAGAGTCAGCACCTTCAGGAGAGAGTGAAAAACCAACTGTATCCCAGTGAGAGTCAGCACCTTCAGGAGACGGTGAAAAACCAACTGTATCCCAGTGAGAGTCCGCACCTTCAGCAGAGAGTGAAAAACCAACTGTATCCCAGTGAGAGTCAGCACCTTCAGGAGAGAGTGAAAAACCAACTGTATCCCAGTGAGAGTCAGCAGCTTCAGGAGACCCTGAAAAACCAACTGTATCCCAGTGAGATTCAGCACCTTCAGGAGAGGGTGAGAAAAACCAATTGAATCCCAGTGAGAGTCATCAACTTCAGGAGAGGGTGAAAAACCAACTGTTTCCCAGTGAGAGTCAGCACATTCAGGAGAGGGTGAAAAACCAACTGTATCCCAGTGAGAGTCCGCACCTTCAGGAGAGGTTGAAAAACCAAATGTATCCCAGTGAGAGTCAGCATCTTCAGGAGAGGGTGAAAAACCAAATGTATCCCAGTGAGAGTCAGCAACTACAGGAGAGGGTGAAAAACCAACTGTATTCCAGTGAGAGTCAGCACCTTCAGGAGAGGGTGTAAAACCAACTGTATCCCAGTGAGAGTCAGCATCTTCAGGAGAGGGAGAGAAAAACCAACTGTATCCCAGTGAGAGTCAGCACCTTCAGGAGATGGTGAAAATCCAACTGTATCCCAGTGAGCATCAGCAACTTCAGGAGAGAGTGAAAAACCAATTGTATCCCAGTGAGAGTCAGCAGCTTCAGGAGACCCTGAAAAACCAACTGTATCCCAGTGAGATTCAGCACCTTCAGGAGAGGGTGAGAAAAACCAATTGAATCCCAGTGAGAGTCATCAACTTCAGGAGAGGGTGAAAAACCAACTGTTTCCCAGTGAGAGTCAGCACCTTCAGGAGACGGTGAAAAACCAACTGTATCCCAGTGAGAGTCCGCACCTTCAGCAGAGAGTGAAAAACCAACTGTATCCCAGTGAGAGTCAGCAGCTTCAGGAGACCCTGAAAAACCAACTGTATCCCAGTGAGATTCAGCACCTTCAGGAGAGGGTGAGAAAAACCAATTGAATCCCAGTGAGAGTCATCAACTTCAGGAGAGGGTGAAAAACCAACTGTTTCCCAGTGAGAGTCAGCACATTCAGGAGAGGGTGAAAAACCAACTGTATCCCAGTGAGAGTCCGCACCTTCAGGAGAGGTTGAAAAACCAAATGTATCCCAGTGAGAGTCAGCACCTTCAGGAGAGGGTGAAAAACGAAATGTATCCCAGTGAGAGTCAGCAACTACAGGAGAGGGTGAAAAACCAACTGTATTCCAGTGAGAGTCAGCACCTTCAGGAGAGGGTGTAAAACCAACTGTATCCCAGTGAGAGTCAGCATCTTCAGGAGAGGGAGAGAAAAACCAACTGTATCCCAGTGAGAGTCAGCACCTTCAGGAGATGGTGAAAATCCAACTGTATCCCAGTGAGCATCAGCAACTTCAGGAGAGAGTGAAAAACCAATTGTATCCCAGTGAGAGTCAGCACCTTCAGGAGAGGGTGAAAAACCAACTGTATCCCAGTGAGAGTCAGCACCTTCAGGAGAGTGTGAAAAACCAATTATATCCCAGTGAGAGTCAGCACATTCAGGAGAGGGTGAAAAACCAACTGTATCCCATTGAGAGTCAGCACCTTCAGTAGAGTGAGAAAAACCAACTGTATCCCAGTGAGAGTCAGCACCTTCAGGAGAGAGTGAAAAACCAACTGTATCCCAGTGAGAGTCAGCACCTTCAGGAGAGGGTGAAAAACCAACTGTATCCCAGTGAGAGTCAGCAACTTCAGGAGAGAGTGAAAAACCAATTGTATCCCAGTGAGAGTCAGCACATTCAGGAGAGTGTGAAAAACCAATTATATCCCAGTGAGAGTCAGCACCTTCAGGAGAGGGTGAAAAACCAACTGTATCCCAGTGAGAGTCAGCACCTTCAGGAGAGAGTGAAAAACCAACTGTATCCCAGTGAGAGTCAGCAGCTTCAGGAGACCCTGAAAAACCAACTGCACCCCAGTGAGATTCAGCACCTTCAGGAGAGGGTGAGAAAAACCAATTGAATCCCAGTGAGAGTCAGCAACTTCAGGAGAGGGTGAAAAACCAACTGTATCCCAGTGAGAGTCAGCACATTCAGGAGAGGGTGAAAAACCAACTGTATCCCAGTGAGAGTCCGCACCTTCAGGAGAGGTTGAAAAACCATCTGCATCCCAGTGAGAGTCAGCAACTACAGGAGAGGGTGAAAAACCAAATGTATCCCAGTGAGAGTCAGCACCTTCAGGAGAGGATGAAAAACCAACTGTATCCCAGTGAGAGTCAGCACCTTCAGGAGAGGGTGAAAAACCAACTGTATCCCAGTGAGAGTCAGCAACTACAGGAGAGGGTGAAAAACCAACTGTATCCCAGTGAGAGTCAGCACCTTCAGGAGAGGGTGAAAAACCAACTGTATCCCAGTGAGAGTCAGCACCTTCAGGAGAGGGTGAAAAACCAACTGTATCCCAGTGAGAGTCAGCACCTTCAGGAGAGGGTGAAAAACCATCTGGATCCCAGTGAGAGTCAGCACCTTCAGGAGAGGGTGAGAAAAACCAATTGAATCCCAGTGAGAGTCATCAACTTCAGGAGAGGGTGAAAAACCAACTGTTTCCCAGTGAGAGTCAGCACCTTCAGGAGACGGTGAAAAACCAACTGTATCCCAGTGAGAGTCCGCACCTTCAGCAGAGAGTGAAAAACCAACTGTATCCCAGTGAGAGTCAGCAGCTTCAGGAGACCCTGAAAAACCAACTGTATCCCAGTGAGATTCAGCACCTTCAGGAGAGGGTGAGAAAAACCAATTGAATCCCAGTGAGAGTCATCAACTTCAGGAGAGGGTGAAAAACCAACTGTTTCCCAGTGAGAGTCAGCACATTCAGGAGAGGGTGAAAAACCAACTGTATCCCAGTGAGAGTCCGCACCTTCAGGAGAGGTTGAAAAACCAAATGTATCCCAGTGAGAGTCAGCACCTTCAGGAGAGGGTGAAAAACGAAATGTATCCCAGTGAGAGTCAGCAACTACAGGAGAGGGTGAAAAACCAACTGTATTCCAGTGAGAGTCAGCACCTTCAGGAGAGGGTGTAAAACCAACTGTATCCCAGTGAGAGTCAGCATCTTCAGGAGAGGGAGAGAAAAACCAACTGTATCCCAGTGAGAGTCAGCACCTTCAGGAGATGGTGAAAATCCAACTGTATCCCAGTGAGCATCAGCAACTTCAGGAGAGAGTGAAAAACCAATTGTATCCCAGTGAGAGTCAGCACCTTCAGGAGAGGGTGAAAAACCAACTGTATCCCAGTGAGAGTCAGCACCTTCAGGAGAGTGTGAAAAACCAATTATATCCCAGTGAGAGTCAGCACATTCAGGAGAGGGTGAAAAACCAACTGTATCCCATTGAGAGTCAGCACCTTCAGTAGAGTGAGAAAAACCAACTGTATCCCAGTGAGAGTCAGCACCTTCAGGAGAGAGTGAAAAACCAACTGTATCCCAGTGAGAGTCAGCACCTTCAGGAGAGGGTGAAAAACCAACTGTATCCCAGTGAGAGTCAGCAACTTCAGGAGAGAGTGAAAAACCAATTGTATCCCAGTGAGAGTCAGCACATTCAGGAGAGTGTGAAAAACCAATTATATCCCAGTGAGAGTCAGCACCTTCAGGAGAGGGTGAAAAACCAACTGTATCCCAGTGAGAGTCAGCACCTTCAGGAGAGAGTGAAAAACCAACTGTATCCCAGTGAGAGTCAGCAGCTTCAGGAGACCCTGAAAAACCAACTGCACCCCAGTGAGATTCAGCACCTTCAGGAGAGGGTGAGAAAAACCAATTGAATCCCAGTGAGAGTCAGCAACTTCAGGAGAGGGTGAAAAACCAACTGTATCCCAGTGAGAGTCAGCACATTCAGGAGAGGGTGAAAAACCAACTGTATCCCAGTGAGAGTCCGCACCTTCAGGAGAGGTTGAAAAACCATCTGCATCCCAGTGAGAGTCAGCAACTACAGGAGAGGGTGAAAAACCAAATGTATCCCAGTGAGAGTCAGCACCTTCAGGAGAGGATGAAAAACCAACTGTATCCCAGTGAGAGTCAGCACCTTCAGGAGAGGGTGAAAAACCAACTGTATCCCAGTGAGAGTCAGCAACTACAGGAGAGGGTGAAAAACCAACTGTATCCCAGTGAGAGTCAGCATCTTCAGGAGAGGGTGAAAAACCAACTGTATCCCAGTGAGAGTCAGCACCTTCAGGAGAGGGTGAAAAACCAACTGTATCCCAGTGAGAGTCAGCACCTTCAGGAGAGGGTGAAAAACCATCTGGATCCCAGTGAGAGTCAGCACCGTCAGCAAAGGGTGAAAAACCAACTGTATCCCAGTGAGAGTCAGCATCTTCAGGAGATGGTGAAAAACCAACTGTATCCCAGTGAGAGTCAGCACCTTCAGGAGAGGGTGAAAAACCATCTGTATCTCACTAAGAGTCAGCACCTTCAGGAGAGGGTGAAAAACCAACTGTATCCCAGTGAGAGTCAGCACCTCCAGGAGAGGGTGAAAAACCAATTGCATCCCAGTGCGAGTCAGCACCTTCAGGAGAGGGTGAAAAACCAATTATATCCCAGTGAGAGTCAGCACCTTCAGGAGAGGGTGAAAAACCAACTGCATCCCAGTGAGAGTCAGCACATTCAGGAGAGGGTGAAAAACCAACTGTATCCCAGTGAGAGTCAGCACCTTCAGGAGAGGGTGAAAAACCAACTGTCTCCCAGTGAGAGTCAGCACCATCAGGAGAGGGTGAAAAACCAATTGTATCCCAGTGAGCGTCAGAACCTTCAGTGGATGGTGAAAAACCAACTGCATCCCAGTGAGAGTCAGCACCTTCAGGAGAGGGTGAAAAACCAACTGTATCCCAGTGAGAGTCAGCACCTTCAGGAGAGGGTGAAAGACCAACTGTATCCCAGTGAGAGTCAGCACCTTCAGGAGAGAGTGAAAAACCAACTGTATCCCAGTGAGAGTCAGCACCTTCAGGAGAGGGTGAAAAACCAACTGTATCCCAGTGAGAGTCAGCAACTTCAGGAGAGAGTGAAAAACCAATTGTATCCCAGTGAGAGTCAGCACCTTCAGGAGAGTGTGAAAAACCAATTATATCCCAGTGAGAGTCAGCACCTTCAGGAGAGGGTGAAAAACCAACTGTATCCCAGTGAGAGTCAGCACCTTCAGGAGAGAGTGAAAAACCAACTGTATCCCAGTGAGAGTCAGCAGCTTCAGGAGAGGATGAAAAACCAACTGTATCCCAGTGAGAGTCAGCACCTTCAGGAGAGGGTGAAAAACCAACTCTATCCCAGTGAGAGTCAGCAACTACAGGAGAGGGTGAAAAACCAACTGTATCCCAGTGAGAGTCAGCACCTTCAGGAGAAGGTGAAAAACCAACTGTATCCCAGTGAGAGTCAGCACCTTCAGGAGAGGGTGAAAAACCAACTGTATCCCAGTGAGAGTCAGCACCTTCAGGAGAGGGTGAAAAACCAACTGGATCCCAGTGAGAGTCAGCACCGTCAGCAAAGGGTGAAAAACCAACTGTATCCCAGTGAGAGTCAGCATCTTCAGGAGATGGTGAAAAACCAACTGTATCCCAGTGAGAGTCAGCACCTTCAGGAGAGGGTGAAAAACCATCTGTATCCCACTGAGAGTCAGCACCTGCAGGAGAGGGTGAAAAACCAACTGCATCCCAGTGAGAGTCAGCACCTCCAGGAGAGGGTGAAAAACCAATTGCATCCCAGTGCGAGTCAGCACCTTCAGGAGAGGGTGAAAAACCAATTATATCCCAGTGAGAGTCAGCACCTTCAGGAGAGGGTGAAAAACCAACTGCCTCCCAGTGAGAGTCAGCACATTCAGGAGAGGGTGAAAAACCAACTGTATCCCAGTGAGAGTCAGCACCTTCAGGAGAGGGTGAAAAACCAACTGTATCACAGTGAGAGTCAGCACCATCAGGAGAGGGTGAAAAACCAACTGCCTCCCAGTGAGAGTCAGCACATTCAGGAGAGGGTGAAAAACCAACTGTATCCCAGTGAGAGTCAGCACCTTCAGGAGAGGGTGAAAAACCAACTGTATCCCAGTGATAGTCAGCACCTCCAGGAGAGGGTGAAAAACCAATTGCATCCCAGTGCGAGTCAGCACCTTCAGGAGAGGGTGAAAAACCAACTGCATCCCAGTGAGAGTCAGCACATTCAGGAGAGGGTGAAAAACCAACTGTATCCCAGTGAGAGTCAGCACATTCAGGAGAGTGAGAAAAACCAACTGTATCCCAGTGAGAATCAGCACCTTCAGGAGAGGGTGAAAAACCAATTGGATGCCAGTGAGAGTCGGCACATTCAGGAGAGTGTAAAAAACCAACTGTATCCCAGTGAGAGTCAGTACCTTCAGGAGAGGGTGAAAAACCAACTGTATCCCAGTGAGAGTCGGCACATTCAGGAGAGTGTAAAAAACCAACTGTATCCCAGTGAGAGTCAGTACCTTCAGGAGAGGGTGAAAAACCAACTGTATCCCAGTGAGAGTCAGCACCTTCAGGAGACGGTGAAAAACCAACTGTATCCCAGTGAGAGTCAGCACCTTCAGGAGACGGTGAAAAACCAACTGTATCCCAGTGAGAGTCAGCACCTTCAGGAGACGGTGAAAAACCAACTGTATCCCAGTGAGAGTCAGCACCTTCAGGAGACGGTGAAAAACCAACTGTATCCCAGTGAGAGTCAGCACCTTCAGGAGAGAGTGAAAAACCAACTGTATCCCAGTGAGAGTCAGCACATTCAGGAGAGGGTGAAAAACCAACTGTATCCCAGTGAGAGTCAGCACCTTCAGGAGAGGGTGAAAAACCAACTGTATCCCAGTGAGAGTCAGCACCTTCAGAAGAGCGTGAAAAACCGACTGTATCCCAGTGAGAGTCAGCACCTTCAGGAGAGTGTGAAAAACCAACTGTATTCCAGTGAGAGTCAGCACCTTCAGAAGAGCGTGAAAAACCAACTGTATCCCAGTGAGAGTCAGCACCTTCAGGAGAGGGTGAAAAATCAACTGTATCCCAGTGAGAGTCTGCACATTCAGGAGAGGGTGAAAAACCAACTGTATCCCAGTGAGAGTCAGCACCTTCAGAAGAGCGTGAAAAACCAACTGTATCCCAGTGAGAGTCAGCACCTTCAGGAGAGGGTGAAAAATCAACTGTATCCCAGTGAGAGTCTGCACATTCAGGAGAGGGTGAAAAACCAACTGTATCCCAGTGAGAGTCCGCACCTTCAGGAGAGGTTGAAAAACCAACTGTATCCCAGTGAGAGTCAGCAACTACAGGAGAGGTTGAAAAACCAACTGTATCCCAGTGAGAGTCAGCAACTACAGGAGAGGGTGAAAAACCAACTGTATCCCAGTGAGTGTCCGCACCTTCATGAGAGGGTTAAGACCCAACTGTATCCCAGTGAGAGTCAGCACCTTCAGGAGAGGGTGAAAAACCAACTGTATCCCAGTGAGAGCCAGCACCTTCAGGGGAGGGTGAAAAACCAACTGTATCCCAGTGAGAGTCAGCACCTTCAGGAGATGGTGGAAAAACAAATGTATCCCAGTGAGAGTCAGCACCTTCAGGAGAGGGTGAAAAATCAACTGTATCCCAGTGAGAATCAGCACCTTCAGGAGAGGGTGAAAAACCAACTGTACCCCAGTGAGAGTCAGCACCTTCAGGAGAGGGTGAAAGACCAACTGTATCTCAGCGAGAGTCAGCACCTTCAGGAGAGGGTGAAAAACCAAATGTATCCCAGTGAGAGTCAGCACCTTCAGGAGAGGGTGAAAAACCAACTGTATCCCAGTGAGAGTCAGCACCTACAGGAGAGTGAGAAAAACCAACTGTATCCCAGTGAGAATCAGCACCTTCAGGAGAGGGTGAAAGACTAACTGTATCCCAGTGAGAGTCAGCACCTTCAGGAGAGGGTGAAAAACCAACTGTATCCCAGTGAGAGTCAGCACCTTCAGGAGAGGGTGAAAAACCAACTGTATCCCAGTGAGAGTCAGCACCTTCAGGAGAGGGTGAAAAACCAACTGTATCCCAGTGAGAGTGAGCAACTACAGGAGAGGGTGAAAAACCAACTGTATCCCAGTGAGAGTCAGCACCTTCAGGAGAGGGTGAAAAACCAACTGTATCCCAGTGAGAGTCAGCACCTTCAGGAGAGGGTGAAAAACCAACTGTATCCCAGTGAGAGTCAGCACCTTCAGGAGAGGGTGAAAAACCATCTGGATCCCAGTGAGAGTCAGCACCGTCAGCAAAGGGTGAAAAACCAACTGTATCCCAGTGAGAGTCAGCATCTTCAGGAGATGGTGAAAAACCAACTGTATCCCAGTGAGAGTCAGCACCTTCAGGAGAGGGTGAAAAACCATCTGTATCTCACTAAGAGTCAGCACCTTCAGGAGAGGGTGAAAAACCAACTGTATCCCAGTGAGAGTCAGCACCTCCAGGAGAGGGTGAAAAACCAATTGCATCCCAGTGCGAGTCAGCACCTTCAGGAGAGGGTGAAAAACCAATTATATCCCAGTGAGAGTCAGCACCTTCAGGAGAGGGTGAAAAACCAACTGCATCCCAGTGAGAGTCAGCACATTCAGGAGAGGGTGAAAAACCAACTGTATCCCAGTGAGAGTCAGCACCTTCAGGAGAGGGTGAAAAACCAACTGTCTCCCAGTGAGAGTCAGCACCATCAGGAGAGGGTGAAAAACCAATTGTATCCCAGTGAGCGTCAGAACCTTCAGTGGATGGTGAAAAACCAACTGCATCCCAGTGAGAGTCAGCACCTTCAGGAGAGGGTGAAAAACCAACTGTATCCCAGTGAGAGTCAGCACCTTCAGGAGAGGGTGAAAGACCAACTGTATCCCAGTGAGAGTCAGCACCTTCAGGAGAGAGTGAAAAACCAACTGTATCCCAGTGAGAGTCAGCACCTTCAGGAGAGGGTGAAAAACCAACTGTATCCCAGTGAGAGTCAGCAACTTCAGGAGAGAGTGAAAAACCAATTGTATCCCAGTGAGAGTCAGCACCTTCAGGAGAGTGTGAAAAACCAATTATATCCCAGTGAGAGTCAGCACCTTCAGGAGAGGGTGAAAAACCAACTGTATCCCAGTGAGAGTCAGCACCTTCAGGAGAGAGTGAAAAACCAACTGTATCCCAGTGAGAGTCAGCAGCTTCAGGAGAGGATGAAAAACCAACTGTATCCCAGTGAGAGTCAGCACCTTCAGGAGAGGGTGAAAAACCAACTGTATCCCAGTGAGAGTCAGCACCTTCAGGAGAGGGTGAAAAACCAACTGTATCCCAGTGAGAGTCAGCACCTTCAGGAGAGGGTGAAAAACCATCTGGATCCCAGTGAGAGTCAGCACCGTCAGCAAAGGGTGAAAAACCAACTGTATCCCAGTGAGAGTCAGCATCTTCAGGAGATGGTGAAAAACCAACTGTATCCCAGTGAGAGTCAGCACCTTCAGGAGAGGGTGAAAAACCATCTGTATCTCACTAAGAGTCAGCACCTTCAGGAGAGGGTGAAAAACCAACTGTATCCCAGTGAGAGTCAGCACCTCCAGGAGAGGGTGAAAAACCAATTGCATCCCAGTGCGAGTCAGCACCTTCAGGAGAGGGTGAAAAACCAATTATATCCCAGTGAGAGTCAGCACCTTCAGGAGAGGGTGAAAAACCAACTGCATCCCAGTGAGAGTCAGCACATTCAGGAGAGGGTGAAAAACCAACTGTATCCCAGTGAGAGTCAGCACCTTCAGGAGAGGGTGAAAAACCAACTGTCTCCCAGTGAGAGTCAGCACCATCAGGAGAGGGTGAAAAACCAATTGTATCCCAGTGAGCGTCAGAACCTTCAGTGGATGGTGAAAAACCAACTGCATCCCAGTGAGAGTCAGCACCTTCAGGAGAGGGTGAAAAACCAACTGTATCCCAGTGAGAGTCAGCACCTTCAGGAGAGGGTGAAAGACCAACTGTATCCCAGTGAGAGTCAGCACCTTCAGGAGAGAGTGAAAAACCAACTGTATCCCAGTGAGAGTCAGCACCTTCAGGAGAGGGTGAAAAACCAACTGTATCCCAGTGAGAGTCAGCAACTTCAGGAGAGAGTGAAAAACCAATTGTATCCCAGTGAGAGTCAGCACCTTCAGGAGAGTGTGAAAAACCAATTATATCCCAGTGAGAGTCAGCACCTTCAGGAGAGGGTGAAAAACCAACTGTATCCCAGTGAGAGTCAGCACCTTCAGGAGAGAGTGAAAAACCAACTGTATCCCAGTGAGAGTCAGCAGCTTCAGGAGAGGATGAAAAACCAACTGTATCCCAGTGAGAGTCAGCACCTTCAGGAGAGGGTGAAAAACCAACTCTATCCCAGTGAGAGTCAGCAACTACAGGAGAGGGTGAAAAACCAACTGTATCCCAGTGAGAGTCAGCACCTTCAGGAGAAGGTGAAAAACCAACTGTATCCCAGTGAGAGTCAGCACCTTCAGGAGAGGGTGAAAAACCAACTGTATCCCAGTGAGAGTCAGCACCTTCAGGAGAGGGTGAAAAACCAACTGGATCCCAGTGAGAGTCAGCACCGTCAGCAAAGGGTGAAAAACCAACTGTATCCCAGTGAGAGTCAGCATCTTCAGGAGATGGTGAAAAACCAACTGTATCCCAGTGAGAGTCAGCACCTTCAGGAGAGGGTGAAAAACCATCTGTATCCCACTGAGAGTCAGCACCTGCAGGAGAGGGTGAAAAACCAACTGCATCCCAGTGAGAGTCAGCACCTCCAGGAGAGGGTGAAAAACCAATTGCATCCCAGTGCGAGTCAGCACCTTCAGGAGAGGGTGAAAAACCAATTATATCCCAGTGAGAGTCAGCACCTTCAGGAGAGGGTGAAAAACCAACTGCCTCCCAGTGAGAGTCAGCACATTCAGGAGAGGGTGAAAAACCAACTGTATCCCAGTGAGAGTCAGCACCTTCAGGAGAGGGTGAAAAACCAACTGTATCACAGTGAGAGTCAGCACCATCAGGAGAGGGTGAAAAACCAACTGCCTCCCAGTGAGAGTCAGCACATTCAGGAGAGGGTGAAAAACCAACTGTATCCCAGTGAGAGTCAGCACCTTCAGGAGAGGGTGAAAAACCAACTGTATCCCAGTGATAGTCAGCACCTCCAGGAGAGGGTGAAAAACCAATTGCATCCCAGTGCGAGTCAGCACCTTCAGGAGAGGGTGAAAAACCAACTGCATCCCAGTGAGAGTCAGCACATTCAGGAGAGGGTGAAAAACCAACTGTATCCCAGTGAGAGTCAGCACATTCAGGAGAGTGAGAAAAACCAACTGTATCCCAGTGAGAATCAGCACCTTCAGGAGAGGGTGAAAAACCAATTGGATGCCAGTGAGAGTCGGCACATTCAGGAGAGTGTAAAAAACCAACTGTATCCCAGTGAGAGTCAGTACCTTCAGGAGAGGGTGAAAAACCAACTGTATCCCAGTGAGAGTCGGCACATTCAGGAGAGTGTAAAAAACCAACTGTATCCCAGTGAGAGTCAGTACCTTCAGGAGAGGGTGAAAAACCAACTGTATCCCAGTGAGAGTCAGCACCTTCAGGAGACGGTGAAAAACCAACTGTATCCCAGTGAGAGTCAGCACCTTCAGGAGACGGTGAAAAACCAACTGTATCCCAGTGAGAGTCAGCACCTTCAGGAGACGGTGAAAAACCAACTGTATCCCAGTGAGAGTCAGCACCTTCAGGAGACGGTGAAAAACCAACTGTATCCCAGTGAGAGTCAGCACCTTCAGGAGAGAGTGAAAAACCAACTGTATCCCAGTGAGAGTCAGCACATTCAGGAGAGGGTGAAAAACCAACTGTATCCCAGTGAGAGTCAGCACCTTCAGGAGAGGGTGAAAAACCAACTGTATCCCAGTGAGAGTCAGCACCTTCAGAAGAGCGTGAAAAACCGACTGTATCCCAGTGAGAGTCAGCACCTTCAGGAGAGTGTGAAAAACCAACTGTATTCCAGTGAGAGTCAGCACCTTCAGAAGAGCGTGAAAAACCAACTGTATCCCAGTGAGAGTCAGCACCTTCAGGAGAGGGTGAAAAATCAACTGTATCCCAGTGAGAGTCTGCACATTCAGGAGAGGGTGAAAAACCAACTGTATCCCAGTGAGAGTCAGCACCTTCAGAAGAGCGTGAAAAACCAACTGTATCCCAGTGAGAGTCAGCACCTTCAGGAGAGGGTGAAAAATCAACTGTATCCCAGTGAGAGTCTGCACATTCAGGAGAGGGTGAAAAACCAACTGTATCCCAGTGAGAGTCCGCACCTTCAGGAGAGGTTGAAAAACCAACTGTATCCCAGTGAGAGTCAGCAACTACAGGAGAGGTTGAAAAACCAACTGTATCCCAGTGAGAGTCAGCAACTACAGGAGAGGGTGAAAAACCAACTGTATCCCAGTGAGTGTCCGCACCTTCATGAGAGGGTTAAGACCCAACTGTATCCCAGTGAGAGTCAGCACCTTCAGGAGAGGGTGAAAAACCAACTGTATCCCAGTGAGAGCCAGCACCTTCAGGGGAGGGTGAAAAACCAACTGTATCCCAGTGAGAGTCAGCACCTTCAGGAGATGGTGGAAAAACAAATGTATCCCAGTGAGAGTCAGCACCTTCAGGAGAGGGTGAAAAATCAACTGTATCCCAGTGAGAATCAGCACCTTCAGGAGAGGGTGAAAAACCAACTGTACCCCAGTGAGAGTCAGCACCTTCAGGAGAGGGTGAAAGACCAACTGTATCTCAGCGAGAGTCAGCACCTTCAGGAGAGGGTGAAAAACCAAATGTATCCCAGTGAGAGTCAGCACCTTCAGGAGAGGGTGAAAAACCAACTGTATCCCAGTGAGAGTCAGCACCTACAGGAGAGTGAGAAAAACCAACTGTATCCCAGTGAGAATCAGCACCTTCAGGAGAGGGTGAAAGACTAACTGTATCCCAGTGAGAGTCAGCACCTTCAGGAGAGGGTGAAAAACCAACTGTATCCCAGTGAGAGTCAGCACCTTCAGGAGAGGGTGAAAAACCAACTGTATCCCAGTGAGAGTCAGCACCTTCAGGAGAGGGTGAAAAACCAACTGTATCCCAGTGAGAGTGAGCACCTTCAGGAGAGGGTGAAAAACCAACTGTATCCCAGTGAGTGTCAGCACCTTCAGCAGAGAGTGAAAAACCAACTGTATCCCAGTGAGAGTCAGCACCTTCAGCAGAGAGTGAAAAACCAACTGTATCCCAGTGAGAGTCAGCACCTTCAGGAGAGAGTGAAAAACCAACTGTATCCCAGTGAGAGTCAGCAGCTTCAGGAGACCCTGAAAAACCAACTGTATCCCAGTGAGATTCAGCACCTTCAGCAGAGGGTAAGAAAAACCAATTGAATCCCAGTGAGAGTCATCAACTTCAGGAGAGGGTGAAAAACCAACTGTATCCCAGTGAGAGTCAGCACATTCAGGAGAGGGTGAAAAACCAACTGTATCCCAGTGAGAGTCCGCACCTTCAGGAGAGGTTGAAAAACCAAATGTATCCCAGTGAGAGTCAGCAACTACAGGAGAGGGTGAAAAACCAACTGTATCCCAGTGAGAGTCAGCACCTTCAGGAGAGGGTGAAAAACCAACTGTATCCCAGTGAGAGTCAGCACCTTCAGGAGAGGGTGAAAAACCAAATGTATCCCAGTGAGATTCAGCAACTACAGGAGAGGGTGAAAAACCAACTGTATCCCAGTGAGAGTCAGCACCTTCAGGAGAGGGTGAAAAACCAACTGTATCCCAGTGAGAGTCAGCACCTTCAGGAGAGGTTGAAAAACCAACTGTATTCCAGTGAGAGTCAGCACCTTCAGGAGAGGGTGAAAAACCAACTGTATCCCAGTGAGATTCAGCATCTTCAGGAGAGGGAGAGAAAAACCAACTGTATCCCAGTGAGAGTCAGCACCTTCAGGAGAGGGTGAAAATCCAACTGTATCCCAGTGAGCATCAGCAACTTCAGGAGAGAGTGAAAAACCAATTGTATCCCAGTGAGAGTCAGCACCTTCAGGAGAGGGTGAAAAACCAACTGTATCCCAGTGAGAGTCAGCACCTTCAGGAGAGTGTGAAAAACCAATTATATCCCAGTGAGACTCAGCACATTCAGGAGAGGGTGAAAAACCAACTGTATCCCATTGAGAGTCAGCACCTTCAGGAGAGTGAGAAAAACCAACTGTATCCCAGTGAGAGTCAGCACCTTCAGGAGAGAGTGAAAAACCAACTGTATCCCAGTGAGAGTCAGCACCTTCAGGAGAGGGTGAAAAACCAACTGTATCCCAGTGAGAGTCAGCAACTTCAGGAGAGAGTGAAAAACTAATTGTATCCCAGTGAGAGTCAGCACCTTCAGGAGAGTGTGAAAAAACCAATTATATCCCAGTGAGAGTCAGCACCTTCAGGAGAGGGTGAAAAACCAACAGCACCCCAGTGAGATTCAGCACCTTCAGGAGAGGGTGAGAAAAACCAATTGAATCCCAGTGAGAGTCAGCAACTTCAGGAGAGGGTGAAAAACCAACTGTATCCCAGTGAGAGTCAGCACATTCAGCAGAGGGTGAAAAACCAACTGTATCCCAGTGAGAGTCCGCACCTTCAGGAGAGGTTGAAAAACCAACTGCATCCCAGTGAGAGTCAGCAACTACAGGAGAGGGTGAAAAACCAACTGTATCCCAGTGAGAGTCAGCACCTTCAGGAGAGGATGAAAAACCAACTGTATCCCAGTGAGAGTCAGCACCTTCAGGAGAGGGTGAAAAACCAACTGTATCCCAGTGAGAGTCAGCAACTGCAGGAGAGGGTGAAAAACCAACTGTATCCCAGTGAGAGTCAGCACCTTCAGGAGAGTGAGAAAAACCAACTGTATCCCAGTGAGAGTCAGCACCTTCAGGAGAGGGTGAAAAACAAACTGTATCCCAGTGAGAGTCAGCACCTGAAGGAGAGAGTGAAAAACCAACTGTATTCCAGTGAGAGTCAGCACCTTCAGGAGAGAGTGAACAACCAACTGTATCCCAGTGAGAGTCAGCACCTTCAGGAGAGAGTGAAAAACCAACTGTATCCCAGTGAGAGTCAGCAGCTTCAGGAGACCCTGAAAAACCAAATGTATCCCAGTGAGAGTCAGCACCTTCAGGAGAGGGTGAGAAAAAACAATTGAATCCCAGTGAGAGTCAGCACCTTCAGGAGAGGGTGAAAAACCAACTGTATCCCAGTGAGAGTCAGCACATTCAGGAGAGGGTGAAAAACCCACTGTATCCCAGTGAGAGTCAGCACCTTCGGGAGAGGGTGAAAAACCGACTGTATCCCAGTGAGAGTCAGCACATTAAGGAGAGGGTGAAAAACCAACTGTATCCCAGTGAGAGTCAGCACCTTCAGGAAAAGGTGAAAAACCAACTGTATCCCAGTGAGAGTCAGCACATTCAGGAGAGGGTGAAAAACCAACTGGATCCCAGTGAGAGTCCGCACCTTCAGGAGAGGGTGAAAAACCAACTGTATCCCAGTGAGAGTCAGCAACTACAGGAGAGGGTGAAAAACCAACTGTATCCCAGTGAGAGTCAGCACCTTCAGGAGAGGGTGAAAAACCAACTGTATCCCAGTGAGAGTCAGCACCTTCAGGAGAGGGTGAAAAACCAACTGTATCCCAGTGAGAGTCAGCACCTTCAGGAGAGTGTGAAAAACCAACTGTATCCCAGTGAGAGTCAGAATCTTCAGGAGAGGGAGAGAAAAAACAACTGTGTCCCAGTGAGAGTCCGGATCTTCAGGAGAGAGTGAAAAACGAACTGTATCCCATTGAGAGTCAGCACCTTCAGGAGAGATTGAAAAACCAACTGCATCCCAGTGAGAGTCAGCACCTTCAGGAGTGATTGAAAAACCAACTGTACCCCAGTGAGAGTCAGCACATTCAGGAGAGGGTGAAAAACCAACTGTATCCCATTGAGAGTCAGCACCTTCAGGAGAGTGAGAAAAACCAACTGTATCCCAGTGAGAGTCAGCACCTTCAGGAGAGAGTGAAAAACCAACTGTATCCCAGTGAGAGTCAGCACCTTCAGGAGAGGGTGAAAAACCAACTGTATCCCAGTGAGAGTCAGCAACTTCAGGAGAGAGTGAAAAACCAATTGGATCCCAGTGAGAGTCAGCATCTTCAGGAGAGTGTGAAAAACCAATTATATCCCAGTGAGAGTCAGCACCTTCAGGAGAGGGTGAAAAACCAACTGTATCCCAGTGAGAGTCAGCACCTTCGGGAGAGAGTGAAAAACCAACTGCATCCCAGTGAGAGTCAGCAGCTTCAGGAGACCCTGAAAAACCAACAGCACCCCAGTGAGATTCAGCACCTTCAGGAGAGGGTGAGAAAAACCAATTGAATCCCAGTGAGAGTCAGCAACTTCAGGAGAGGGTGAAAAACCAACTGTATCCCAGTGAGAGTCAGCACATTCAGCAGAGGGTGAAAAACCAACTGTATCCCAGTGAGAGTCCGCACCTTCAGGAGAGGTTGAAAAACCAACTGCATCCCAGTGAGAGTCAGCAACTACAGGAGAGGGTGAAAAACCAACTGTATCCCAGTGAGAGTCAGCACCTTCAGGAGAGGATGAAAAACCAACTGTATCCCAGTGAGAGTCAGCACCTTCAGGAGAGGGTGAAAAACCAACTGTATCCCAGTGAGAGTCAGCAACTACAGGAGAGGGTGAAAAACCAACTGTATCCCAGTGAGAGTCGGCACCGTCAGCAAAGGGTGAAAAACCAACTGTATCCCAGTGAGCGTCAGCACCTTCAGTGGATGGTGAAAAACCAACTGTATCCCAGTGAGAGTCAGCACCTTCAGGAGAGGGTGAAAGACCAACTGTATCCCAGTGAGAGTCAGCAACTTCAGGAGAGGGTGAAAAACCAACTGGATACCAGTGAGAGTCAGCACCTTCAGGAGCGGGTGAAAAACCAACTGTATCCCAGTGAGAGTCAGCACCTTCAGGAGTGGGTGAAAAACCAACTGTATCCCAGTGAGAGTCAGCACCTTCAGGAGAGGATGAAAAACCAACTGTATCCCAGTGAGAGTCAGCACATTCAGGAAAGGGTGAAAAACCAACTGTATCCCAGTGAGAGTCAGCACCTTCAGGAGAGGGTGAAAAACCAACTGTATCCCAGTGAGAGTCAGCACATTCAGGAAAGGTTGAAAAACCAACTGTATCCCAGTGCGAGTCAGCACCTTCAGGAGAGGGTGAAAAACCAATTATATCCCAGTGAGAGTCAGCACATTCAGGGGAGGGTGAAAAACCAACTGTATCCCAGTGAGAGTCAGCACCTTCAGGAGAGTGAGAAAAACCAACTGTATCCCAGTGAGAGTCAGCACCTTCAGGAGAGGGTGAAAAACAAACTGTATCCCAGTGAGAGTCAGCACCTTAAGGAGAGAGTGAAAAACCAACTGTATCCCAGTGAGAGTCAGCACCTTCAGGAGAGAGTGAACAACCAACTGTATCCCAGTGAGAGTCAGCACCTTAAGGAGACGGTGAAAAACCAACTGTATCCCAGTGAGAGTCAGCACCTTCAGGAGAGAGTGAAAAACCAACTGTATCCCAGTGAGAGTCAGCAGCTTCAGGAGACCCTGAAAAACCAACTGTATCCCAGTGAGAGTCAGCACCTTCAGGAGAGGGTGAGAAAAACCAATTGAATCCCAGTGAGAGTCAGCACCTTCAGGAGAGGGTGAAAAACCAACTGTATCCCAGTGAGAGTCAGCACATTCAGGAGAGGGTGAAAACCCCACTGTATCCCAGTGAGAGTCAGCACCTTCGGGAGAGGGTGAAAACCGACTGTATCCCAGTGAGAGTCAGCACATTAAGGAGAGGGTGAAAAACCAACTGTATCCCAGTGAGAGTCAGCACCTTCAGGAAAAGGTGAAAAACCAACTGTATCCCAGTGAGAGTCAGCACATTCAGGAGAGGGTGAAAAACCAACTGGATCCCAGTGAGAGTCCGCACCTTCAGGAGAGGGTGAAAAACCAACTGTATCCCAGTGAGAGTCAGCAACTACAGGAGAGGGTGAAAAACCAACTGTATCCCAGTGAGAGTCAGCACCTTCAGGAGAGGGTGAAAAACCAACTGTATCCCAGTGAGAGTCAGCACCTTCAGGAGAGGGTGAAAAACCAACTGTATCCCAGTGAGAGTCAGCACCTTCAGGAGAGGGTGAAAAACCAACTGTATCCCAGTGAGAGTCAGAATCTTCAGGAGAGGGAGAGAAAAAACAACTGTGTCCCAGTGAGAGTCCGGATCTTCAGGAGAGAGTGAAAAACCAACTGTGTCCCATTGAGAGTCAGCACCTTCAGGAGAGATTGAAAAACCAACTGCATCCCAGTGAGAGTCAGCACCTTCAGGAGTGATTGAAAAACCAACTGTACCCCAGTGAGAGTCAGCACCTTCAGGAGAGGGTGAAAAACCAACTGTATCCCAGTGAGATTCTGCAACTTCAGGAGACTGTGAAAAACCAACTGTATCCCAGTGAGAGTCAGCACCTTCAGGAGAGGGTGAAAAACCAACTGTATCCCAGTGAGGGTCAGCACCTTCAGGAGAGTGTGAAAAACCAACTGTATCCCAGTGAGAGTCAACACCTTCAGGATAGAGTGAAAAACCAACAATATCCCAGTGAGAGTCAGCAACTTCAGGAGAGGTTGAAAAACCAACTGTACCCCAGTGAGAGTCAGCAAATGCAGGAGAGGTTGAAAAACCAACTGTATCCCAGTGAGAGTCAGAACCTTCAGGAGAGATTGAAAAACCAACTGCATCCCAGTGAGAGTCAGCACCTTCAGGAGAGTGTGAAAAACCAACTGTATCCCAGTGAGAGTCAGCACCTTCAGGAGAGGGTGAAAAACCAACTGTATCCCAGTGAGAGTCAGCACCATCAGGCTAGAGTGAAAAACCAACAATATCCCAGTGAGAGTCAGCAACTTCAGGAGAGGTTGAAAAACCAACTGTACCCGAGTGAGAGTCAGCAACTGCAGGAGAGGTTGAAAAACCAACTTTATTCCAGTGAGTGTCAGCACCTTCAGGAGATGGTGAAAAAACAACTGTATCCCAGTGAGAGTCAGCACCTTCAGGAAAGGGTGAAAAACCAACTGTATCCCAGTGAGAGTCAGAATCTTCAGGAGAGGGAGAGAAAAACCAACTGTATCCCAGTGAGTGTCCGCACCTTCAGGAGAGGGTGAAAAACCAACTGTATCCCAGTGAGAGCCAGCACCTTCAGGAGAGGGTGAAAAACCAACTGGATCCCAATGAGAGTCAGCACCTTCAGAAGAGGGTGAAAAACCAACGGTATCCCAGTGAGAGTCAGCAACTTCAGGAGAGGCTGAAAAACCAACTGCATCCCAGTGAGAGTCAGCACCTTCAGGAGAGGGTGAAAAACCAACTATATCCTCGTGAGAGTCAGGAACTTCAGGAGAGGGTGAAAAACCAACCTTATCCCATTGAGAATCAGCGCCTTCAGGAGAGGGTGAAAAACAAATGTATCCCAATGAGTGTCAGCACCTTCAGGAGAGGGTGAAAAACTAACTGTATCCCAGTGAGAGTCAGCACCTTCAGGAGAGTGTGAAAAACCAACTGTATCCCAGTGAGAGTCAGCAACTTCAGGATAGGTTGAAAAACCAACTGTACCCCAGTGAGAGTCAGCAACTTCAGGAGAGGTTGAACAACCAACTGCATCCCATTGAGAGTCAGCACCTTCAGGAGAGTGAGAAAAAGCAACTGTATCCCAGTGAGAGTCAGCACCTTCAGGAGAAGATGAAAAACCAACTGTATCCCATTGAGAGTCAGCACCTTCAGGAGAGGGTGAAAAACCAACTGTATCCCATTGAGAGTCAGCATCTTCAGGAGAAGGTGAAAAACCAAATGTATCCCAGTGAGAAGCAGCACCTTCAGGAGAGGGTGAAAAACAAATGTATCCCAATGAGAGTCAGCACCTTCAGGAGAGGGTGAAAAACCAACTGTATCCCAGTGAGAGTCAGCACCTTCAGGAGAGGGTGAAAAACCAACTGTATCCCAGTGAGATTCAGCACCTTCAGGAGAGTGTGAAAAACCAACTGTATCCCAGTGAGAGTCAGCACCTTCAGGAGAGTGTGAAAAACCAACTGTATCCCAGTGAGAGTCAGCACCTTCAGGACAGAGTGAAAAACCAACAATATCCAAGTGAGAGTCAGCACCTTCAGGAGAGGTTGAAAAACCAACTGTATCCCAGTGAGAGTCAGCACCTTCATGACAGAGTGAAAAACGAACAATATCCAAGTGAGAGTCAGCACCTTCAGGAGAGGTTGAA
The DNA here is from genome assembly GCF_035084215.1 of Heptranchias perlo. Lineage (NCBI taxonomy): Eukaryota > Metazoa > Chordata > Chondrichthyes > Hexanchiformes > Hexanchidae > Heptranchias > Heptranchias perlo. The sequence continues at coordinate 19,214,329 of NC_090370.1, forward strand.
AAACCAACTGCACCCCAGTGAGAGTCAGCAACTGCAGCAGAGGTTGATAAACCAACTGTATCCCAGTAAGAGTCAGCACCTTCAGGAGAGATTGAAAAACCAACTGCATCCCAGTGAGAGTCAGCACCTTCAGGAGAGGGTGAAAAACCAACTGTATCCCAGTGAGAGTCAGCACCTTCAGGAGAGGGTGAAAAACCAACTGTATCCCAGTCAGAGTGCGCACCTTCAGGAGAGGGTGAAAAACCAACTGTATCCCAGTGAGAATCAGCACCTTCAGGAGAGGGTGAAAAACCAACTGTATCCCAGTGAGAGTCAACACCTTCAGGAGAGTGTGAAAAACCAACTGTATCCCAGTGAGAGTCAACACCTTCAGGAGAGTGTGAAAAACCAACTGTATCCCAGTGAGAGTCAACACCTTCAGGAGAGTGTGAAAAACCAACTGTACCCCAGTGAGAGTCAGCAACTTCAGGATAGGTTGAAAAACCAACTGTACCCCAGTGAGAGTCAGATACTTCAGGAGAGGTTGAAAAACCAACTGTATCCCATTGAGAGTCAGCACCTTCAGGAGAGATTGAAAAACCAACTGCATCCCCGTGAGAGTCAGCACCTTCAGGAGAGGGTGAAAAACCAATTGTGTCCCAGTGAGAGTCAGCACCTTCAGGAGAGGGTGAAAAACCAACTGTATCCCAGTGAGATTCAGCACCTTCAGGAGAGTGTGAAAAACCAACTGTATCCCAGTAAGAGTCAGCACCTTCAGGAGAGTGTGAAAAACCAACTGTACCCCAGTGAGAGTCAGCAACTTCAGGAGAGGTTGAAAAACCAACTGTATCCCATTGAGAGTCAGCACCTTCAGGAGAGATTGAAAAACCAACTGCATCCCCGTGAGAGTCAGCACCTTCAGGAGAGGCTGAAAAACCAACTGTATCCCAGTGACAGTCAGCACCTTCAGGAGAGGGTGAAAAACACATAGTATCCCAGTGAGATTCAGCACCTTCAGGAGAGTGTGAAAAACCAACTGTATCCCAGTGAGAGTCAGCACCTTCAGGAGAGTGTGAAAAACCAACTGGATCCCAGTGAGAGTCAGCACCTTCAGGAGAGTGTGAAAAACCAACTGTATCCCAGTGAGAGTCAGCACCTTCAGGAGAGTGTGAAAAACCAACTGTATCCCAGTGAGAGTCAGCACCTTCAGGAGAGTGTGAAAAACCAACTGGATCCCAGTGAGAGTCAGCACCTTCAGGAGAGTGTGAAAAACCAACTGTATCCCAGTGAGAGTCAGCACCTTCAGGAGATGGTGGAAAAACAAATGTATCCCAGTAAGAGTCAGCACCTTCAGGAGAGGGTGAAAATCCAACTGTATCCCAGTGAGAGTCAGCACCTTCAGGAGAGTGTGAAAAACCAACTGTATCCCAGTGAGAGTCAGCACCTTCAGGAGAGTGTGAAAAACCAACTGTATCCCAGTGAGAGTCAGTACCTTCAGGAGAGGGTGAAAACCCAACTGTATCCCAGTGAGAGTCAGTACCTTCAGGAGAGGGTGAAAAACCAACTGTATCCCAGTGAGAGTCAGCACCTTCAGGAGAGGGAGATAAACCAACTGTATCCCAGTGAGAGTCAGCACCTTCAGGACAGAGTGAAAAACCAACAATATCCCAGTGAGAGTCAGCACCTTCAGGATAGAGTGAAAAACCAACAATATCCCAGTGAGAGTCAGCACCTTCAGGAGAGGTTGAAAAACCAACTGTACCCCAGTGAGAGTCAGCAACTGCAGGAGAGGTTGAAAAACCAACTGTATCCCAGTGAGAGTCAGCACCTTCAGGAGAGATTGAAAAACCAACTGCATCCCAGTGAGAGTCAGCACCTTCAGGAGAGTGTGAAAAACCAACTGTATCCCGGTGAGAGTCAGCACCTTCAGGAGAGGGTGAAAAACCAACTGCATCCCAGTGAGAGTCAGCACCTTCAGGAGAGTGTGAAAAACCAACTGTATCCCGGTGAGAGTCAGCACCTTCAGGAGAGGGTGAAAAACCAACTGTATCCCAGTGAGAGTCAGCACCATCAGGATAGAGTGAAAAACCAACAATATCCACGTGAGAGTCAGCAACTTCAGTAGAGGTTGAAAAACCAATTGTACCCCAGTGAGAGTCAGCAACTGCAGGAGTGGTTGAAAAACCAACTTTATTCCAGTGAGAGCCAGCACCTTCAGGAGATGGTGAAAAACCAACTGTATCCCAGTGAGTGTCAGCACCTTCAGGAGAGTGTGAAAATCCAACTGTACCCCAGTGAGAGTCAGCAACTTCAGGATAGGTTGAAAAACCAACTGTACCCCAGTGAGAGTCAGCAACTTCAGGAGAGGTTGAAAAACCAACTGTATCCCATTGAGAGTCAGCACCTTCAGGAGAGGTTGAAAAACCAACTGTATCCCAGTGAGAGTCAGCACCTTCAGGAGAGTGTGAAAAACCAACTGCATCCCAGTGAGAGTCAGCACCTTCAGGAGAGTGTGAAAAACCAACTGTATCCCAGTGAGAGTCAGCACCTTCAGGATAGAGTGAAAAACCAACAATATCCCAGTGAGAGTCAGCAACTTCAGGAGAGGTTGAAAAACCAACTGCACCCCAGTGAGAGTCAGCAACTGCAGGAGAGGTTGAAAAACCAACTGTATCCCAGTGAGAGTCAGCACCTTCAGGAGAGATTGAAAAACCAACTGCATCCCAGTGAGAGTCAGCACCTTCAGGAGAGGGTTAAAAACCAACTGTATCCCAGTGAGAGTCAGCACCTTCAGGAGAGGGTGAAAAACCAACTGTATCCCAGTGAGAGTCAGCACCTTCAGGAGAGGGTGAAAAACCAACTGTATCCCAGTCAGAGTGCGCACCTTCAGGAGAGGGAGAAAAACCAACTGTATCCCAGTGAGATTCAGCACCTTCAGGAGAGTGTGAAAAACCAACTGTATCCCAGTGAGAGTCAGCACATTCAGGAGAGTGTGAAAAACCAACTGTACCCCAGTGAGAGTCTGCAACTTCAGGATAGGTTGAAAAATCAACTGCACCCCAGTGAGTGTCAGCAACTTCAGGAGAGGTTGAAAAACCAACTGTAAGCCATTGAGAGTCAGCACCTTCAGGAGAGGGTGAAAAACCAACTGTATCCCAGTGAGAGTCAGACCCTTCAGGAGAGGGTGAAAAACCAACTGTATCCCAGTGAGAGTCAGCACCTTCAGGAGAGTGTGAAAAACCAACTGTATCCCAGTGAGAGTCAGCACCTTCAGGATAGAGTGAAAAACCAACAATATCCCAGTGAGAGTCAGCAACTTCAGGAGAGGTTGAAAAACCAACTGTACCCCAGTGAGAGTCAGCAACTGCAGGAGAGGTTGAAAAACCAACTGTATCCCAGTGAGAGTCAGCACCTTCAGGAGAGATTGAAAAACCAACTGCATCCCAGTGAGAGTCAGCACCTTCAGGAGTGTGTGAAAAACCAACTGCATCCCAGTGAGAGTCAGCACCTTCAGGAGGGGGTGAAAAACCAACTGTATCCCAGTGAGAGTCAGCACCTTCAGGAGAGGGTGAAAAACCAACTGTATCCCAGTGAGAGTCAGCACCTTCAGGAGAGGGTGAAAAACCAACTGTATCCCAGTCAGAGTCCGCACCTTCAGGAGAGGGTGAAAAACCAACTGTATCCCAGTGAGAATCAGCACCTTCAGGAGAGGGTGAAAAACCAACTGTATCCCAGTGTGATTCAGCACCTTCAGGAGAGTGTGAAAAACCAACTGTATCCCAGTGAGAGTCAGCACCTTCAGGAGAGGGTGAAAAACCAACTGTATCCCAGTGAGAGTCAGCACCTTCAGGAGAGGGTGAAAAACCAACTGTATCCCAGTGAGAGTCAGCACCTTCAGGAGAGGGTGAAAAACCAACTGTATCCCAGTCAGAGTCCGCACCTTCAGGAGAGGGTGAAAAACCAACTGTATCCCAGTGAGAATCAGCACCTTCAGGAGAGGGTGAAAAACCAACTGTATCCCAGTGTGATTCAGCACCTTCAGGAGAGTGTGAAAAACCAACTGTATCCCAGTGAGAGTCAGCACCTTCAGGAGAGTGTGAAAAACCAACTGTATCCCAGTGAGAGTCAGCACCTTCAGGATCGAGTGAAAAACCAACAATATCCCATTGAGAGTCAGCAACTTCAGGAGAGTTTGAAAAACCAACTCTGCCCCAGTGAGAGTCAGAAACTGCAGGAGAGGTTGAAAAACCAACTGTCTCCCAGTGAGTGTCAGCACCTTCAGGAGAGGGGGAAAAACCAACTGGATCCCAGTGAGAGTCAGCACCATCAGGATCGAGTGAAAAACCAACAAAATCCCAGTGAGAGTCAGCAACTTCAGGAGAGGTTGAAAAACCAACTGTGCCCCAGTGAGAGTCAGCAACTGCAGGAGAGGTTCAAAAACCAACTGTATCCCATTGAGAGTCAGCACCTTCAGGAGAGATTGAAAAACCAACTGCATCCCCGTGAGAGTCAGCACCTTCAGGAGAGGCTGAAAAACCAACTGTATCCCAGTGACAGTCAGCACCTTCAGGAGAGGGTGAAAAACACATAATATCCCAGTGAGATTCAGCACCTTCAGGAGAGTGTGAAAAACCAACTGTATCCCAGTGAGAGTCAGCACCTTCAGGAGAGTGTGAAAAACCAACTGGATCCCAGTGAGAGTCAGCACCTTCAGGAGAGTGTGAAAAACCAACTGTATCCCAGTGAGAGTCAGCACCTTCAGGAGAGTGTGAAAAACCAACTGTATCCCAGTGAGAGTCAGCACCTTCAGGAGAGTGTGAAAAACCAACTGGATCCCAGTGAGAGTCAGCACCTTCAGGAGAGTGTGAAAAACCAACTGTATCCCAGTGAGAGTCAGCACCTTCAGGAGATGGTGGAAAAACAAATGTATCCCAGTAAGAGTCAGCACCTTCAGGAGAGGGTGAAAATCCAACTGTATCCCAGTGAGAGTCAGCACCTTCAGGAGAGTGTGAAAAACCAACTGTATCCCAGTGAGAGTCAGCACCTTCAGGAGAGTGTGAAAAACCAACTGTATCCCAGTGAGAGTCAGTACCTTCAGGAGAGGGTGAAAACCCAACTGTATCCCAGTGAGAGTCAGTACCTTCAGGAGAGGGTGAAAAACCAACTGTATCCCAGTGAGAGTCAGCACCTTCAGGAGAGGGAGATAAACCAACTGTATCCCAGTGAGAGTCAGCACCTTCAGGACAGAGTGAAAAACCAACAATATCCCAGTGAGAGTCAGCACCTTCAGGATAGAGTGAAAAACCAACAATATCCCAGTGAGAGTCAGCACCTTCAGGAGAGGTTGAAAAACCAACTGTACCCCAGTGAGAGTCAGCAACTGCAGGAGAGGTTGAAAAACCAACTGTATCCCAGTGAGAGTCAGCACCTTCAGGAGAGATTGAAAAACCAACTGCATCCCAGTGAGAGTCAGCACCTTCAGGAGAGTGTGAAAAACCAACTGTATCCCGGTGAGAGTCAGCACCTTCAGGAGAGGGTGAAAAACCAACTGTATCCCAGTGAGAGTCAGCACCATCAGGATAGAGTGAAAAACCAACAATATCCACGTGAGAGTCAGCAACTTCAGTAGAGGTTGAAAAACCAATTGTACCCCAGTGAGAGTCAGCAACTGCAGGAGTGGTTGAAAAACCAACTTTATTCCAGTGAGAGCCAGCACCTTCAGGAGATGGTGAAAAACCAACTGTATCCCAGTGAGTGTCAGCACCTTCAGGAGAGTGTGAAAATCCAACTGTACCCCAGTGAGAGTCAGCAACTTCAGGATAGGTTGAAAAACCAACTGTACCCCAGTGAGAGTCAGCAACTTCAGGAGAGGTTGAAAAACCAACTGTATCCCATTGAGAGTCAGCACCTTCAGGAGAGGTTGAAAAACCAACTGTATCCCAGTGAGAGTCAGCACCTTCAGGAGAGTGTGAAAAACCAACTGCATCCCAGTGAGAGTCAGCACCTTCAGGAGAGTGTGAAAAACCAACTGTATCCCAGTGAGAGTCAGCACCTTCAGGATAGAGTGAAAAACCAACAATATCCCAGTGAGAGTCAGCAACTTCAGGAGAGGTTGAAAAACCAACTGCACCCCAGTGAGAGTCAGCAACTGCAGGAGAGGTTGAAAAACCAACTGTATCCCAGTGAGAGTCAGCACCTTCAGGAGAGATTGAAAAACCAACTGCATCCCAGTGAGAGTCAGCACCTTCAGGAGAGGGTTAAAAACCAACTGTATCCCAGTGAGAGTCAGCACCTTCAGGAGAGGGTGAAAAACCAACTGTATCCCAGTGAGAGTCAGCACCTTCAGGAGAGGGTGAAAAACCAACTGTATCCCAGTCAGAGTGCGCACCTTCAGGAGAGGGAGAAAAACCAACTGTATCCCAGTGAGATTCAGCACCTTCAGGAGAGTGTGAAAAACCAACTGTATCCCAGTGAGAGTCAGCACATTCAGGAGAGTGTGAAAAACCAACTGTACCCCAGTGAGAGTCTGCAACTTCAGGATAGGTTGAAAAATCAACTGCACCCCAGTGAGTGTCAGCAACTTCAGGAGAGGTTGAAAAACCAACTGTAAGCCATTGAGAGTCAGCACCTTCAGGAGAGGGTGAAAAACCAACTGTATCCCAGTGAGAGTCAGACCCTTCAGGAGAGGGTGAAAAACCAACTGTATCCCAGTGAGAGTCAGCACCTTCAGGAGAGTGTGAAAAACCAACTGTATCCCAGTGAGAGTCAGCACCTTCAGGATAGAGTGAAAAACCAACAATATCCCAGTGAGAGTCAGCAACTTCAGGAGAGGTTGAAAAACCAACTGTACCCCAGTGAGAGTCAGCAACTGCAGGAGAGGTTGAAAAACCAACTGTATCCCAGTGAGAGTCAGCACCTTCAGGAGAGATTGAAAAACCAACTGCATCCCAGTGAGAGTCAGCACCTTCAGGAGTGTGTGAAAAACCAACTGCATCCCAGTGAGAGTCAGCACCTTCAGGAGGGGGTGAAAAACCAACTGTATCCCAGTGAGAGTCAGCACCTTCAGGAGAGGGTGAAAAACCAACTGTATCCCAGTGAGAGTCAGCACCTTCAGGAGAGGGTGAAAAACCAACTGTATCCCAGTCAGAGTCCGCACCTTCAGGAGAGGGTGAAAAACCAACTGTATCCCAGTGAGAATCAGCACCTTCAGGAGAGGGTGAAAAACCAACTGTATCCCAGTGTGATTCAGCACCTTCAGGAGAGTGTGAAAAACCAACTGTATCCCATTGAGAGTCAGCACCTTCAGGAGAGGGTGAAAAACCAACTGTATCCCAGTGAGAGTCAGCACCTTCAGGAGAGGGTGAAAAACCAACTGTATCCCAGTGAGAGTCAGCACCTTCAGGAGAGGGTGAAAAACCAACTGTATCCCAGTCAGAGTCCGCACCTTCAGGAGAGGGTGAAAAACCAACTGTATCCCAGTGAGAATCAGCACCTTCAGGAGAGGGTGAAAAACCAACTGTATCCCAGTGTGATTCAGCACCTTCAGGAGAGTGTGAAAAACCAACTGTATCCCAGTGAGAGTCAGCACCTTCAGGAGAGTGTGAAAAACCAACTGTATCCCAGTGAGAGTCAGCACCTTCAGGATAGAGTGAAAAACCAACAATATCCCAGTGAGAGTCTGCAACTTCAGGATAGGTTGAAAAATCAACTGCACCCCAGTGAGTGTCAGCAACTTCAGGAGAGGTTGAAAAACCAACTGTAAGCCATTGAGAGTCAGCACCTTCAGGAGAGGGTGAAAAACCAACTGTATCCCAGTGAGAGTCAGACCCTTCAGGAGAGGGTGAAAAACCAACTGTATCCCAGTGAGAGTCAGCACCTTCAGGAGAGTGTGAAAAACCAACTGTATCCCAGTGAGAGTCAGCACCTTCAGGATAGAGTGAAAAACCAACAATATCCCAGTGAGAGTCAGCAACTTCAGGAGAGGTTGAAAAACCAACTGTACCCCAGTGAGAGTCAGCAACTGCAGGAGAGGTTGAAAAACCAACTGTATCCCAGTGAGAGTCAGCACCTTCAGGAGAGATTGAAAAACCAACTGCATCCCAGTGAGAGTCAGCACCTTCAGGAGTGTGTGAAAAACCAACTGCATCCCAGTGAGAGTCAGCACCTTCAGGAGGGGGTGAAAAACCAACTGTATCCCAGTGAGAGTCAGCACCTTCAGGAGAGGGTGAAAAACCAACTGTATCCCAGTGAGAGTCAGCACCTTCAGGAGAGGGTGAAAAACCAACTGTATCCCAGTCAGAGTCCGCACCTTCAGGAGAGGGTGAAAAACCAACTGTATCCCAGTGAGAATCAGCACCTTCAGGAGAGGGTGAAAAACCAACTGTATCCCAGTGTGATTCAGCACCTTCAGGAGAGTGTGAAAAACCAACTGTATCCCATTGAGAGTCAGCACCTTCAGGAGAGGGTGAAAAACCAACTGTATCCCAGTGAGAGTCAGCACCTTCAGGAGAGGGTGAAAAACCAACTGTATCCCAGTGAGAGTCAGCACCTTCAGGAGAGGGTGAAAAACCAACTGTATCCCAGTCAGAGTCCGCACCTTCAGGAGAGGGTGAAAAACCAACTGTATCCCAGTGAGAATCAGCACCTTCAGGAGAGGGTGAAAAACCAACTGTATCCCAGTGTGATTCAGCACCTTCAGGAGAGTGTGAAAAACCAACTGTATCCCAGTGAGAGTCAGCACCTTCAGGAGAGTGTGAAAAACCAACTGTATCCCAGTGAGAGTCAGCACCTTCAGGATCGAGTGAAAAACCAACAATATCCCATTGAGAGTCAGCAACTTCAGGAGAGTTTGAAAAACCAACTCTGCCCCAGTGAGAGTCAGAAACTGCAGGAGAGGTTGAAAAACCAACTGTCTCCCAGTGAGTGTCAGCACCTTCAGGAGAGGGGGAAAAACCAACTGGATCCCAGTGAGAGTCAGCACCATCAGGATCGAGTGAAAAACCAACAAAATCCCAGTGAGAGTCAGCAACTTCAGGAGAGGTTGAAAAACCAACTGTGCCCCAGTGAGAGTCAGCAACTGCAGGAGAGGTTCAAAAACCAACTGTATCCCAGTGAGAGTCAGCACCTTCAGGAGAGATTGAAAAACCAACTGAATCCCAGTGAGAGTCAGCGCCTTCAGGAGAAGGTGAAAAACCAACTGTATCACATTGAGAGTCAGCACCTTCAGGAGAGGGTGAAAAACCAACTGTATCCCAGTTAGAGTCAGCGCCTTCAGGAGAAGGTGAAAAACCAACTGTTTCCCATTGAGAGTCAGCACCTTCAGGAGAGGGTGAAAAACCAACTGCATCCCAGTGAGAGTCAGCACCTTCAGGAGAGGGTGAAAATCCAAATGTATTCCAGTGAGAGTCAGCACCTTCATGACACGTTGAAAATCCAACTGTATCCCAGTGAGAGTCAGCACCTTCAGGAGAGGGTGAAAAACCAACTGTATCCCAGTGAGAGTCAGCACCTTCATGACATTTTGAAAAACCAACTGTATCCCAGTGAGAGTCAGCACCTTCAGGAGAGGGTGAAAAACCAACTGTATCCCAGTGAGAGTCAGCACCTTCAGGAGAGGGTGAAAAACCATCTGTATCCCAGTGAGAGTCAGCACCTTCAGGAGAGGGTGAAAAACCAACTGTACCCATTGAGAGTCAGCACATTCAGGAGAGGTTGAGAGACCATCTGTATCCCAGTGAGAGTCAGCAACTTCAGGAGAGGGTGAAAAACCAACTGTCCCCCAGTGAGAGTCAGCACCTTCAGGAGAGGGTGAAAAACCAACTGTACCCCAGTGAGATTCAGAAACTTCAGGAGAGGTTGAAAAACCAACTGTCTCCCAGTGAGAGTCAGCACCTTCAGGAGAGATTGAAAAACCTCCTGCATCCCAGTGAGAGTCAGCACCTTCAGGAGAGGGTGAAAAACCAACTGTATCCCAGTTAGAGTCAGCACCTTCAGGAGAAGGTGAAAAACCAACTGTATCCCATTGAGAGTCAGCACCTTCAGGAGAGGGTGAAAAACCAACTGTATCCCAGTGAGAGTCAGCACCTTCAGGAGAGGGTGAAAAACCAACTGTAACCCATTGAGAGTCAGCACCTTCAGGAGAGGGTGAAAAACCAACTGTATCCCAGTGAGAGTCAGCACCTTCAGGAGAGGGTGAAAAACCAACTGTATCCCAGTGAGAGTCAGCACCTTCAGGAGAGGGTGAAAATCCAACTGTATCCCAGTGAGACTCAGCACCTTCAGGAGAGTGTGAAAAACCAACTGTATCCCAGTGAGAGTCAGCACCTTCAGGAGAGGGAGAAAAACCAACTTTATCCCGGTGAGTGTCAGCACCTTCAGGAGAGGATGAAAAACCAACTGGACCCCAGTGAGAGTTCGCACGTTCAGGAGAGGGTGAAAAACCAACTGTATCCCAGTGAGAGTCAGCACCTTCAGGAGAGTGTGAAAAAACAACTGTATCCCATTGAGAGTCAGCAGCTTCAGGAGAGGGTGAAAAACCAACTGTATCCCAGTGAGATTCAGCACCATCAGGAGAGGGTGAAAAACCAACTGTATCCCAGTGAGAGTCGGCACCTTCTGGAGAGGGAGAAAAACCAATTGTATCCCAGTGAGAGTCAGCACCTTCAGGAGAGAGTGAAAAACCAACAGTATCCCATTGAGAGTCAGCACCTTCAGGATGGGGTGAAAATCCTACTGTACCCCAGTGAGAGTCAGCACCTTCAGGAGAAGGTGAAAAACCACCTGTTTCCCAGTGAGAGTCAGCACCTTCAGGAGAGGGTGAAAAACCAACTGTATCCTCGTGAGAGTCAGCACCTTCAGGAGAGAGTGAAAAACCAACTGGATCCCAGTGAGAGTCAACACCTTCAGGAGAGGGTGAAAAACCAACTGTATCCCAGTGAGAGTCAGCACCTTCAGCAGAGAGTGAAAATCCAACTGTATCCCAGTGTGAGTCAGCACCTTCAGGAGAGGGTGAAAAACCAACTGCATCCCAGTGAGAGTCAGCACCTTCAGGAGAGGGTGAAAAACCAACTGTACACCAGAGAGAGTCAGCACCTTCAGTAGAGGGTGAAAAACCAACTGTATCCCAGTGAGAGTCAGCATCTTCAGTAGAGGTTGAAAAACCAACTGTCTCCCAGTGAGAGTCAGTATCTTCAGGAGAGGGTGAAAAACCAACTGTATCCCAGTGAGAGTCAGCACCTTCAGGAGAGGGTGAAAAACCAACTGTATCCCAGTGAGAGTCAGCACCTTCAGGAAAGGTTGAAAAACCAACTGTCTCCCAGAGAGAGTCAGCACCTTCAGGAGAGGGTGAAAAACCAACTGTATTTCAATGAGAGTCAGCAACTTCAGGGGAGGGTGAAATACCAACTGTATCCCAGTGAGAGTCAGCACCTTCCGGAGAGGGTGAAAAACCAACTGTATCCCAGTGAGACGCAGCACCTTCAGGAGAGGATAAAAAAACAACTGTATCCCAGTGAGAGTCAGAACCTTCAGCAGAGGGTGAGAAACCAACTGTATCCCAGTGAGAGTCAGCAACTTCGGTAGAGGTTGAAAAACCAACTGTACCCCAGTGAGAGTCAGCAACTTCAGGAGAGGTTGAAAAACCAACTGTATCCCAGTGAGAGTCAGCACCTTCAGGAGAGGGTGAAAAACCAACTGTATCCCAGTGAGAGTCAGCCCCTTCAGGAGAGGGTGAAAAACCAACTGTATCCCAGTGAGAGTCAGCACCTTCAGGAGAGGGTGAAAAACCAACTGTATCCAAGTGAGAATTAGCACCTTCAGGAGAGGGTGAAAAACCAACTGTATCCCAGTGAGAGTCAGCACCTTCAGGAGAGGGTGAAAAACCAACTGTATCCAAGTGAGACTCAGCACCTTCAGGAGAGGGTGAAAAATCAACTGTATCCCAGTGAGAGTCAGCACCTTCAGGAGAGGGTGAAAAACCAACTGTATCCCAGTGAGAGTCAGCACCATCAGGAGAGGGTGAAAAACCAACTGTATCCCAGTGAGAGTCAGCACCTTCGGCAGAGGGTGAAAAACCAACTGTGACCCAGTGAGAGTCAGCACCATCAGGAGAGGGTGAAAAACCAACTGTATCCCAGTGAGAGTCAGCACCTTCAGGAGAGGGTGAGAAAAACCATCTGTATCCCAGTGAGAGTCAGCACCATCAGGAGAGGGTGAAAAACCTCCTTTATCCCAGTGAGATTCAGCACCTTCAGGAGAGGTTTGAAAACCAACTGTTTCCCAGTGAGAGTCAGCACCTTCAGGAGAGGGTGACAAACCAACTGTATCCCAGTGAGAGTCAGCACCTTCAGGAGAGGGTGAAAAACCAACTGTATCCCAGTGAGAGTCAGCACCTTCAGGAGAGGGTGAGAAAAACCAACTGCATCCCAGTGAGATTCAGCAACTTCAGGAGAGGTTGAAAAACCAACTGTATCCCAGTGAGAGTCGGCACCTTCTGGAGAGGGAGAAAAACCAATTGTATCCCAGTGAGAGTCAGCACCTTCAGGAGAGGGTGAAAAACCAACTGTATCCCAATGAGTTTCAGCACCTTCAGCAGAGAGGGTGAAAAGCCAACTGTATCCCAGCGACAGTCAGAACCTTCAGGAGAGGGTGAAAAACCAACAGTATCCCATTGAGAGTCAGCACCTTCAGGATGGGGTGAAAATCCTACTGTACCCCAGTGAGAGTCAGCACCTTCAGGAGAAGGTGAAAAACCAACTGTTTCCCAGTGAGAGTCAGCACCTTCAGGAGAGGGTGAAAAACCAACTGTATCCTCGTGAGAGTCAGCACCTTCAGGAGAGAGTGAAAAACCAACTGGATCCCAGTGAGAGTCAGCACCTTCAGGAGAGGGTGAAAAACCAACTGTATCCCAGTGAGAGTCAGCACCTTCAGCAGAGAGTGAAAATCCAACTGTATCCCAGTGTGAGTCAGCACCTTCAGGAGAGGGTGAAAAACCAACTGCATCCCAGTGAGAGTCAGCACCTTCAGGAGAGGGTGAAAAACCAACTGTACACCAGAGAGAGTCAGCACCTTCAGTAGAGGGTGAAAAACCAACTGTATCCCAGTGAGAGTCAGCATCTTCAGTAGAGGGTGAAAAACCAACTGTCTCCCAGTGAGAGTCAGTATCTTCAGGAGAGGGTGAAAAACCAACTGTATCCCAGTGAGAGTCAGCACCTTCAGGAGAGGGTGAAAAAAAAACTGTATCCCAGTGAGAGTCAGCACCTTCAGGAGAGGTTGAAAAACCAACTGTCTCCCAGAGAGAGTCAGCACCTTCAGGAGAGGGTGAAAAACCGACTGTATTTCAATGAGAGTCAGCAACTTCAGGGGAGGGTGAAATACCAACTGTATCCCAGTGAGAGTCAGCACCTTCCGGAGAGGGTGAAAAACCAACTGTATCCCAGTGAGACGCAGCACCTTCAGGAGAGGATAAAAAAACAACTGTATCCCAGTGAGAGTCAGAACCTTCAGCAGAGGGTGAGAAACCAACTGTATCCCAGTGAGAGTCAGCAACTTCAGGAGAGGTTGAAAAACCAACTGTACCCCAGTGAGAGTCAGCAACTTCAGGAGAGGTTGAAAAACCAACTGTATCCCAGTGAGAGTCAGCACCTTCAGGAGAGATTGAAAAACCAACTGTATCCCAGTGAGAGTCAGCACCTTCAGGAGAGGGTGAAAAACCAACTGTATCCCAGTGAGAGTCAGCCCCTTCAGGAGAGGGTGAAAAACCAACTGTATCCCAGTGAGAGTCAGCACCTTCAGGAGAGGGTGAAAAACCAACTGTATCCCAGTGAGAATTAGCACCTTCAGGAGAGGGTGAAAAACCAACTGTATCCCAGTGAGAGTCAGCACCTTCAGGAGAGGGTGAAAAACCAACTGTATCCAAGTGAGACTCAGCACCTTCAGGAGAGGGTGAAAAATCAACTGTATCCCAGTGAGAGTCAGCACCATCAGGAGAGGGTGAAAAACCAACTGTATCCCAGTGAGAGTCAGCACCTTCGGCAGAGGGTGAAAAACCAACTGTGACCCAGTGAGAGTCAGCACCATCAGGAGAGGGTGAAAAACCAACTGTATCCCAGTGAGAGTCAGCACCTTCAGGAGAGGGTGAGAAAAACCATCTGTATCCCAGTGAGAGTCAGCACCATCAGGAGAGGGTGAAAAACCTCCTTTATCCCAGTGAGATTCAGCACCTTCAGGAGAGGTTTGAAAACCAACTGTATCCCAGTGAGAGTCAGCACCTTCAGGAGAGGGTGACAAACCAACTGTATCCCAGTGAGAGTCAGCACCTTCAGGAGAGGGTGAAAAACCAACTGTATCCCAGTGAGAGTCAGCACCTTCAGGAGAGGGTGAGAAAAACCAACTGCATCCCAGTGAGATTCAGCACCTTCAGGAGAGGGTGAAAAACCAAATGTATCCCAGTGAGAGTCAGCACTTTCAGGAGAGGGTGAAAAACCAACTGAATCCCAGTGAGAGTCAACACCTTCAGGAGAGTGTGAAAAACCAACTGAATCCCAGTGAGAGACAACACCTTCCGGAGAGGGTGAAAAACCAACTGTATCCCAGTGAGAGTCAGCACCTTCAGGAGAGGGTGAAAAACCAACTGTATCCCAGTGAGAGTCAGCAACTTCAGGAGAGGGTGAAAAACCAACTGTATCCCAGTGAGAGTCAGCAACTTCAGGAGAGGGTGAAAAACCAACTGTATCCCGGTGAGAGTCAGCACCTTCAGGAGAGGGTGAAAAACCATCTGTATCCCAGTGAGAGTCAGCACCATCAGGAGAGGGTGAAAAACCTCCTTTATCCCAGTGAGATTCAGCACCTTCAGGAGAGGTTTGAAAACCAACTGTATCCCAGTGAGAGTCAGCACCTTCAGGAGAGGGTGACAAACCAACTGTATCCCAGTGAGAGTCAGCACCTTCAGGAGAGGGTGAAAAACCAACTGTATCCCAGTGAGAGTCAGCACCTTCAGGAGAGGGTGAGAAAAACCAACTGCATCCCAGTGAGATTCAGCACCTTCAGGAGAGGGTGAAAAACCAAATGTATCCCAGTGAGAGTCAGCACTTTCAGGAGAGGGTGAAAAACCAACTGAATCCCAGTGAGAGTCAACAGCTTCAGGAGAGTGTGAAAAACCAACTGAATCCCAGTGAGAGTCAACACCTTCCGGAGAGGGTGAAAAACCAACTGTATCCCAGTGAGAGTCAGCACCTTCAGGAGAGGGTGAAAAACCAACTGTATCCCAGTGAGAGTCAGCAACTTCAGCAGAGGGTGAAAAACCAACTGTATCCCAGTGAGAGTCAGCAACTTCAGGAGAGGGTGAAAAACCAAGTGTATCCCGGTGAGAGTCAGCACCTTCAGGAGAGGGTGAAAAACCAACTGTATCCCAGTGAGAGTCAGCACCTTCAGGAGAGGGTGAAAAACCAACTGTATCCTCGTGAGAGTCAGCACCTTCAGGAGAGAGTGAAAAACCAACCGGATCCAAGTGAGAGTCAGCACCTTCAGGAGAGGGTGAAAAACCAACTGTATCCCAGTGAGAGTCAGCACCTTCAGCAGAGAGTGAAAATCCAACTGTATCCCAGTGTGAGTCAGCACCTTCAGGAGAGGGTGAAAAACCAACTGCATCCCACTGAGAGTCAGCACCTTCAGGAGAGGGTGAAAAACCAACTGTATACCAGTGAGAGTCAGCACCTTCAGTCGAGGGTGAAAAACCAACTGTATCCCAGTGAGAGTCAGCATCTTCAGTAGAGGGTGAAAAACCAACTGTATCCCAGTGAGAGTCAGTATCTTCAGGAGAGGGTGAAAAACTAACTGTATCCCAGTGAGAGTCAGCACCTTCAGGAGAGGGTGAAAAACCAACTGTATCCCAGTGAGAGTCAGCACCTTCAGGAGAGGTTGAAAAACCAACTGAATCCGAGTGAGAGTCAGCACCTTCAGGAGAGGGTGAAAAACCAACTGTATTTCAATGAGAGTCAGCAACTTCAGGGGAGGGTGAAAAACCAACTGTATCCCAGTGAGACGCAGCACCTTCAGGAGAGGGTAAAAAAACAACTGTATCCCAGTGAGAGTCAGCACCTTCAGCAGAGGGTGAGAAACCAATTGTATCCCAGTGAGAGTCAGCACCTTCAGGAGAGGGTGAAAAACCAACTGCATCCCAGTGAGAATCAGCACCTTCAGGAGAGGGTGAAAAACCAAGTGTATCCCAGTGAGAGTCAGCAACTTCAGGAGAGGTTGAAAAACCAACTGTATCCCAGTGAGAGTCAGCACCTTCAGGAGAGGGTGAAAAACCAACTGTATCCCAGTGAGACTCAGCACCTTCAGGAGAGTGTGAAAAACTAACAGTATCCCCGTGAGAGTCAGCACCTTCAGGATAGGGTGAAAAACCAACAGGATCCCCGTGAGAGTCAGCACCTTCAGGATACGGTGAAAAACAAATGTATCCCAATGAGAGTCAGCACCTTCAGGAGAGGGTGAAAAACCAACTGTATCCCAGTGAGAGTCAGCACCATCAGGAGAGGATGAAAAACCAACTGTATACCAGTGAGAGTCAGCACCTTCAGGAGAGTGTGAAAAACTAACAGTATCCCCGTGAGAGTCAGCACCTTCAGGATAGGGTGAAAAACCAACAGTATCCCCGTGAGAGTCAGCACCTTCAGGATAGGGTGAAAAACAAATGTATCCCAATGAGAGTCAGCACCTTCAGGAGAGGGTGAAAAACCAACTGTATCCCAGTGAGAGTCAGCACCTTCAGGAGAGGGTGAAAAACCAACTGCATCCCAGTGAGAATCAGCGCCTTCAGGAGAGGGTGAAAAACAAATGTATCCCAATGAGAGTCAGCACCTTCAGGAGAGGGTGAAAAACCAACTGTATCCCAGTGAGAGTCAGCACCTTCAGGAGAGGGTGAAAAACCAACTGTATCCCAGTGAGAGTCAGCACCTTCAGGAGAGGGTGAAAAACCAACTGTATCCAAGTGAGACTCAGCACCTTCAGGAGAGGGTGAAAAACCAACTGTATCCCAGTGAGAGTCAGCACCTTCAGGAGAGGGTGAAAAACCAACTGTATCCCAGTGAGAGTCAGCACCTTCGGCAGAGGGTGAAAAACCAACTGTGACCCAGTAAGAGTCAGCACCATCAGGAGAGGGTGAAAAACCAACTGTATCCCAGTGAGAGTCAGCACCTTCAGGAGAGGGTGAGAAAAACCATCTGTATCCCAGTGAGAGTCAGCACCATCAGGAGAGGGTGAAAAACCTCCTTTATCCCAGTGAGATTCAGCACCTTCAGGAGAGGTTTGAAAACCAACTGTATCCCAGTGAGAGTCAGCACCTTCAGGAGAGGGTGACAAACCAACTGTATCCCAGTGAGAGTCAGCACCTTCAGGAGAGGGTGAAAAACCAACTGTATCCCAGTGAGAGTCAGCACCTTCAGGAGAGGGTGAGAAAAACCAACTGCATCCCAGTGAGATTCAGCACCTTCAGGAGAGGGTGAAAAACCAAATGTATCCCAGTGAGAGTCAGCACTTTCAGGAGAGGGTGAAAAACCAACTGAATCCCAGTGAGAGACAACACCTTCAGGAGAGTGTGAAAAACCAACTGAATCCCAGTGAGAGTCAACACCTTCCGGAGAGGGTGAAAAACCAACTGTATCCCAGTGAGAGTCAGCACCTTCAGGAGAGGGTGAAAAACCAACTGTATCCCAGTGAGAGTCAGCACCTTCAGGAGAGGGTGAGAAAAACCAACTGCATCCCAGTGAGATTCAGCACCTTCAGGAGAGGGTGAAAAACCAAATGTATCCCAGTGAGAGTCAGCACTTTCAGGAGAGGGTGAAAAACCAACTGAATCCCAGTGAGAGTCAACACCTTCAGGAGAGTGTGAAAAACCAACTGAATCCCAGTGAGAGTCAACACCTTCCGGAGAGGGTGAAAAACCAACTGTATCCCAGTGAGAGTCAGCACCTTCAGGAGAGGGTGAAAAACCAACTGTATCCCAGTGAGAGTCAGCAACTTCAGGAGAGGGTGAAAAACCAACTGTATCCCAGTGAGAGTCAGCAACTTCAGGAGAGGGTGAAAAACCAACTGTATCCCGGTGAGAGTCAGCACCTTCAGGAGAGGGTGAAAAACCAACTGCATCCCAGTGAGAGTCAGCACCTTCAGGAGAGGGTGAAAAACCAACTGTATCCTCGTGAGAGTCAGCACCTTCAGGATACGGTGAAAAACAAATGTATCCCAATGAGAGTCAGCACCTTCAGGAGAGGGTGAAAAACCAACTGTATCCCAGTGAGAGTCAGCACCATCAGGAGAGGATGAAAAACCAACTGTATACCAGTGAGAGTCAGCACCTTCAGGAGAGTGTGAAAAACTAACAGTATCCCCGTGAGACTCAGCACCTTCAGGATAGGGTGAAAAACCAACAGTATCCCCGTGAGAGTCAGCACCTTCAGGATAGGGTGAAAAACAAATGTATCCCAATGAGAGTCAGCACCTTCAGGAGAGGGTGAAAAACCAACTGTATCCCAGTGAGAGTCAGCACCTTCAGGAGAGGGTGAAAAACCAACTGCATCCCAGTGAGAATCAGCGCCTTCAGGAGAGGGTGAAAAACAAATGTATCCCAATGAGAGTCAGCACCTTCAGGAGAGGGTGAAAAACCAACTGTATCCCAGTGAGAGTCAGCACCTTCAGGAGAGGGTGAAAAACCAACTGTATCCCAGTGAGAGTCAGCACCTTCAGGAGAGGGTGAAAAACCAACTGTATCCAAGTGAGACTCAGCACCTTCAGGAGAGGGTGAAAAAGCAACTGTATCCCAGTGAGAGTCAGCACATTCAGGAGAGGGTGAAAAACCAACTGTATCCCAGTGAGAGTCAGCACCTTCGGCAGAGGGTGAAAAACCAACTGTGACCCAGTGAGAGTCAGCACCATCAGGAGAGGGTGAAAAACCAACTGTATCCCAGTGAGAGTCAGCACCTTCAGGAGAGGGTGAGAAAAACCATCTGTATCCCAGTGAGAGTCAGCACCATCAGGAGAGGGTGAAAAACCTCCTTTATCCCAGTGAGATTCAGCACCTTCAGGAGAGGTTTGAAAACCAACTGTATCCCAGTGAGAGTCAGCACCTTCAGGAGAGGGTGACAAACCAACTGTATCCCAGTGAGAGTCAGCACCTTCAGGAGAGGGTGAAAAACCAACTGTATCCCAGTGAGAGTCAGCACCTTCAGGAGAGGGTGAGAAAAACCAACTGCATCCCAGTGAGATTCAGCACCTTCAGGAGAGGGTGAAAAACCAAATGTATCCCAGTGAGAGTCAGCACTTTCAGGAGAGGGTGAAAAACCAACTGAATCCCAGTGAGAGACAACACCTTCAGGAGAGTGTGAAAAACCAACTGAATCCCAGTGAGAGTCAACACCTTCCGGAGAGGGTGAAAAACCAACTGTATCCCAGTGAGAGTCAGCACATTCAGGAGAGGGTGAAAAACCAACTGTATCCCAGTGAGAGTCAGCAACTTCAGGAGAGGGTGAAAAACCAACTGTATCCCAGTGAGAGTCAGCAACTTCAGGAGAGGGTGAAAAACCAACTGTATCCCGGTGAGAGTCAGCACCTTCAGGAGAGGGTGAAAAACCATCTGTATCCCAGTGAGAGTCAGCACCATCAGGAGAGGGTGAAAAACCTCCTTTATCCCAGTGAGATTCAGCACCTTCAGGAGAGGGTGACAAACCAACTGTATCCCAGTGAGAGTCAGCACCTTCAGGAGAGGGTGAAAAACCAACTGTATCCCAGTGAGAGTCAGCACCTTCAGGAGAGGGTGAGAAAAACCAACTGCATCCCAGTGAGATTCAGCACCTTCAGGAGAGGGTGAAAAACCAAATGTATCCCAGTGAGAGTCAGCACTTTCAGGAGAGGGTGAAAAACCAACTGAATCCCAGTGAGAGTCAACACCTTCAGGAGAGTGTGAAAAACCAACTGAATCCCAGTGAGAGTCAACACCTTCCGGAGAGGGTGAAAAACCAACTGTATCCCAGTGAGAGTCAGCACCTTCAGGAGAGGGTGAAAAACCAACTGTATCCCAGTGAGAGTCAGCAACTTCAGGAGAGGGTGAAAAACCAACTGTATCCCAGTGAGAGTCAGCAACTTCAGGAGAGGGTGAAAAACCAACTGTATCCCGGTGAGAGTCAGCACCTTCAGGAGAGGGTGAAAAACCAACTGTATCCCAGTGAGAGTCAGCACCTTCAGGAGAGGGTGAAAAACCAACTGTATCCTCGTGAGAGTCAGCACCTTCAGGAGAGAGTGAAAAACCAACTGGATCCAAGTGAGAGTCAGCACCTTCAGGAGAGGGTGAAAAACCATCTGTATCCCAGTGAGAGTCAGCACCTTCAGCAGAGAGTGAAAATCCAACTGTATCCCAGTGTGAGTCAGCACCTTCAGGAGAGGGTGAAAAACCAACTGCATCCCACTGAGAGTCAGCACCTTCAGGAGAGGGTGAAAAACCAACTGTATACCAGTGAGAGTCAGCACCTTCAGAAGAGGGTGAAAAACCAACTGTATCCCAGTGAGAGTCAGCATCTTCAGTAGAGGGTGAAAAACCAACTGTATTCCAGTGAGAGTCAGTATCTTCAGGAGAGGGTGAAAAACCAACTGTATCCCAGTGAGAGTCAGCACCTTCAGGAGAGGGTGAAAAACCAACTGTATCCCAGTGAGAGTCAGCACCTTCAGGAGAGGTTGAAAAACCAACTGAATCCGAGTGAGAGTCAGCACCTTCAGGAGAGGGTGAAAAACCAACTGTATTTCAATGAGAGTCAGCAACTTCAGGGGAGGGTGAAAAACCAACTGTATCCCAGTGAGAGTCAGCACCTTCCGGAGAGGGTGAAAAACCAACTGTATCCCAGTGAGACGCAGCACCTTCAGGAGAGGGTAAAAAAACAACTGTATCCCAGTGAGAGTCAGCACCTTCAGCAGAGGGTGAGAAACCAATTGTATCCCAGTGAGAGTCAGCACCTTCAGGAGAGGGTGAAAAACCAACTGTATCCCAGTGAGAATCAGCACCTTCAGGAGAGGGTGAAAAACCAAGTGTATCCCAGTGAGAGTCAGCAACTTCAGGAGAGGTTGAAAAACCAACTGTATCCCAGTGAGAGTCAGCACCTTCAGGAGAGGGTGAAAAACAAATGTATCCCAATGAGAGTCAGCACCTTCAGGAGAGGGTGAAAAACCAACTGTATCCCAGTGAGAGTCAGCACCATCAGGAGAGGATGAAAAACCAACTGTATACCAGTGAGAGTCAGCACCTTCAGGAGAGTGTGAAAAACTAACAGTATCCCCGTGAGAGTCAGCACCTTCAGGATAGGGTGAAAAACCAACAGTATCCCCGTGAGAGTCAGCACCTTCAGGATAGGGTGAAAAACAAATGTATCCCAATGAGAGTCAGCACCTTCAGGAGAGGGTGAAAAACCAACTGTATCCCAGTGAGAGTCAGCACCTTCAGGAGAGGGTGAAAAACCAACTGCATCCCAGTGAGAATCAGCGCCTTCAGGAGAGGGTGAAAAACAAATGTATCCCAATGAGAGTCAGCACCTTCAGGAGAGGGTGAACAACCAACTGTATCCCAGTGAGAGTCAGCACCTTCAGGAGAGGGTGAAAAACCAACTGCATCCCAGTGAGAATCAGCGCCTTCAGGAGAGGGTGAAAAACAAATGAATCCCAATGAGAGTCAGCACCTTCAGGAGAGGGTGAAAAACCAACTGCATCCCAGTGAGAGTCAGCACCTTCAGGAGAGTGTGAAAAACCAAATGGATCCCAGTGAGAGTCAGCACCTTCAGGAGAGAGTGAAAAACCAACTGCATCCCAGTGAGAGTCAGCACCTTCAGGAGAGGGTGAAAAACCAACTGCATCCCAGTGAGAATCAGCGCCTTCAGGAGAGGGTGAAAAACAAATGTATCCCAATGAGAGTCAGCACCTTCAGGAGAGGGTGAAAAACCAACTGTATCCCAGTGAGACTCAGCACCTTCAGGAGAGGGTGAAAAACCAACTGTATCCCAGTGAGAGTCAGCAACTTCAGGAGAGGTTGAAAAACCAACTGGACCCCAGTGAGAGTCAGCAACTTCAGGAGAGGTTGAAAAACCAACTGTATCCCAGTGAGAGTCAGCACCTTCAGGAGAGATTGAAAAACCAACTGTATCCCAGTGAGAGTCAGCACCTTCAGGAGAGGGTGAAAAACCAACAGTATCCCCGTGAGAGTCAGCACCTTCAGGATAGGGTGAAAAACAAATGTATCCCAATGAGAGTCAGCACCTTCAGGAGAGGGTGAAAAACCAACTGTATCCCAGTGAGAGTCAGCACCTTCAGGAGAGGGTGAAAAACCAACTGCATCCCAGTGAGAATCAGCGCCTTCAGGAGAGGGTGAAAAACAAATGTATCCCAATGAGAGTCAGCACCTTCAGGAGAGGGTGAAAAACCAACTGTATCCCAGTGAGAGTCAGCACCTTCAGGAGAGGGTGAAAAACCAACTGCATCCCAGTGAGAATCAGCGCCTTCAGGAGAGGGTGAAAAACAAATGAATACCAATGAGAGTCAGCACCTTCAGGAGAGGGTGAAAAACCAACTGCATCCCAGTGAGAGTCAGCACCTTCAGGAGAGTGTGAAAAACCAAATGTATCCCAGTGAGAGTCAGCACCTTCAGAGAGAGTGAAAAACCAACTGCATCCCAGTGAGAGTCAGCACCTTCAGGAGAGTGTGAAAAACCAACTGTATCACAGTGAGAGTCAGCAGCTTCAGGAGAGTGTGAAAAACTTACTGTATCCCACTGAGAGTCAGCACCATCAGGAGAGGGTGAAAAACCAACTGTATCCCAGTGAGAGTCAGCACCTTCAGGAGAGGGTGAGAAAAACCATCTGTATCCCAGTGAGATTCAGCACCATCAGGAGAGGGTGAAAAACCAACTTTATCCCAGTGAGAGTCAGCACCTTCAGGAGAGGGTGAAAAACCAAATGTATCCCAGTGAGAGTCAGCACCTTCAGGTGAGAGTGAAAAACCAAACGTATCCCAGTGAGAGTCAGCACCTTCAGGAGAGCGTGAGAAAAACCAACTGCATCCCAGTGAGATTCAGCACATTCAGGAGAGGGTGAAAAACCAAATGTATCCCAGTGAGAGTCAGCACTTTCACGAGAGGGTGAAAAACCAACTGTATCCCAGAGAGAGTCAGCACCTTCAGGAGAGTGTGAAAAACCAACTGTATCCCAGTGAGATTCAGCACCTTCAGGAGAGGGTGAAAAACCAACTGTATCCCAGTGAGAGTCAGCAACTTCAGGAGAGGTTGTAAAACCAACTGTACCCCAGTGAGAGTCAGCAACTTCAGGAGAGGTTGAAAAACCAACTGTATCCCAGTGAGAGTCAGCACCTTCAGGAGAGATTGAAAAACCAACTGTATTCCAGTGAGAGTCAGCACCTTCAGGAGAGGGTGAAAAACCAACTGTATCCCAGTGAGAGTCAGCACCTTCAGGAGAGGGTGAAAAACCAACTGTATCCCAGTGAGAGTCAGCACCTTCAGGAGAGGGAGAAAAACCAACTGTATCCCAGTGAGAATTAGCACCTTCAGGAGAGAGTGAAAAACCAACTGTATCCCAGTGAGAGTCAGCACCTTCAGGAGAGGGTGAAAAACCAACTGTATCCCAGTGAGAGTCAGCACCTTCAGGAGAGGGTGAAAAACCAACTGTATCCAAGTGAGAGTCAGCACCTTCAGGAGAGGGTGAAAAACCAACTGTATCCCAGTGAGAGTCAGCACCTTCAGGAGAGGGTGAAAAACCAACTGTGACCCAGTGAGAGTCAGCACCATCAGGAGAGGGTGAAAAACCAACTGTGTCCAAGTGAGAGTCAGCACCTTCAGGAGAGGGTGAGAAAAACCATCTGTATCCCAGTGAGAGTCAGCACCATCAGGACAGGGTGAAAAACCTACTTTATCCCAGTGAGATTCAGCACCTTCAGGAGAGGTTTGAAAACCAACTGTATCCCAGTGAGAGTCAGCACCTTCAGGAGAGGGTGACAAACCAACTGTATCCCAGTGAGAGTCAGCACCTTCAGGAGAGGGTGAAAAACCAACTGTATCCCAGTGAGAGTCAGCACCTTCAGGAGAGGGTGAGAAAAACCAACTGCATCCCAGTGAGATTCAGCACCTTCAGGAGAGGGTGAAAAACCAAATGTATCCCAGTGAGAGTCAGCACTTTCAGGAGAGGGTGAAAAACCAACTGCATCCCAGTGAGAGTCAACACCTTCAGGAGAGTGTGAAAAACCAACTGAATCCCAGTGAGAGTCAACACCTTCCGGAGAGGGTGAAAAACCAACTGTATCCCAGTTAGAGTCAGCACCTTCAGGAGAGGGTGAAAAACCAACTGTATCCCAGTGAGAGTCAGCACCTTCAGGAGAGGGTGAAAAACCAACTGTATACCAGTGAGAGTCAGCACCTTCAGTAGAGGGTGAATAACCAACTGTATCCCAGTGAGAGTCAGCATCTTCAGTTGAGGGTGAAAAACCAACTGTATCCCAGTGAGAGTCAGCATCTTCAGGAGAGGGTGAAAAACCAACTGTATCCCAGTGAGAGTCAGCACCTTCAGGAGAGGGTGAAAAACCAACTGTATCCCAGTGAGAGTCAGCAACTTCAGGAGAGGTTGAAAAACCAACTGTATCCCAGTGAGAGTCAGCACCTTCAGGAGAGATTGAAAAACCAACTGTATCCCAGTGAGAGTCAGCACCTTCAGGAGAGGGTGAAAAACCAAATGTATCCCAGTGAGAGTCAGCACCTTCAGGAGAGAGTGAAAAACCAACTGCATCCCAGTGAGAGTCAGCACCTTCAGGAGAGTGTGAAAAACCAACTGTATGACAGTGAGAGTCAGCAGCTTCAGGAGAGTGTGAAAAACTTACTGTATCCCACTGAGAGTCAGCACCATCAGGAGAGGGTGAAAAACCAACTTTATCCCAGTGAGAGTCAGCACCTTCAGGAGAGGGTGAAAAACCAAACGTGTCCCAGTGAGAGTCAGCACCTTCAGGAGAGGGTGAGAAAAACCAACTGCATCCCAGTGAGATTCAGCACATTCAGGAGAGGGTGAAAAACAAAATGTATCCCAGTGAGAGTCAGCACTTTCACGAGAGGGTGAAAAACCAACTGTATCCCATAGAGAGTCAGCACCTTCAGGAGAGTGTGAAAAACCAACTGTATCCCAGTGAGACTCAGCACCTTCAGGAGAGGGTGAAAAACCAACTGTATCCCAGTGAGAGTCAGCAACTTCAGGAGAGGTTGAAAAACCAACTGTACCCCAGTGAGAGTCAGCAACTTCAGGAGAGGTTGAAAAACCAACTGTATCCCAGTGAGAGTCAGCACCTTCAGGAGAGATTGAAAAACCAACTGTATCCCAGTGAGGGTCAGCACCTTCAGGAGAGGGTGAAAAACCAACAGTATCCCCGTGAGAGTCAGCACCTTCAGGATAGGGTGAAAAACAAATGTATCCCAATGAGAGTCAGCGCCTTCAGGAGAGGGTGAAAAACAAATGTATCCCAATGAGAGTCAGCACCTTCAGGAGAGGGTGAAAAACCAACTGCATCCCAGTGAGAGTCAGCACCTTCAGGAGAGTGTGAAAAACCAAATGTATCCCAGTGAGAGTCAGCACCTTCAGGAGAGAGTGAAAAACCAACTGCATCCCAGTGAGAGTCAGCACCTTCAGGAGAGGGTGAAAAACCAACTGCATCCCAGTGAGAATCAGCGCCTTCAGGAGAGGGTGAAAAACAAATGTATCCCAATGAGAGTCAGCACCTTCAGGAGAGGGTGAAAAACCAACTGTATCCCAGTGAGAGTCAGCACCTTCAGGAGAGGGTGAAAAACCAACTGCATCCCAGTGAGAATCAGCGCCTTCAGGAGAGGGTGAAAAACAAATGAATCCCAATGAGAGTCAGCACCTTCAGGAGAGGGTGAAAAACCAACTGCATCCCAGTGAGAGTCAGCACCTTCAGGAGAGGGTGAAAAACCAACTGTATCACAGTGAGAGTCAGCACCTTCAGGAGAGTGTGAAAAACCAAATGTATCCCAGTGAGAGTCAGCACCTTCAGAGAGAGTGAAAAACCAACTGCATCCCAGTGAGAGTCAGCACCTTCAGGAGAGTGTGAAAAACCAACTGTATCACAGTGAGAGTCAGCAGCTTCAGGAGAGTGTGAAAAACTTACTGTATCCCACTGAGAGTCAGCACCATCAGGAGAGGGTGAAAAACCAACTGTATCCCAGTGAGATTCAGCACCATCAGGAGAGGGTGAAAAACCAACTTTATCCCAGTGAGAGTCAGCACCTTCAGGAGAGGGTGAGAAAAACCAACTGCATCCCAGTGAGATTCAGCACATTCAGGAGAGGGTGAAAAACCAAATGTATCCCAGTGAGAGTCAGCACTTTCACGAGAGGGTGAAAAACCAACTGTATCCCAGAGAGAGTCAGCACCTTCAGGAGAGTGTGAAAAACCAACTGTATCCCAGTGAGAGTCAGCACCTTCAGGAGAGGGTGAAAAACCAACTGTATCCCAGTGAGAGTCAGCACCTTCAGGAGAGGGTGAAAAACCAACTGTATCCCAGTGAGAGTCAGCAACTTCAGGAGAGGTTGAAAAACCAACTGTACCCCAGTGAGAGTCAGCAACTTCAGGAGAGGTTGAAAAACCAACTGTATCCCAGTGAGAGTCAGCACCTTCAGGAGAGGGTGAAAAACCAACTGTATCCCAGTGAGAGTCAGCACCTTCAGGAGAGGGTGAAAAACCAACTGTATCCCAGTGAGAGTCAGCACCTTCAGGAGAGGGTGAAAAACCAACTGTATCCCAGTGAGAGTCAGCACCTTCAGGAGAGGGTGAAAAACCAACTGTATCCCAGTGAGAGTCAGCACCTTCAGGAGAGGGTGAAAAACCAACTGTACCCCAGGGAGAGTCAGCACCTTCAGGAGAGGGTGAAAAACCAACTGTATCCCAGTGAGAATTAGCACCTTCAGGAGAGAGTGAAAAACCAACTGTATCCCAGTGAGAGTCAGCACCTTCAGGAGAGGGTGAAAAACCAACTGTATCCCAGTGAGAGTCAGCACCTTCAGGAGAGGGTGAAAAACCAACTGTGACCCAGTGAGAGTCAGCACCATCAGGAGAGGGTGAAAAACCAACTGTATCCCAGTGAGAGTCAGCACCTTCAGGAGAGGGTGAGAAAAACCATCTGTATCCCAGTGATAGTCAGCACCATCAGGAGAGGGTGAAAAACCTACTTTATCCCAGTGAGATTCAGCACCTTCAGGAGAGGTTTGAAAACCAACTGTATCCCAGTGAGAGTCAGCACCTTCAGGAGAGGGTGACAAACCAACTGTATCCCAGTGAGAGTCAGCACCTTCAGGAGAGGGTGAAAAACCAACTGTATCCCAGTGAGAGTCAGCACCTTCAGGAGAGGGTGAGAAAAACCAACTGCATCCCAGTGAGATTCAGCACCTTCAGGAGAGGGTGAAAAACCAAATGTATCCCAATGAGAGTCAGCACCTTCAGGAGAGTGTGAAAAACCAACTGCATCCCAGTGAGAGTCAGCACCTTCAGGAGAGTGTGAAAAACCAAATGTATCCCAGTGAGAGTCAGCACCTTCAGGAGAGAGTGAAAAACCAACTGCATCCCAGTGAGAGTCAGCACCTTCAGGAGAGGGTGAAAAACCAACTGCATCCCAGTGAGAATCAGCGCCTTCAGGAGAGGGTGAAAAACAAATGTATCCCAATGAGAGTCAGCACCTTCAGAAGAGGGTGAAAAACCAACTGTATCCCAGTGAGAGTCAGCACCTTCAGGAGAGGGTGAAAAACCAACTGCATCCCAGTGAGAATCAGCGCCTTCAGGAGAGGGTGAAAAACAAATGAATCCCAATGAGAGTCAGCACCTTCAGGAGAGGGTGAAAAACCAACTGCATCCCAGTGAGAGTCAGCACCTTCAGGAGAGGGTGAAAAACCAACTGTATCACAGTGAGAGTCAGCACCTTCAGGAGAGTGTGAAAAACCAAATGTATCCCAGTGAGAGTCAGCACCTTCAGAGAGAGTGAAAAACCAACTGCATCCCAGTGAGAGTCAGCACCTTCAGGAGAGTGTGAAAAACCAACTGTATCACAGTGAGAGTCAGCAGCTTCAGGAGAGTGTGAAAAACTTACTGTATCCCACTGAGAGTCAGCACCATCAGGAGAGGGTGAAAAACCAACTGTATCCCAGTGAGAGTCAGCACCTTCAGGAGAGGGTGAGAAAAACCATCTGTATCCCAGTGAGATTCAGCACCATCAGGAGAGGGTGAAAAACCAACTTTATCCCAGTGAGAGTCAGCACCTTCAGGAGAGGGTGAGAAAAACCAACTGCATCCCAGTGAGATTCAGCACATTCAGGAGAGGGTGAAAAACCAAATGTATCCCAGTGAGAGTCAGCACTTTCACGAGAGGGTGAAAAACCAACTGTATCCCAGAGAGAGTCAGCACCTTCAGGAGAGTGTGAAAAACCAACTGTATCCCAGTGAGAGTCAGCACCTTCAGGAGAGGGTGAAAAACCAACTGTATCCCAGTGAGAGTCAGCACCTTCAGGAGAGGGTGAAAAACCAACTGTATCCCAGTGAGAGTCAGCAACTTCAGGAGAGGTTGAAAAACCAACTGTACCCCAGTGAGAGTCAGCAACTTCAGGAGAGGTTGAAAAACCAACTGTATCCCAGTGAGAGTCAGCACCTTCAGGAGAGATTGAAAAACCAACTGTATCCCAGTGAGAGTCAGCACCTTCAGGAGAGGGTGAAAAACCAACTGCATCCCAGTGAGAGTCAGCACCTTCAGGAGAGGGTGAAAAACCAACTGTATCCCAGTGAGTGTCAGCACCTTCAGGAGAGGGTGAAAAACCAACTGTATCCCAGTGAGAATTAGCACCTTCAGGAGAGAGTGAAAAACAAACTGTATCCCAGTGAGAGTCAGCACCTTCAGGAGAGGGTGAAAAACCAACTGTATCCCAGTGAGAGTCAGCACCTTCAGGAGAGGGTGAAAAACCAACTGTGACCCAGTGAGAGTCAGCACCATCAGGAGAGGGTGAAAAACCAACTGTATCCCAGTGAGAGTCAGCACCTTCAGGAGAGGGTGAGAAAAACCATCTGTATCCCAGTGAGAGTCAGCACCATCAGGAGAGGGTGAAAAACCTACTTTATCCCAGTGAGATTCAGCACCTTCAGGAGAGGTTTGAAAACCAACTGTATCCCAGTGAGAGTCAGCACCTTCAGGAGAGGGTGAAAAACCAACTGTATCCCAGTGAGAGTCAGCACCTTCAGGAGAGGGTGAGAAAAACCAACTGCATCCCAGTGAGATTCAGCACCTTCAGGAGAGGGTGAAAAACCAAATGTATCCCAGTGAGAGTCAGCACTTTCAGGAGAGGGTGAAAAACCAACTGCATCCCAGTGAGAGTCAACACCTTCAGGAGAGTGTGAAAAACCAACTGAATCCCAGTGAGAGTCAACACCTTCCGGAGAGGGTGAAAAACCAACTGTATCCCAGTGAGAGTCAGCACCTTCAGGAGAGGGTGAAAAACCAACTGTATCCCAGTGAGAGTCAGCAACTTCAGGAGAGGGTGAAAAACCAACTGTATCCCAGTGAGAGTCAGCAACTTCAGGAGAGGGTGAAAAACCAACTGTATCCCGGTGAGAGTCAGCACCTTCAGGAGAGAGTGAAAAACCAACTGGATCCCAGTGAGAGTCAGCACCTTCAGGAGAGGGTGAAAAACCAACTGTATCCCAGTGAGAGTCAGCACCTTCAGCAGAGAGTGAAAATCCAACTGTATCCCAGTGTGAGTCAGCACCTTCAGGAGAGGGTGAAAAACCAACTGCATCCCAGTGAGAGTCAGCAACTTCAGGAGAGGGTGAAAAACCAACTGTATCCCAGTGAGAGTCAGCAACTTCAGGAGAGGGTGAAAAACCAACTGTATCCCGGTGAGAGTCAGCACCTTCAGGAGAGAGTGAAAAACCAACTGGATCCCAGTGAGAGTCAGCACCTTCAGGAGAGGGTGAAAAACCAACTGTATCCCAGTGAGAGTCAGCACCTTCAGCAGAGAGTGAAAATCCAACTGTATCCCAGTGAGAGTCAGCACCTTCAGGAGAGGGTGAAAAACCAACTGTGTCCCAGTGAGAGTCAGCAACTTCAGGAGAGGTTGAAAAACCAACTGTATCCCAGTGAGAGTCAGCACCTTCAGGAGAGATTGAAAAACCAACTGTATCCCAGTGAGAGTCAGCACCTTCAGGAGAGGGTGAAAAACCAACTGTATCCCAGTGAGAGTCAGCACCTTCAGGAGAGGGTGAAAAACCAACTGTATCACAGTGAGAGTCAGCACCTTCAGGAGAGGGTGAAAAACCAACTGTATCCCAGTGAGAATCAGCACATTCAGGAGAGGGTGAAAAACCAACTGTATCCCAGTGAGAGTCAGCACCTTCAGGGGAGGGTGAAAAACCAACTGTATCCCAGTGAGAGTCAGCACCTTCAGGAGAGGGTGAAAAACCAACTGTATCCCAGTGAGAGTCAGCACCTTCAGGAGAGGGTGAAAAACCAACTGTGACCCAGTGAGAGTCAGCACCATCGGGAGAGGATGAAAAACCAACTGTATACCAGTGATAGTCAGCACCTTCAGGAGAGTGTGAAAAACTAACAGGATCCCCGTGAGAGTCAGCACCTTCAGGATAGGGTGAAAAACCAACAGTATCCCCGTGAGAGTCAGCACCTTCAGGATAGGGTGAAAAACAAATGTATCCCAATGAGAGTCAGCACCTTCAGGAGAGGGTGAAAAACCAACTGTATCCCAGTGAGAGTCAGCACCTTCAGGAGAGGGTGAAAAACCAACTGCATCCCAGTGAGAATCAGCGCCTTCAGGAGAGGGTGAAAAACAAATGTATCCCAATGAGAGTCAGCACCTTCAGGAGAGGGTGAAAAACCAACTGCATCCCAGTGAGAGTCAGCAACTTCAGGAGAGTGTGAAAAACCAAATGTATCCCAGTGAGAGTCAGCACCTTCAGGAGAGAGTGAAAAACCAACTGCATCCCAGTGAGAGTCAGCACCTTCAGGAGAGTGTGAAAAACCAACTGTATCACAGTGAGAGTCAGCAGCTTCAGGAGAGTGTGAAAAACTTACTGTATCCCACTGAGAGTCAGCACCATCAGGAGAGGGTGAAAAACCAACTGTATCCCAGTGAGAGTCAGCACCTTCAGGAGAGGGTGAGAAAAAACATCTGTATCCAAGTGAGATTCAGCACCATCAGGAGAGGGTGAAAAACCAACTTTATCCCAGTGAGAGTCAGCACCTTCAGGAGAGGGTGAAAAACCAAATGTATCCCAGTGAGAGTCAGCACCTTCAGGTGAGGGTGAAAAACCAAACGAATCCCAGTGAGAGTCAGCACCTTCAGTCGAGGGTGAAAAACCAATTGCATCCCAGTGAGATTCAGCACCTTCAGGAGAGGGTGAAAAACCAACTGTATCCCAGAGAGAGTCAGCACCTTCAGGAGAGTGTGAAAAACCAACTGAATCCCAGTGAGAGTCAGCACCTTCAGGAGAGGGTGAAAAACCAACCGTATCCCAGTGAGAGTCAGCAACTTCAGGAGAGGGTGAAAAAACAACTGTATCCCAGTGAGAGTCAGCAACTTCAGGGGAGGGTGAAAAACCAACTGTATCCCGGTGAGAGTCAGCACCTTCAGGAGAGGGTGAAAAACCAACTGTATCCCAGTGAGAGTCAGCACCTTCAGGAGAGGGTGAAAAACCAACTGTATCCCAGTGAGAGTCAGCAACTTCAGGAGAGGGTGGAAAACCAACTGTATCCCAGTGAGTGTCAGCACCTTCAGGAGAGGGTGAGAAAAACCAACTGTATCCCAGTGAGATTCAGCACCATCAGGAGAGGCTGAAAAACCAACTGTATCCCAGTGAGAGTCAGCACCTTCAGTCGAGGGTGAAAAACCAAATGTATCCCAGTGAGAGTCAGCATCTTCAGTTGAGGGTGAAAAACCAACTGTATCCCAGTGAGAGTCAGCATCTTCAGGAGAGGGTGAAAAACCAACTGTATCCCAGTGAGAGTCAGCACCTTCAGGAGAGGGTGAAAAACCAACTGTATCCCAGTGAGAGTCAGCAACTTCAGGAGAGGTTGAAAAACCAACTGTATCCCAGTGAGAGTCAGCACCTTCAGGAGAGATTGAAAAACCAACTGTATCCCAGTGAGAGTCAGCTCCTTCAGGAGAGGGTGAAAAACCAACTGTATCACAGTGAGAGTCAGCACCTTCAGGAGAGGGTGAAAAACCAACTGTATCCCAGTGAGAATCAGCACCTTCAGGAGAGGGTGAAAAACCAACTTTATCCCAGTGAGAGTCAGCACCTTCAGGAGAGGGTGAAAAACCAACTGTATCCCAGTGAGACTCAGCACCTTCAGGAGAGGGTGAAAAACCAACTGTATCCCAGTGAGAGTCAGCACCTTCAGGAGAGGGTGAAAAACCAACTGTGACCCAGTGAGAGTCAGCACCATCAGGAGAGGATGAAAAACCAAATGTATACCAGTGAGAGTCAGCACATTCAGGAGAGTGTGAAAAACTAACAGTATCCCCGTGAGAGTCAGCACCTTCAGGATAGGGTGAAAAACCAACAGTATCCCCGTGAGAGTCAGCACCTTCAGGATAGGGTGAAAAACAAATGTGTCCCAATGAGAGTCAGCACCTTCAGGAGAGGGTGAAAAACCAACTGTATCCCAGTGAGAGTCAGCACCTTCAGGAGAGGGTGAAAAACCAACTGCATCCCAGTGAGAATCAGCGCCTTCAGGAGAGGGTGAAAAACAAATGTATCCCAATGAGAGTCAGCACCTTCAGGAGAGGGTGAAAAAGCAACTGCATCCCAGTGAGAGTCAGCACCTTCAGGAGAGTGTGAAAAACCAACTGTATCACAGTGAGAGTCAGCAGCTTCAGGAGAGGGTGAAAAACCAACTGTATCCCAGTGAGAGTCAGCACCTTCAGGAGAGGGTGAGAAAAACCATCTGTATCCAAGTGAGATTCAGCACCATCAGGAGAGGGTGAAAAACCAACTTTATCCCAGTGAGAGTCAGCACCTTCAGGAGAGGGTGAAAAACCAAATGTATCCCAGTGAGAGTCAGCACCTTCAGGTGAGGGTGAAAAACCAAACGTATCCCAGTGAGAGTCAGCACCTTCAGGAGAGGGTGAGAAAAACCAACTGCATCCCAGTGAGATTCAGCACCTTCAGGAGAGGGTGAAAAACCAAATGTATCCCAGTGAGAGTCAGCACTTTCACGAGAGGGTGAAAAACCAACTGTATCCCAGAGAGAGTCAGCACCATCAGGAGAGTGTGAAAAACCAACTGAATCCCAGTGAGAGTCAGCACCTTCAGGAGAGGGTGAAAAACCAACTGTATCCCAGTGAGAGTCAGCAACTTCAGGAGAGGGTGAAAAACCAACTGTATCCCAGTGAGAGTCAGCAACTTGAGGAGAGGGTGAAAAACCAACTGTATCCCGGTGAGAGTCAGCACCTTCAGGAGAGGGTGAAAAACCAACTGTATCCCAGTGAGAGTCAGCACCTTCAGGAGAGGGTGAAAAACCAACTGTATCCCAGTGAGTGTCAGCAACTTCAGGAGAGGGTGGAAAACCAATTGGATCCCAGTGAGTGTCAGCACCTTCAGGAGAGGGTGAGAAAAACCAACTGTATCCCAGTGAGATTCAGCACCATCAGGAGAGGGTGAAAAACCAACTGTATCCCAGTGAGAGTCAGCACCTTCAGTAGAGGGTGAAAAACCAACTGTATCCCAGTGAGAGTCAGCATCTTCAGTTGAGGGTGAAAAACCAACTGTATCCCAGTGAGAGTCAGCATCTTCAGGAGAGGGTGAAAAACCAACTGTATCCCAGTGAGAGTCAGCACCTTCAGGAGAGGGTGAAAAACCAACTGTATCCCAGTGAGAGTCAGCAACTTCAGGAGAGGTTGAAAAACCAACTGTATCCCAGTGAGAGTCAGCACCTTCAGGAGAGATTGAAAAACCAACTGTATCCCAGTGAGAGTCAGCACCTTCAGGAGAGGGTGAAAAACCAACTGTATCCCAGTGAGAGTCAGCACCTTCAGGAGAGGGTGAAAAACCAACTGTATCACAGTGAGTGTCAGCACCTTCAGGAGAGGGTGAAAAACCAACTGTATCCCAGTGAGAGTCAGCACCTTCAGGAGAGGGTGAAAAACCAACTGTATCCCAGTGAGAGTCAGCACCTTCAGGAGAGGGTGAAAAACCAACTGTATCCCAGTGAGACTCAGCACCTTCAGGAGAGGGTGAAAAACCAACTGTGACCCAGTGAGAGTCAGCACCTTCAGGAGAGTGTGAAAAACTAACAGTATCCCCGTGAGAGTCAGCACCTTCAGGATAGGGTGAAAAACAAATGTATCCCAATGAGAGTCAGCACCTTCAGGAGTGGGTGAAAAAACAACTGTATCCCAGTGAGAGTCAGCACCTTCAGGAGAGGGTGAAAAACCAACTGCATCCCAGTGAGAATCAGCGCCTTCAGGAGAGGGTGAAAAACAAATGTATCCCAGTGAGAGTCAGCACCTTCAGGAGAGAGTGAAAAACCAACTGCATCCCAGTGAGAGTCAGCACCTTCAGGAGAGGGTGAAAAACCAAATGTATCCCAGGGAGAGTCAGCACCTTCAGGTGAGGGTGAAAAACCAAACGTATCCCAGTGAGAGTCAGCACCTTCAGGAGAGGGTGAGAAAAACCAACTGCATCCCAGTGAGATTCAGCACCTTCAGGAGAGGGTGAAAAACCAAATGTATCCCAGTGAGAGTCAGCACTTTCACGAGAGGGTGAAAAACCAACTGTATCCCAGTGAGAGTCAGCACCTTCAGGAGAGGGTGAAAATCCAACTGTATCCCAGTGAGAGTCAGCAACTTCAGGAGAGGTTGAAAAACCAACTGTATCCCAGTGAGAGTCAGCAATTTCAGGAGAGGGTGAAAAACCAACTGTATCCCGGTGAGAGTCAGCACCTTCAGGAGAGGGTGAAAAACCAACTGTGACCCAGTGAGAGTCAGCACCATCGGGAGAGGATGAAAAACCAACTGTATACCAGTGATAGTCAGCACCTTCAGGAGAGTGTGAAAAACTAACAGTATCCCCGTGAGAGTCAGCACCTTCAGGATAGGGTGAAAAACCAACAGTATCCCCGTGAGAGTCAGCACCTTCAGGATAGGGTGAAAAACAAATGTATCCCAATGAGAGTCAGCACCTTCAGGAGAGGGTGAAAAACCAACTGTATCCCAGTGAGAGTCAGCACCTTCAGGAGAGGGTGAAAAACCAACTGTATCCCAGTGAGAGTCAGCACCTTCAGGAGAGGGTGAAAAACCAACTGTGACCCAGTGAGAGTCAGCACCATCAGGAGAGGGTGAAAAACCAACTGTATCCCAGTGAGAGTCAGCACCTTCAGGAGAGGGTGAGAAAAACCATCTGTATCCCAGTGAGAGTCAGCACCATCAGGAGAGGGTGAAAAACCTACTTTATCCCAGTGAGATTCAGCACCTTCAGGAGAGGTTTGAAAACCAACTGTATCCCAGTGAGAGTCAGCACCTTCAGGAGAGGGTGAAAAACCAACTGTATCCCAGTGAGAGTCAGCACCTTCAGGAGAGGGTGAGAAAAACCAACTGCATCCCAGTGAGATTCAGCACCTTCAGGAGAGGGTGAAAAACCAAATGTATCCCAGTGAGAGTCAGCACTTTCAGGAGAGGGTGAAAAACCAACTGCATCCCAGTGAGAGTCAACACCTTCAGGAGAGTGTGAAAAACCAACTGAATCCCAGTGAGAGTCAACACCTTCCGGAGAGGGTGAAAAACCAACTGTATCCCAGTGAGAGTCAGCACCTTCAGGAGAGGGTGAAAAACCAACTGTATCCCAGTGAGAGTCAGCAACTTCAGGAGAGGGTGAAAAACCAACTGTATCCCAGTGAGAGTCAGCAACTTCAGGAGAGGGTGAAAAACCAACTGTATCCCGGTGAGAGTCAGCACCTTCAGGAGAGAGTGAAAAACCAACTGGATCCCAGTGAGAGTCAGCACCTTCAGGAGAGGGTGAAAAACCAACTGTATCCCAGTGAGAGTCAGCACCTTCAGCAGAGAGTGAAAATCCAACTGTATCCCAGTGTGAGTCAGCACCTTCAGGAGAGGGTGAAAAACCAACTGCATCCCAGTGAGAGTCAGCAACTTCAGGAGAGGGTGAAAAACCAACTGTATCCCAGTGAGAGTCAGCAACTTCAGGAGAGGGTGAAAAACCAACTGTATCCCGGTGAGAGTCAGCACCTTCAGGAGAGAGTGAAAAACCAACTGGATCCCAGTGAGAGTCAGCACCTTCAGGAGAGGGTGAAAAACCAACTGTATCCCAGTGAGAGTCAGCACCTTCAGCAGAGAGTGAAAATCCAACTGTATCCCAGTGAGAGTCAGCACCTTCAGGAGAGGGTGAAAAACCAACTGTGTCCCAGTGAGAGTCAGCAACTTCAGGAGAGGTTGAAAAACCAACTGTATCCCAGTGAGAGTCAGCACCTTCAGGAGAGATTGAAAAACCAACTGTATCCCAGTGAGAGTCAGCACCTTCAGGAGAGGGTGAAAAACCAACTGTATCCCAGTGAGAGTCAGCACCTTCAGGAGAGGGTGAAAAACCAACTGTATCACAGTGAGAGTCAGCACCTTCAGGAGAGGGTGAAAAACCAACTGTATCCCAGTGAGAATCAGCACCTTCAGGAGAGGGTGAAAAACCAACTGTATCCCAGTGAGAGTCAGCACCTTCAGGGGAGGGTGAAAAACCAACTGTATCCCAGTGAGAGTCAGCACCTTCAGGAGAGGGTGAAAAACCAACTGTATCCCAGTGAGAGTCAGCACCTTCAGGAGAGGGTGAAAAACCAACTGTGACCCAGTGAGAGTCAGCACCATCGGGAGAGGCTGAAAAACCAACTGTATACCAGTGATAGTCAGCACCTTCAGGAGAGTGTGAAAAACTAACAGGATCCCCGTGAGAGTCAGCACCTTCAGGATAGGGTGAAAAACCAACATTATCCCCGTGAGAGTCAGCACCTTCAGGATAGGGTGAAAAACAAATGTATCCCAATGAGAGTCAGCACCTTCAGGAGAGGGTGAAAAACCAACTGTATCCCAGTGAGAGTCAGCACCTTCAGGAGAGGGTGAAAAACCAACTGCATCCCAGTGAGAATCAGCGCCTTCAGGAGAGGGTGAAAAACAAATGTATCCCAATGAGAGTCAGCACCTTCAGGAGAGGGTGAAAAACCAACTGCATCCCAGTGAGAGTCAGCAACTTCAGGAGAGTGTGAAAAACCAAATGTATCCCAGTGAGAGTCAGCACCTTCAGGAGAGAGTGAAAAACCAACTGCATCCCAGTGAGAGTCAGCACCTTCAGGAGAGTGTGAAAAACCAACTGTATCACAGTGAGAGTCAGCAGCTTCAGGAGAGTGTGAAAAACTTACTGTATCCCACTGAGAGTCAGCACCATCAGGAGAGGGTGAAAAACCAACTGTATCCCAGTGAGAGTCAGCACCTTCAGGAGAGGGTGAGAAAAAACATCTGTATCCAAGTGAGATTCAGCACCATCAGGAGAGGGTGAAAAACCAACTTTATCCCAGTGAGAGTCAGCACCTTCAGGAGAGGGTGAAAAACCAAATGTATCCCAGTGAGAGTCAGCACCTTCAGGTGAGGGTGAAAAACCAAACGAATCCCAGTGAGAGTCAGCACCTTCAGGAGAGGGTGAGAAAAACCAACTGCATCCCAGTGAGATTCAGCACCTTCAGGAGAGGGTGAAAAACCAACTGTATCCCAGAGAGAGTCAGCACCTTCAGGAGAGTGTGAAAAACCAACTGAATCCCAGTGAGAGTCAGCACCTTCAGGAGAGGGTGAAAAACCAACCGTATCCCAGTGAGAGTCAGCAACTTCAGGAGAGGGTGAAAAAACAACTGTATCCCAGTGAGAGTCAGCAACTTCAGGAGAGGGTGAAAAACCAACTGTATCCCGGTGAGAGTCAGCACCTTCAGGAGAGGGTGAAAAACCAACTGTATCCCAGTGAGAGTCAGCACCTTCAGGAGAGGGTGAAAAACCAACTGTATCCCAGTGAGAGTCAGCAACTTCAGGAGAGGGTGGAAAACCAACTGTATCCCAGTGAGTGTCAGCACCTTCAGGAGAGGGTGAGAAAAACCAACTGTATCCCAGTGAGATTCAGCACCATCAGGAGAGGCTGAAAAACCAACTGTATCCCAGTGAGAGTCAGCACCTTCAGTCGAGGGTGAAAAACCAAATGTATCCCAGTGAGAGTCAGCATCTTCAGTTGAGGGTGAAAAACCAACTGTATCCCAGTGAGAGTCAGCATCTTCAGGAGAGGGTGAAAAACCAACTGTATCCCAGTGAGAGTCAGCACCTTCAGGAGAGGGTGAAAAACCAACTGTATCCCAGTGAGAGTCAGCAACTTCAGGAGAGGTTGAAAAACCAACTGTATCCCAGTGAGAGTCAGCACCTTCAGGAGAGATTGAAAAACCAACTGTATCCCAGTGAGAGTCAGCTCCTTCAGGAGAGGGTGAAAAACCAACTGTATCACAGTGAGAGTCAGCACCTTCAGGAGAGGGTGAAAAACCAACTGTATCCCAGTGAGAATCAGCACCTTCAGGAGAGGGTGAAAAACCAACTTTATCCCAGTGAGAGTCAGCACCTTCAGGAGAGGGTGAAAAACCAACTGTATCCCAGTGAGACTCAGCACCTTCAGGAGAGGGTGAAAAACCAACTGTATCCCAGTGAGAGTCAGCACCTTCAGGAGAGGGTGAAAAACCAACTGTGACCCAGTGAGAGTCAGCACCATCAGGAGAGGATGAAAAACCAAATGTATACCAGTGAGAGTCAGCACATTCAGGAGAGTGTGAAAAACTAACAGTATCCCCGTGAGAGTCAGCACCTTCAGGATAGGGTGAAAAACCAACAGTATCCCCGTGAGAGTCAGCACCTTCAGGATAGGGTGAAAAACAAATGTGTCCCAATGAGAGTCAGCACCTTCAGGAGAGGGTGAAAAACCAACTGTATCCCAGTGAGAGTCAGCACCTTCAGGAGAGGGTGAAAAACCAACTGCATCCCAGTGAGAATCAGCGCCTTCAGGAGAGGGTGAAAAACAAATGTATCCCAATGAGAGTCAGCACCTTCAGGAGAGGGTGAAAAAGCAACTGCATCCCAGTGAGAGTCAGCACCTTCAGGAGAGTGTGAAAAACCAACTGTATCCCAGTGAGAATCAGCACCTTCAGGAGAGGGTGAAAAACCAACTTTATCCCAGTGAGAGTCAGCACCTTCAGGAGAGGGTGAAAAACCAACTGTATCCCAGTGAGAGTCAGCACCTTCAGGAGAGGGTGAAAAACCAACTGCATCCCAGTGAGAATCAGCGCCTTCAGGAGAGGGTGAAAAACAAATGTATCCCAATGAGAGTCAGCACCTTCAGGAGAGGGTGAAAAAGCAACTGCATCCCAGTGAGAGTCAGCACCTTCAGGAGAGTGTGAAAAACCAACTGTATCACAGTGAGAGTCAGCAGCTTCAGGAGAGGGTGAAAAACCAACTGTATCCCAGTGAGAGTCAGCACCTTCAGGAGAGGGTGAGAAAAACCATCTGTATCCAAGTGAGATTCAGCACCATCAGGAGAGGGTGAAAAACCAACTTTATCCCAGTGAGAGTCAGCACCTTCAGGAGAGGGTGAAAAACCAAATGTATCCCAGTGAGAGTCAGCACCTTCAGGTGAGGGTGAAAAACCAAACGTATCCCAGTGAGAGTCAGCACCTTCAGGAGAGGGTGAGAAAAACCAACTGCATCCCAGTGAGATTCAGCACCTTCAGGAGAGGGTGAAAAACCAAATGTATCCCAGTGAGAGTCAGCACTTTCACGAGAGGGTGAAAAACCAACTGTATCCCAGAGAGAGTCAGCACCATCAGGAGAGTGTGAAAAACCAACTGAATCCCAGTGAGAGTCAGCACCTTCAGGAGAGGGTGAAAAACCAACTGTATCCCAGTGAGAGTCAGCAACTTCAGGAGAGGGTGAAAAACCAACTGTATCCCAGTGAGAGTCAGCAACTTGAGGAGAGGGTGAAAAACCAACTGTATCCCGGTGAGAGTCAGCACCATCAGGAGAGTGTGAAAAACCAACTGTATCCCAGTGAGAGTCAGCACCTTCAGGAGAGGGTGAAAAACCAACTGTATCCCAGTGAGTGTCAGCAACTTCAGGAGAGGGTGGAAAACCAATTGGATCCCAGTGAGTGTGAGCACCTTCAGGAGAGGGTGAGAAAAACCAACTGTATCCCAGTGAGATTCAGCACCATCAGGAGAGGGTGAAAAACCAACTGTATCCCAGTGAGAGTCAGCACCTTCAGTAGAGGGTGAAAAACCAACTGTATCCCAGTGAGAGTCAGCATCTTCAGTTGAGGGTGAAAAACCAACTGTATCCCAGTGAGAGTCAGCATCTTCAGGAGAGGGTGAAAAACCAACTGTATCCCAGTGAGAGTCAGCACCTTCAGGAGAGGGTGAAAAACCAACTGTATCCCAGTGAGAGTCAGCAACTTCAGGAGAGGTTGAAAAACCAACTGTATCCCAGTGAGAGTCAGCACCTTCAGGAGAGATTGAAAAACCAACTGTATCCCAGTGAGAGTCAGCACCTTCAGGAGAGGGTGAAAAACCAACTGTATCCCAGTGAGAGTCAGCACCTTCAGGAGAGGGTGAAAAACCAACTGTATCACAGTGAGTGTCAGCACCTTCAGGAGAGGGTGAAAAACCAACTGTATCCCAGTGAGAGTCAGCACCTTCAGGAGAGGGTGAAAAACCAACTGTATCCCAGTGAGAGTCAGCACCTTCAGGAGAGGGTGAAAAACCAACTGTATCCCAGTGAGACTCAGCACCTTCAGGAGAGGGTGAAAAACCAACTGTGACCCAGTGAGAGTCAGCACCTTCAGGAGAGTGTGAAAAACTAACAGTATCCCCGTGAGAGTCAGCACCTTCAGGATAGGGTGAAAAACAAATGTATCCCAATGAGAGTCAGCACCTTCAGGAGTGGGTGAAAAAACAACTGTATCCCAGTGAGAGTCAGCACCTTCAGGAGAGGGTGAAAAACCAACTGCATCCCAGTGAGAATCAGCGCCTTCAGGAGAGGGTGAAAAACAAATGTATCCCAGTGAGAGTCAGCACCTTCAGGAGAGAGTGAAAAACCAACTGCATCCCAGTGAGAGTCAGCACCTTCAGGAGAGGGTGAAAAACCAAATGTATCCCAGGGAGATTCAGCACCTTCAGGTGAGGGTGAAAAACCAAACGTATCCCAGTGAGAGTCAGCACCTTCAGGAGAGGGTGAGAAAAACCAACTGCATCCCAGTGAGATTCAGCACCTTCAGGAGAGGGTGAAAAACCAAATGTATCCCAGTGAGAGTCAGCACTTTCACGAGAGGGTGAAAAACCAACTGTATCCCAGTGAGAGTCAGCACCTTCAGGAGAGGGTGAAAATCCAACTGTATCCCAGTGAGAGTCAGCAACTTCAGGAGAGGTTGAAAAACCAACTGTATCCCAGTGAGAGTCAGCAATTTCAGGAGAGGGTGAAAAACCAACTGTATCCCGGTGAGAGTCAGCACCTTCAGGAGAGGGTGAAAAACCAACTGTGACCCAGTGAGAGTCAGCACCATCGGGAGAGGATGAAAAACCAACTGTATCCCAGTGATAGTCAGCACCTTCAGGAGAGTGTGAAAAACTAACAGTATCCCCGTGAGAGTCAGCACCTTCAGGATAGGGTGAAAAACCAACAGTATCCCCGTGAGAGTCAGCACCTTCAGGATAGGGTGAAAAACAAATGTATCCCAATGAGAGTCAGCACCTTCAGGAGAGGGTGAAAAACCAACTGTATCCCAGTGAGAGTCAGCACCTTCAGGAGAGGGTGAAAAACCAACTGCATCCCAGTGAGAGTCAGCAACTTCAGGAGAGTGTGAAAAACCAAATGTATCCCAGTGAGAGTCAGCACCTTCAGGAGAGAGTGAAAAACCAACTGCATCCCAGTGAGAGTCAGCACCTTCAGGAGAGTGTGAAAAACCAACTGTATCACAGTGAGAGTCAGCAGCTTCAGGAGAGTGTGAAAAACTTACTGTATCCCACTGAGAGTCAGCACCATCAGGAGAGGGTGAAAAACCAACTGTATCCCAGTGAGAGTCAGCACCTTCAGGAGAGGGTGAGAAAAAACATCTGTATCCAAGTGAGATTCAGCACCATCAGGAGAGGGTGAAAAACCAACTTTATCCCAGTGAGAGTCAGCACCTTCAGGAGAGGGTGAAAAACCAAATGTATCCCAGTGAGAGTCAGCACCTTCAGGTGAGGGTGAAAAACCAAACGAATCCCAGTGAGAGTCAGCACCTTCAGGAGAGGGTGAGAAAAACCAACTGCATCCCAGTGAGATTCAGCACCTTCAGGAGAGGGTGAAAAACCAACTGTATCCCAGAGAGAGTCAGCACCTTCAGGCGAGTGTGAAAAACCAACTGAATCCCAGTGAGAGTCAGCACCTTCAGGAGAGGGTGAAAAACCAACTGTATCCCAGTGAGAGTCAGCAACTTCAGGAGAGGGTGAAAAAACAACTGTGTCCCAGTGAGAGTCAGCAACTTCAGGAGAGGGTGAAAAACCAACTGTATCCCGGTGAGAGTCAGCACCTTCAGG
Source organism: Heptranchias perlo (assembly GCF_035084215.1). Classification (NCBI taxonomy): domain Eukaryota; kingdom Metazoa; phylum Chordata; class Chondrichthyes; order Hexanchiformes; family Hexanchidae; genus Heptranchias; species Heptranchias perlo. Next base: position 19,257,034 of record NC_090370.1, read on the forward strand.
AGAGGGTGAAAAACCAACTGTATCCCGGTGAGAGTCAGCACCTTCAGGAGAGAGTGAAAAACCAACTGGATCCCAGTGAGAGTCAGCACCTTCAGGAGAGGGTGAAAAACCAACTGTATCCCAGTGAGAGTCAGCACCTTCAGCAGAGAGTGAAAATCCAACTGTATCCCAGTGAGAGTCAGCACCTTCAGGAGAGGGTGAAAAACCAACTGTGTCCCAGTGAGAGTCAGCAACTTCAGGAGAGGTTGAAAAACCAACTGTATCCCAGTGAGAGTCAGCACCTTCAGGAGAGATTGAAAAACCAACTGTATCCCAGTGAGAGTCAGCACCTTCAGGAGAGGGTGAAAAACCAACTGTATCCCAGTGAGAGTCAGCACCTTCAGGAGAGGGTGAAAAACCAACTGTATCACAGTGAGAGTCAGCACCTTCAGGAGAGGGTGAAAAACCAACTGTATCCCAGTGAGAATCAGCACCTTCAGGAGAGGGTGAAAAACCAACTTTATCCCAGTGAGAGTCAGCACCTTCAGGAGAGGGTGAAAAACCAACTGTATCCCAGTGAGAGTCAGCACCTTCAGGAGAGGGTGAAAAACCAACTGCATCCCAGTGAGAATCAGCGCCTTCAGGAGAGGGTGAAAAACAAATGTATCCCAATGAGAGTCAGCACCTTCAGGAGAGGGTGAAAAAGCAACTGCATCCCAGTGAGAGTCAGCACCTTCAGGAGAGTGTGAAAAACCAACTGTATCACAGTGAGAGTCAGCAGCTTCAGGAGAGGGTGAAAAACCAACTGTATCCCAGTGAGAGTCAGCACCTTCAGGAGAGGGTGAGAAAAACCATCTGTATCCAAGTGAGATTCAGCACCATCAGGAGAGGGTGAAAAACCAACTTTATCCCAGTGAGAGTCAGCACCTTCAGGAGAGGGTGAAAAACCAAATGTATCCCAGTGAGAGTCAGCACCTTCAGGTGAGGGTGAAAAACCAAACGTATCCCAGTGAGAGTCAGCACCTTCAGGAGAGGGTGAGAAAAACCAACTGCATCCCAGTGAGATTCAGCACCTTCAGGAGAGGGTGAAAAACCAAATGTATCCCAGTGAGAGTCAGCACTTTCACGAGAGGGTGAAAAACCAACTGTATCCCAGAGAGAGTCAGCACCATCAGGAGAGTGTGAAAAACCAACTGAATCCCAGTGAGAGTCAGCACCTTCAGGAGAGGGTGAAAAACCAACTGTATCCCAGTGAGAGTCAGCAACTTCAGGAGAGGGTGAAAAACCAACTGTATCCCAGTGAGAGTCAGCAACTTGAGGAGAGGGTGAAAAACCAACTGTATCCCGGTGAGAGTCAGCACCATCAGGAGAGTGTGAAAAACCAACTGTATCCCAGTGAGAGTCAGCACCTTCAGGAGAGGGTGAAAAACCAACTGTATCCCAGTGAGTGTCAGCAACTTCAGGAGAGGGTGGAAAAACAATTGGATCCCAGTGAGTGTGAGCACCTTCAGGAGAGGGTGAGAAAAACCAACTGTATCCCAGTGAGATTCAGCACCATCAGGAGAGGGTGAAAAACCAACTGTATCCCAGTGAGAGTCAGCACCTTCAGTAGAGGGTGAAAAACCAACTGTATCCCAGTGAGAGTCAGCATCTTCAGTTGAGGGTGAAAAACCAACTGTATCCCAGTGAGAGTCAGCATCTTCAGGAGAGGGTGAAAAACCAACTGTATCCCAGTGAGAGTCAGCACCTTCAGGAGAGGGTGAAAAACCAACTGTATCCCAGTGAGAGTCAGCAACTTCAGGAGAGGTTGAAAAACCAACTGTATCCCAGTGAGAGTCAGCACCTTCAGGAGAGATTGAAAAACCAACTGTATCCCAGTGAGAGTCAGCACCTTCAGGAGAGGGTGAAAAACCAACTGTATCCCAGTGAGAGTCAGCACCTTCAGGAGAGGGTGAAAAACCAACTGTATCACAGTGAGTGTCAGCACCTTCAGGAGAGGGTGAAAAACCAACTGTATCCCAGTGAGAGTCAGCACCTTCAGGAGAGGGTGAAAAACCAACTGTATCCCAGTGAGAGTCAGCACCTTCAGGAGAGGGTGAAAAACCAACTGTATCCCAGTGAGACTCAGCACCTTCAGGAGAGGGTGAAAAACCAACTGTGACCCAGTGAGAGTCAGCACCTTCAGGAGAGTGTGAAAAACTAACAGTATCCCCGTGAGAGTCAGCACCTTCAGGATAGGGTGAAAAACAAATGTATCCCAATGAGAGTCAGCACCTTCAGGAGTGGGTGAAAAAACAACTGTATCCCAGTGAGAGTCAGCACCTTCAGGAGAGGGTGAAAAACCAACTGCATCCCAGTGAGAATCAGCGCCTTCAGGAGAGGGTGAAAAACAAATGTATCCCAGTGAGAGTCAGCACCTTCAGGAGAGAGTGAAAAACCAACTGCATCCCAGTGAGAGTCAGCACCTTCAGGAGAGGGTGAAAAACCAAATGTATCCCAGGGAGATTCAGCACCTTCAGGTGAGGGTGAAAAACCAAACGTATCCCAGTGAGAGTCAGCACCTTCAGGAGAGGGTGAGAAAAACCAACTGCATCCCAGTGAGATTCAGCACCTTCAGGAGAGGGTGAAAAACCAAATGTATCCCAGTGAGAGTCAGCACTTTCACGAGAGGGTGAAAAACCAACTGTATCCCAGTGAGAGTCAGCACCTTCAGGAGAGGGTGAAAATCCAACTGTATCCCAGTGAGAGTCAGCAACTTCAGGAGAGGTTGAAAAACCAACTGTATCCCAGTGAGAGTCAGCAATTTCAGGAGAGGGTGAAAAACCAACTGTATCCCGGTGAGAGTCAGCACCTTCAGGAGAGGGTGAAAAACCAACTGTGACCCAGTGAGAGTCAGCACCATCGGGAGAGGATGAAAAACCAACTGTATCCCAGTGATAGTCAGCACCTTCAGGAGAGTGTGAAAAACTAACAGTATCCCCGTGAGAGTCAGCACCTTCAGGATAGGGTAAAACCAACAGTATCCCCGTGAGAGTCAGCACCTTCAGGATAGGGTGAAAAACAAATGTATCCCAATGAGAGTCAGCACCTTCAGGAGAGGGTGAAAAACCAACTGTATCCCAGTGAGAGTCAGCACCTTCAGGAGAGGGTGAAAAACCAACTGCATCCCAGTGAGAGTCAGCAACTTCAGGAGAGTGTGAAAAACCAAATGTATCCCAGTGAGAGTCAGCACCTTCAGGAGAGAGTGAAAAACCAACTGCATCCCAGTGAGAGTCAGCACCTTCAGGAGAGTGTGAAAAACCAACTGTATCACAGTGAGAGTCAGCAGCTTCAGGAGAGTGTGAAAAACTTACTGTATCCCACTGAGAGTCAGCACCATCAGGAGAGGGTGAAAAACCAACTGTATCCCAGTGAGAGTCAGCACCTTCAGGAGAGGGTGAGAAAAAACATCTGTATCCAAGTGAGATTCAGCACCATCAGGAGAGGGTGAAAAACCAACTTTATCCCAGTGAGAGTCAGCACCTTCAGGAGAGGGTGAAAAACCAAATGTATCCCAGTGAGAGTCAGCACCTTCAGGTGAGGGTGAAAAACCAAACGAATCCCAGTGAGAGTCAGCACCTTCAGGAGAGGGTGAGAAAAACCAACTGCATCCCAGTGAGATTCAGCACCTTCAGGAGAGGGTGAAAAACCAACTGTATCCCAGAGAGAGTCAGCACCTTCAGGCGAGTGTGAAAAACCAACTGAATCCCAGTGAGAGTCAGCACCTTCAGGAGAGGGTGAAAAACCAACTGTATCCCAGTGAGAGTCAGCAACTTCAGGAGAGGGTGAAAAAACAACTGTGTCCCAGTGAGAGTCAGCAACTTCAGGAGAGGGTGAAAAACCAACTGTATCCCGGTGAGAGTCAGCACCTTCAGGAGAGGGTGAAAAACCAACTGTATCCCGGTGAGAGTCAGCACCTTCAGGAGAGAGTGAAAAACCAACTGGATCCCAGTGAGAGTCAGCACCTTCAGGAGAGGGTGAAAAACCAACTGTATCCCAGTGAGAGTCAGCACCTTCAGCAGAGAGTGAAAATCCAACTGTATCCCAGTGAGAGTCAGCACCTTCAGGAGAGGGTGAAAAACCAACTGTGTCCCAGTGAGAGTCAGCAACTTCAGGAGAGGTTGAAAAACCAACTGTATCCCAGTGAGAGTCAGCACCTTCAGGAGAGATTGAAAAACCAACTGTATCCCAGTGAGAGTCAGCACCTTCAGGAGAGGGTGAAAAACCAACTGTATCCCAGTGAGAGTCAGCACCTTCAGGAGAGGGTGAAAAACCAACTGTATCACAGTGAGAGTCAGCACCTTCAGGAGAGGGTGAAAAACCAACTGTATCCCAGTGAGAATCAGCACCTTCAGGAGAGGGTGAAAAACCAACTGTATCCCAGTGAGAGTCAGCACCTTCAGGGGAGGGTGAAAAACCAACTGTATCCCAGTGAGAGTCAGCACCTTCAGGAGAGGGTGAAAAACCAACTGTATCCCAGTGAGAGTCAGCACCTTCAGGAGAGGGTGAAAAACCAACTGTGACCCAGTGAGAGTCAGCACCATCGGGAGAGGATGAAAAACCAACTGTATACCAGTGATAGTCAGCACCTTCAGGAGAGTGTGAAAAACTAACAGGATCCCCGTGAGAGTCAGCACCTTCAGGATAGGGTGAAAAACCAACATTATCCCCGTGAGAGTCAGCACCTTCAGGATAGGGTGAAAAACAAATGTATCCCAATGAGAGTCAGCACCTTCAGGAGAGGGTGAAAAACCAACTGTATCCCAGTGAGAGTCAGCACCTTCAGGAGAGGGTGAAAAACCAACTGCATCCCAGTGAGAATCAGCGCCTTCAGGAGAGGGTGAAAAACAAATGTATCCCAATGAGAGTCAGCACCTTCAGGAGAGGGTGAAAAACCAACTGCATCCCAGTGAGAGTCAGCAACTTCAGGAGAGTGTGAAAAACCAAATGTATCCCAGTGAGAGTCAGCACCTTCAGGAGAGAGTGAAAAACCAACTGCATCCCAGTGAGAGTCAGCACCTTCAGGAGAGTGTGAAAAACCAACTGTATCACAGTGAGAGTCAGCAGCTTCAGGAGAGTGTGAAAAACTTACTGTATCCCACTGAGAGTCAGCACCATCAGGAGAGGGTGAAAAACCAACTGTATCCCAGTGAGAGTCAGCACCTTCAGGATAGGGTGAGAAAAAACATCTGTATCCAAGTGAGATTCAGCACCATCAGGAGAGGGTGAAAAACCAACTTTATCCCAGTGAGAGTCAGCACCTTCAGGAGAGGGTGAAAAACCAAATGTATCCCAGTGAGAGTCAGCACCTTCAGGTGAGGGTGAAAAACCAAACGAATCCCAGTGAGAGTCAGCACCTTCAGGAGAGGGTGAGAAAAACCAACTGCATCCCAGTGAGATTCAGCACCTTCAGGAGAGGGTGAAAAACCAACTGTATCCCAGAGAGAGTCAGCACCTTCAGGAGAGTGTGAAAAACCAACTGAATCCCAGTGAGAGTCAGCACCTTCAGGAGAGGGTGAAAAACCAACCGTATCCCAGTGAGAGTCAGCAACTTCAGGAGAGGGTGAAAAAACAACTGTATCCCAGTGAGAGTCAGCAACTTCAGGAGAGGGTGAAAAACCAACTGTATCCCGGTGAGAGTCAGCACCTTCAGGAGAGGGTGAAAAACCAACTGTATCCCAGTGAGAGTCAGCACCTTCAGGAGAGGGTGAAAAACCAACTGTATCCCAGTGAGAGTCAGCAACTTCAGGAGAGGGTGGAAAACCAACTGTATCCCAGTGAGTGTCAGCACCTTCAGGAGAGGGTGAGAAAAACCAACTGTATCCCAGTGAGATTCAGCACCATCAGGAGAGGCTGAAAAACCAACTGTATCCCAGTGAGAGTCAGCACCTTCAGTCGAGGGTGAAAAACCAAATGTATCCCAGTGAGAGTCAGCATCTTCAGTTGAGGGTGAAAAACCAACTGTATCCCAGTGAGAGTCAGCATCTTCAGGAGAGGGTGAAAAACCAACTGTATCCCAGTGAGAGTCAGCACCTTCAGGAGAGGGTGAAAAACCAACTGTATCCCAGTGAGAGTCAGCAACTTCAGGAGAGGTTGAAAAACCAACTGTATCCCAGTGAGAGTCAGCACCTTCAGGAGAGATTGAAAAACCAACTGTATCCCAGTGAGAGTCAGCTCCTTCAGGAGAGGGTGAAAAACCAACTGTATCACAGTGAGAGTCAGCACCTTCAGGAGAGGGTGAAAAACCAACTGTATCCCAGTGAGAATCAGCACCTTCAGGAGAGGGTGAAAAACCAACTTTATCCCAGTGAGAGTCAGCACCTTCAGGAGAGGGTGAAAAACCAACTGTATCCCAGTGAGACTCAGCACCTTCAGGAGAGGGTGAAAAACCAACTGTATCCCAGTGAGAGTCAGCACCTTCAGGAGAGGGTGAAAAACCAACTGTGACCCAGTGAGAGTCAGCACCATCAGGAGAGGATGAAAAACCAAATGTATACCAGTGAGAGTCAGCACATTCAGGAGAGTGTGAAAAACTAACAGTATCCCCGTGAGAGTCAGCACCTTCAGGATAGGGTGAAAAACCAACAGTATCCCCGTGAGAGTCAGCACCTTCAGGATAGGGTGAAAAACAAATGTGTCCCAATGAGAGTCAGCACCTTCAGGAGAGGGTGAAAAACCAACTGTATCCCAGTGAGAGTCAGCACCTTCAGGAGAGGGTGAAAAACCAACTGCATCCCAGTGAGAATCAGCGCCTTCAGGAGAGGGTGAAAAACAAATGTATCCCAATGAGAGTCAGCACCTTCAGGAGAGGGTGAAAAAGCAACTGCATCCCAGTGAGAGTCAGCACCTTCAGGAGAGTGTGAAAAACCAACTGTATCACAGTGAGAGTCAGCAGCTTCAGGAGAGGGTGAAAAACCAACTGTATCCCAGTGAGAGTCAGCACCTTCAGGAGAGGGTGAGAAAAACCATCTGTATCCAAGTGAGATTCAGCACCATCAGGAGAGGGTGAAAAACCAACTTTATCCCAGTGAGAGTCAGCACCTTCAGGAGAGGGTGAAAAACCAAATGTATCCCAGTGAGAGTCAGCACCTTCAGGTGAGGGTGAAAAACCAAACGTATCCCAGTGAGAGTCAGCACCTTCAGGAGAGGGTGAGAAAAACCAACTGCATCCCAGTGAGATTCAGCACCTTCAGGAGAGGGTGAAAAACCAAATGTATCCCAGTGAGAGTCAGCACTTTCACGAGAGGGTGAAAAACCAACTGTATCCCAGAGAGAGTCAGCACCATCAGGAGAGTGTGAAAAACCAACTGAATCCCAGTGAGAGTCAGCACCTTCAGGAGAGGGTGAAAAACCAACTGTATCCCAGTGAGAGTCAGCAACTTCAGGAGAGGGTGAAAAACCAACTGTATCCCAGTGAGAGTCAGCAACTTGAGGAGAGGGTGAAAAACCAACTGTATCCCGGTGAGAGTCAGCACCATCAGGAGAGTGTGAAAAACCAACTGTATCCCAGTGAGAGTCAGCACCTTCAGGAGAGGGTGAAAAACCAACTGTATCCCAGTGAGTGTCAGCAACTTCAGGAGAGGGTGGAAAACCAATTGGATCCCAGTGAGTGTGAGCACCTTCAGGAGAGGGTGAGAAAAACCAACTGTATCCCAGTGAGATTCAGCACCATCAGGAGAGGGTGAAAAACCAACTGTATCCCAGTGAGAGTCAGCACCTTCAGTAGAGGGTGAAAAACCAACTGTATCCCAGTGAGAGTCAGCATCTTCAGTTGAGGGTGAAAAACCAACTGTATCCCAGTGAGAGTCAGCATCTTCAGGAGAGGGTGAAAAACCAACTGTATCCCAGTGAGAGTCAGCACCTTCAGGAGAGGGTGAAAAACCAACTGTATCCCAGTGAGAGTCAGCAACTTCAGGAGAGGTTGAAAAACCAACTGTATCCCAGTGAGAGTCAGCACCTTCAGGAGAGATTGAAAAACCAACTGTATCCCAGTGAGAGTCAGCACCTTCAGGAGAGGGTGAAAAACCAACTGTATCCCAGTGAGAGTCAGCACCTTCAGGAGAGGGTGAAAAACCAACTGTATCACAGTGAGTGTCAGCACCTTCAGGAGAGGGTGAAAAACCAACTGTATCCCAGTGAGAGTCAGCACCTTCAGGAGAGGGTGAAAAACCAACTGTATCCCAGTGAGAGTCAGCACCTTCAGGAGAGGGTGAAAAACAAACTGTATCCCAGTGAGACTCAGCACCTTCAGGAGAGGGTGAAAAACCAACTGTGACCCAGTGAGAGTCAGCACCTTCAGGAGAGTGTGAAAAACTAACAGTATCCCCGTGAGAGTCAGCACCTTCAGGATAGGGTGAAAAACAAATGTATCCCAATGAGAGTCAGCACCTTCAGGAGTGGGTGAAAAAACAACTGTATCCCAGTGAGAGTCAGCACCTTCAGGAGAGGGTGAAAAACCAACTGCATCCCAGTGAGAATCAGCGCCTTCAGGAGAGGGTGAAAAACAAATGTATCCCAGTGAGAGTCAGCACCTTCAGGAGAGAGTGAAAAACCAACTGCATCCCAGTGAGAGTCAGCACCTTCAGGAGAGGGTGAAAAACCAAATGTATCCCAGGGAGATTCAGCACCTTCAGGTGAGGGTGAAAAACCAAACGTATCCCAGTGAGAGTCAGCACCTTCAGGAGAGGGTGAGAAAAACCAACTGCATCCCAGTGAGATTCAGCACCTTCAGGAGAGGGTGAAAAACCAAATGTATCCCAGTGAGAGTCAGCACTTTCACGAGAGGGTGAAAAACCAACTGTATCCCAGTGAGAGTCAGCACCTTCAGGAGAGGGTGAAAATCCAACTGTATCCCAGTGAGAGTCAGCAACTTCAGGAGAGGTTGAAAAACCAACTGTATCCCAGTGAGAGTCAGCAATTTCAGGAGAGGGTGAAAAACCAACTGTATCCCGGTGAGAGTCAGCACCTTCAGGAGAGGGTGAAAAACCAACTGTGACCCAGTGAGAGTCAGCACCATCGGGAGAGGATGAAAAACCAACTGTATCCCAGTGATAGTCAGCACCTTCAGGAGAGTGTGAAAAACTAACAGTATCCCCGTGAGAGTCAGCACCTTCAGGATAGGGTGAAAAACCAACAGTATCCCCGTGAGAGTCAGCACCTTCAGGATAGGGTGAAAAACAAATGTATCCCAATGAGAGTCAGCACCTTCAGGAGAGGGTGAAAAACCAACTGTATCCCAGTGAGAGTCAGCACCTTCAGGAGAGGGTGAAAAACCAACTGCATCCCAGTGAGAGTCAGCAACTTCAGGAGAGTGTGAAAAACCAAATGTATCCCAGTGAGAGTCAGCACCTTCAGGAGAGAGTGAAAAACCAACTGCATCCCAGTGAGAGTCAGCACCTTCAGGAGAGTGTGAAAAACCAACTGTATCAGAGTGAGAGTCAGCAGCTTCAGGAGAGTGTGAAAAACTTACTGTATCCCACTGAGAGTCAGCACCATCAGGAGAGGGTGAAAAACCAACTGTATCCCAGTGAGAGTCAGCACCTTCAGGAGAGGGTGAGAAAAAACATCTGTATCCAAGTGAGATTCAGCACCATCAGGAGAGGGTGAAAAACCAACTTTATCCCAGTGAGAGTCAGCACCTTCAGGAGAGGGTGAAAAACCAAATGTATCCCAGTGAGAGTCAGCACCTTCAGGTGAGGGTGAAAAACCAAACGAATCCCAGTGAGAGTCAGCACCTTCAGGAGAGGGTGAGAAAAACCAACTGCATCCCAGTGAGATTCAGCACCTTCAGGAGAGGGTGAAAAACCAACTGTATCCCAGAGAGAGTCAGCACCTTCAGGCGAGTGTGAAAAACCAACTGAATCCCAGTGAGAGTCAGCACCTTCAGGAGAGGGTGAAAAACCAACTGTATCCCAGTGAGAGTCAGCAACTTCAGGAGAGGGTGAAAAAACAACTGTGTCCCAGTGAGAGTCAGCAACTTCAGGAGAGGGTGAAAAACCAACTGTATCCCGGTGAGAGTCAGCACCTTCAGGAGAGGGTGAAAAACCAACTGTATCCCAGTGAGAGTCAGCACCTTCAGGAGAGGGTGAAAAACCAACTGTATCCCAGTGAGAGTCAGCAACTTCAGGAGAGGGTGGAAAACCAACTGTATCCCAGTGAGTGTCAGCACCTTCAGGAGAGGGTGAGAAAAACCAACTGTATCCCAGTGAGATTCAGCACCATCAGGAGAGGCTGAAAAACCAACTGTATCCCAGTGAGAGTCAGCACCTTCAGTAGAGGGTGAAAAACCAAATGTATCCCAGTGAGAGTCAGCATCTTCAGTTGAGGGTGAAAAACCAACTGTATCCCAGTGAGAGTCAGCATCTTCAGGAGAGGGTGAAAAACCAACTGTATCCCAGTGAGAGTCAGCACCTTCAGGAGAGGGTGAAAAACCAACTGTATCCCAGTGAGAGTCAGCAACTTCAGGAGAGGTTGAAAAACCAACTGTATCCCAGTGAGAGTCAGCTCCTTCAGGAGAGGGTGAAAAACCAACTGTATCACAGTGAGAGTCAGCACCTTCAGGAGAGGGTGAAAAACCAACTGTATCCCAGTGAGAATCAGCACCTTCAGGAGAGGGTGAAAAACCAACTTTATCCCAGTGAGAGTCAGCACCTTCAGGATAGGGTGAAAAACAAATGTGTCCCAATGAGAGTCAGCACCTTCAGGAGAGGGTGAAAAACCAACTGTATCCCAGTGAGAGTCAGCACCTTCAGGAGAGGGTGAAAAACCAACTGCATCCCAGTGAGAATCAGCGCCTTCAGGAGAGGGTGAAAAACAAATGTATCCCAATGAGAGTCAGCACCTTCAGGAGAGGGTGAAAAACCAACTGCATCCCAGTGAGAATCAGCGCCTTCAGGAGAGGGTGAAAAACAAATGTATCCCAATGAGAGTCAGCACCTTCAGGAGAGGGTGAAAAACCAACTGCATCCCAGTGAGAGTCAGCACCTTCAGGAGAGTGTGAAAAACCAACTGTATCACAGTGAGAGTCAGCAGCTTCAGGAGAGGGTGAAAAACCAACTGTATCCCAGTGAGAGTCAGCACCTTCAGGAGAGGGTGAGAAAAACCATCTGTATCCAAGTGAGATTCAGCACCATCAGGAGAGGGTGAAAAACCAACTTTATCCCAGTGAGAGTCAGCACCTTCAGGAGAGGGTGAAAAACCAAATGTATCCCAGTGAGAGTCAGCACCTTCAGGTGAGGGTGAAAAACCAAACGTATCCCAGTGAGAGTCAGCACCTTCAGGAGAGGGTGAGAAAAACCAACTGCATCCCAGTGAGATTCAGCACCTTCAGGAGAGGGTGAAAAACCAAATGTATCCCAGTGAGAGTCAGCACTTTCACGAGAGGGTGAAAAACCAACTGTATCCCAGAGAGAGTCAGCACCATCAGGAGAGTGTGAAAAACCAACTGAATCCCAGTGAGAGTCAGCACCTTCAGGAGAGGGTGAAAAACCAACTGTATCCCAGTGAGAGTCAGCAACTTCAGGAGAGGGTGAAAAACCAACTGTATCCCAGTGAGAGTCAGCAACTTGAGGAGAGGGTGAAAAACCAACTGTATCCCGGTGAGAGTCAGCACCTTCAGGAGAGGGTGAAAAACCAACTGTATCCCAGTGAGAGTCAGCACCTTCAGGAGAGGGTGAAAAACCAACTGTATCCCAGTGAGTGTCAGCAACTTCAGGAGAGGGTGGAAAACCAATTGGATCCCAGTGAGTGTCAGCACCTTCAGGAGAGGGTGAGAAAAACCAACTGTATCCCAGTGAGATTCAGCACCATCAGGAGAGGGTGAAAAACCAACTGTATCCCAGTGAGAGTCAGCACCTTCAGTAGAGGGTGAAAAACCAACTGTATCCCAGTGAGAGTCAGCATCTTCAGTTGAGGGTGAAAAACCAACTGTATCCCAGTGAGAGTCAGCATCTTCAGGAGAGGGTGAAAAACCAACTGTATCCCAGTGAGAGTCAGCACCTTCAGGAGAGGGTGAAAAACCAACTGTATCCCAGTGAGAGTCAGCAACTTCAGGAGAGGTTGAAAAACCAACTGTATCCCAGTGAGAGTCAGCACCTTCAGGAGAGATTGAAAAACCAACTGTATCCCAGTGAGAGTCAGCACCTTCAGGAGAGGGTGAAAAACCAACTGTATCCCAGTGAGAGTCAGCACCTTCAGGAGAGGGTGAAAAACCAACTGTATCCCAGTGAGAGTCAGCACCTTCAGGAGAGGGTGAAAAACCAACTGTATCCCAGTGAGACTCAGCACCTTCAGGAGAGGGTGAAAAACCAACTGTGACCCAGTGAGAGTCAGCACCTTCAGGAGAGTGTGAAAAACTAACAGTATCCCCGTGAGAGTCAGCACCTTCAGGATAGGGTGAAAAACAAATGTATCCCAATGAGAGTCAGCACCTTCAGGAGTGGGTGAAAAAACAACTATATCCCAGTGAGAGTCAGCACCTTCAGGAGAGGGTGAAAAACCAACTGCATCCCAGTGAGAATCAGCGCCTTCAGGAGAGGGTGAAAAACAAATGTATCCCAGTGAGAGTCAGCACCTTCAGGAGAGAGTGAAAAACCAACTGCATCCCAGTGAGAGTCAGCACCTTCAGGAGAGGGTGAAAAACCAAATGTATCCCAGGGAGAGTCAGCACCTTCAGGTGAGGGTGAAAAACCAAACGTATCCCAGTGAGAGTCAGCACCTTCAGGAGAGGGTGAGAAAAACCAACTGCATCCCAGTGAGATTCAGCACCTTCAGGAGAGGGTGAAAAACCAAATGTATCCCAGTGAGAGTCAGCACTTTCACGAGAGGGTGAAAAACCAACTGTATCCCAGTGAGAGTCAGCAACTTCAGGAGAGGTTGAAAAACCAACTGTATCCCAGTGAGAGTCAGCAATTTCAGGAGAGGGTGAAAAACCAACTGTATCCCGGTGAGAGTCAGCACCTTCAGGAGAGGGTGAAAAACCAACTGTGACCCAGTGAGAGTCAGCACCATCGGGAGAGGATGAAAAACCAACTGTATACCAGTGATAGTCAGCACCTTCAGGAGAGTGTGAAAAACTAACAGTATCCCCGTGAGAGTCAGCACCTTCAGGATAGGGTGAAAAACCAACAGTATCCCCGTGAGAGTCAGCACCTTCAGGATAGGGTGAAAAACAAATGTATCCCAATGAGAGTCAGCACCTTCAGGAGAGGGTGAAAAACCAACTGTATCCCAGTGAGAGTCAGCACCTTCAGGAGAGGGTGAAAAACCAACTGCATCCCAGTGAGAATCAGCGCCTTCAGGAGAGGGTGAAAAACAAATGTATCCCAATGAGAGTCAGCACCTTCAGGAGAGGGTGAAAAACCAACTGCATCCCAGTGAGAGTCAGCAACTTCAGGAGAGTGTGAAAAACCAAATGTATCCCAGTGAGAGTCAGCACCTTCAGGAGAGAGTGAAAAACCAACTGCATCCCAGTGAGAGTCAGCACCTTCAGGATAGTGTGAAAAACCAACTGTATCACAGTGAGAGTCAGCAGCTTCAGGAGAGTGTGAAAAACTTACTGTATCCCACTGAGAGTCAGCACCATCAGGAGAGGGTGAAAAACCAACTGTATCCCAGTGAGAGTCAGCACCTTCAGGAGAGGGTGAGAAAAAACATCTGTATCCAAGTGAGATTCAGCACCATCAGGAGAGGGTGAAAAACCAACTTTATCCCAGTGAGAGTCAGCACCTTCAGGAGAGGGTGAAAAACCAAATGTATCCCAGTGAGAGTCAGCACCTTCAGGTGAGGGTGAAAAACCAAACGAATCCCAGTGAGAGTCAGCACCTTCAGGAGAGGGTGAGAAAAACCAACTGCATCCCAGTGAGATTCAGCACCTTCAGGAGAGGGTGAAAAACCAACTGTATCCCAGAGAGAGTCAGCACCTTCAGGAGAGTGTGAAAAACCAACTGAATCCCAGTGAGAGTCAGCACCTTCAGGAGAGGGTGAAAAACCAACTGTATCACAGTGAGAGTCAGCAACTTCAGGAGAGGGTGAAAAAACAACTGTGTCCCAGTGAGAGTCAGCAACTTCAGGAGAGGGTGAAAAACCAACTGTATCCCGGTGAGAGTCAGCACCTTCAGGAGAGGGTGAAAAACCAACTGTATCCCAGTGAGAGTCAGCACCTTCAGGAGAGGGTGAAAAACCAACTGTATCCCAGTGAGAGTCAGCAACTTCAGGAGAGGGTGGAAAACCAACTGTATCCCAGTGAGTGTCAGCACCTTCAGGAGAGGGTGAGAAAAACCAACTGTATCCCAGTGAGATTCAGCACCATCAGGAGAGGCTGAAAAACCAACTGTATCCCAGTGAGAGTCAGCACCTTCAGTAGAGGGTGAAAAACCAAATGTATCCCAGTGAGAGTCAGCATCTTCAGTTGAGGGTGAAAAACCAACTGTATCCCAGTGAGAGTCAGCATCTTCAGGAGAGGGTGAAAAACCAACTGTATCCCAGTGAGAGTCAGCACCTTCAGGAGAGGGTGAAAAACCAACTGTATCCCAGTGAGAGTCAGCAACTTCAGGAGAGGTTGAAAAACCAACTGTATCCCAGTGAGAGTCAGCTCCTTCAGGAGAGGGTGAAAAACCAACTGTATCACAGTGAGAGTCAGCACCTTCAGGAGAGGGTGAAAAACCAACTGTATCCCAGTGAGAATCAGCACCTTCAGGAGAGGGTGAAAAACCAACTTTATCCCAGTGAGAGTCAGCACCTTCAGGAGAGGGTGAAAAACCAACTGTATCCCAGTGAGACTCAGCACCTTCAGGAGAGGGTGAAAAACCAACTGTATCCCAGTGAGAGTCAGCACCTTCAGGAGAGGGTGAAAAACCAACTGTGACCCAGTGAGAGTCAGCACCATCAGGAGAGGATGAAAAACCAAATGTATACCAGTGAGAGTCAGCACATTCAGGAGAGTGTGAAAAACTAACAGTATCCCCGTGAGAGTCAGCACCTTCAGGATAGGGTGAAAAACCAACAGTATCCCCGTGAGAGTCAGCACCTTCAGGATAGGGTGAAAAACAAATGTGTCCCAATGAGAGTCAGCACCTTCAGGAGAGGGTGAAAAACCAACTGTATCCCAGTGAGAGTCAGCACCTTCAGGAGAGGGTGAAAAACCAACTGCATCCCAGTGAGAATCAGCGCCTTCAGGAGAGGGTGAAAAACAAATGTATCCCAATGAGAGTCAGCACCTTCAGGAGAGGGTGAAAAACCAACTGCATCCCAGTGAGAGTCAGCACCTTCAGGAGAGTGTGAAAAACCAACTGTATCACAGTGAGAGTCAGCAGCTTCAGGAGAGGGTGAAAAACCAACTGTATCCCAGTGAGAGTCAGCACCTTCAGGAGAGGGTGAGAAAAACCATCTGTATCCAAGTGAGATTCAGCACCATCAGGAGAGGGTGAAAAACCAACTTTATCCCAGTGAGAGTCAGCACCTTCAGGAGAGGGTGAAAAACCAAATGTATCCCAGTGAGAGTCAGCACCTTCAGGTGAGGGTGAAAAACCAAACGTATCCCAGTGAGAGTCAGCACCTTCAGGAGAGGGTGAGAAAAACCAACTGCATCCCAGTGAGATTCAGCACCTTCAGGAGAGGGTGAAAAACCAAATGTATCCCAGTGAGAGTCAGCACTTTCACGAGAGGGTGAAAAACCAACTGTATCCCAGAGAGAGTCAGCACCATCAGGAGAGTGTGAAAAACCAACTGAATCCCAGTGAGAGTCAGCACCTTCAGGAGAGGGTGAAAAACCAACTGTATCCCAGTGAGAGTCAGCAACTTCAGGAGAGGGTGAAAAACCAACTGTATCCCAGTGAGAGTCAGCAACTTGAGGAGAGGGTGAAAAACCAACTGTATCCCGGTGAGAGTCAGCACCTTCAGGCGAGGGTGAAAAACCAACTGTATCCCAGTGAGAGTCAGCACCTTCAGGAGAGGGTGAAAAACCAACTGTATCCCAGTGAGTGTCAGCAACTTCAGGAGAGGGTGGAAAACCAATTGGATCCCAGTGAGTGTCAGCACCTTCAGGAGAGGGTGAGAAAAACCAACTGTATCCCAGTGAGATTCAGCACCATCAGGAGAGGGTGAAAAACCAACTGTATCCCAGTGAGAGTCAGCACCTTCAGTAGAGGGTGAAAAACCAACTGTATCCCAGTGAGAGTCAGCATCTTCAGTTGAGGGTGAAAAACCAACTGTATCCCAGTGAGAGTCAGCATCTTCAGGAGAGGGTGAAAAACCAACTGTATCCCAGTGAGAGTCAGCACTTTCAGGAGAGGGTGAAAAACCAACTGTATCCCAGTGAGAGTCAGCAACTTCAGGAGAGGTTGAAAAACCAACTGTATCCCAGTGAGAGTCAGCACCTTCAGGAGAGATTGAAAAACCAACTGTATCCCAGTGAGAGTCAGCACCTTCAGGAGAGGGTGAAAAACCAACTGTATCCCAGTGAGAGTCAGCACCTTCAGGAGAGGGTGAAAAACCAACTGTATCACAGTGAGTGTCAGCACCTTCAGGAGAGGGTGAAAAACCAACTGTATCCCAGTGAGAGTCAGCACCTTCAGGAGAGGGTGAAAAACCAACTGTATCCCAGTGAGAGTCAGCACCTTCAGGAGAGGGTGAAAAACCAACTGTATCCCAGTGAGACTCAGCACCTTCAGGAGAGGGTGAAAAACCAACTGTGACCCAGTGAGAGTCAGCACCTTCAGGAGAGTGTGAAAAACTAACAGTATCCCCGTGAGAGTCAGCACCTTCAGGATAGGGTGAAAAACAAATGTATCCCAATGAGAGTCAGCACCTTCAGGAGTGGGTGAAAAAACAACTGTATCCCACTGAGAGTCAGCACCTTCAGGAGAGGGTGAAAAACCAACTGCATCCCAGTGAGAATCAGCGCCTTCAGGAGAGGGTGAAAAACAAATGTATCCCAGTGAGAGTCAGCACCTTCAGGAGAGAGTGAAAAACCAACTGCATCCCAGTGAGAGTCAGCACCTTCAGGAGAGGGTGAAAAACCAAATGTATCCCAGGGAGAGTCAGCACCTTCAGGTGAGGGTGAAAAACCAAACGTATCCCAGTGAGAGTCAGCACCTTCAGGAGAGGGTGAGAAAAACCAACTGCATCCCAGTGAGATTCAGCACCTTCAGGAGAGGGTGAAAAACCAAATGTATCCCAGTGAGAGTCAGCACTTTCACGAGAGGGTGAAAAACCAACTGTATCCCAGTGAGAGTCAGCACCTTCAGGAGAGGGTGAAAATCCAACTGTATCCCAGTGAGAGTCAGCAACTTCAGGAGAGGTTGAAAAACCAACTGTATCCCAGTGAGAGTCAGCAACTTCAGGAGAGGGTGGAAAACCAACTGTATCCCAGTGAGTGTCGGCACCTTCAGGAGAGGGTGAGAAAAACCAACTGTATCCCAGTGAGCGTCAGCATCTTCAGGAGAGGGTGAAAAACCAACTGTATCCCAGTGAGAGTCAGCACCTTCAGGAGAGGGTGAAAAACCAACTGTATCCCAGTGAGAGTCAGCAACTTCAGGAGAGGTTGAAAAACCAACTGTGTCCCAGTGAGAGTCAGCACCTTCAGGAGAGATTGAAAAACCAACTGTATCCCAGTGAGAGTCAGCACCTTCAGGAGAGGGTGAAAAACCAACTGTATCCCAGTGAGAGTCAGCACCTTCAGGAGAGGGTGAAAAACCAACTGTATCACAGTGAGTGTCAGCACCTTCAGGAGAGGGTGAAAAACCAACTGTATCCCAGTGAGAATCAGCACCTTCAGGAGAGGGTGAAAAACCAACTGTATCCCAGTGAGAGTCAGCACCTTCAGGAGAGGGTGAAAAACCAACTGTATCCCAGTGAGAGTCAGCACCTTCAGGAGAGGGTGAAAAACCAACTGTATCCCAGTGAGACTCAGCACCTTCAGGAGAGGGTGAAAAACCAACTGTGACCCAGTGAGAGTCAGCACCATCAGGAGAGGATGAAAAACCAACTGTATACCAGTGAGAGTCAGCACCTTCAGGAGAGTGTGAAAAACTAACAGTATCCCCGTGAGAGTCAGCACCTTCAGGATAGGGTGAAAAACAAATGTATCCCAATGAGAGTCAGCACCTTCAGGAGTGGGTGAAAAACCAACTGTATCCCAGTGAGACTCAGCACCTTCAGGAGAGGGTGAAAAACCAACTGTATCCCAGTGAGAGTCAGCACCTTCAGGAGAGGGTGAAAAACCAACTGTGACCCAGTGAGAGTCAGCACCATCAGGAGAGGATGAAAAACCAAATGTATACCAGTGAGAGTCAGCACATTCAGGAGAGTGTGAAAAACTAACAGTATCCCCGTGAGAGTCAGCACCTTCAGGATAGGGTGAAAAACCAACAGTATCCCCGTGAGAGTCAGCACCTTCAGGATAGGGTGAAAAACAAATGTGTCCCAATGAGAGTCAGCACCTTCAGGAGAGGGTGAAAAACCAACTGTATCCCAGTGAGAGTCAGCACCTTCAGGAGAGGGTGAAAAACCAACTGCATCCCAGTGAGAATCAGCGCCTTCAGGAGAGGGTGAAAAACAAATGTATCCCAATGAGAGTCAGCACCTTCAGGAGAGGGTGAAAAACCAACTGCATCCCAGTGAGAGTCAGCACCTTCAGGAGAGTGTGAAAAACCAACTGTATCACAGTGAGAGTCAGCAGCTTCAGGAGAGGGTGAAAAACCAACTGTATCCCAGTGAGAGTCAGCACCTTCAGGAGAGGGTGAGAAAAACCATCTGTATCCAAGTGAGATTCAGCACCATCAGGAGAGGGTGAAAAACCAACTTTATCCCAGTGAGAGTCAGCACCTTCAGGAGAGGGTGAAAAACCAAATGTATCCCAGTGAGAGTCAGCACCTTCAGGTGAGGGTGAAAAACCAAACGTATCCCAGTGAGAGTCAGCACCTTCAGGAGAGGGTGAGAAAAACCAACTGCATCCCAGTGAGATTCAGCACCTTCAGGAGAGGGTGAAAAACCAAATGTATCCCAGTGAGAGTCAGCACTTTCACGAGAGGGTGAAAAACCAACTGTATCCCAGAGAGAGTCAGCACCATCAGGAGAGTGTGAAAAACCAACTGAATCCCAGTGAGAGTCAGCACCTTCAGGAGAGGGTGAAAAACCAACTGTATCCCAGTGAGAGTCAGCAACTTCAGGAGAGGGTGAAAAACCAACTGTATCCCAGTGAGAGTCAGCAACTTGAGGAGAGGGTGAAAAACCAACTGTATCCCGGTGAGAGTCAGCACCTTCAGGAGAGGGTGAAAAACCAACTGTATCCCAGTGAGAGTCAGCACCTTCAGGAGAGGGTGAAAAACCAACTGTATCCCAGTGAGTGTCAGCAACTTCAGGAGAGGGTGGAAAACCAATTGGATCCCAGTGAGTGTCAGCACCTTCAGGAGAGGGTGAGAAAAACCAACTGTATCCCAGTGAGATTCAGCACCATCAGGAGAGGGTGAAAAACCAACTGTATCCCAGTGAGAGTCAGCACCTTCAGTAGAGGGTGAAAAACCAACTGTATCCCAGTGAGAGTCAGCATCTTCAGTTGAGGGTGAAAAACCAACTGTATCCCAGTGAGAGTCAGCATCTTCAGGAGAGGGTGAAAAACCAACTGTATCCCAGTGAGAGTCAGCACTTTCAGGAGAGGGTGAAAAACCAACTGTATCCCAGTGAGAGTCAGCAACTTCAGGAGAGGTTGAAAAACCAACTGTATCCCAGTGAGAGTCAGCACCTTCAGGAGAGATTGAAAAACCAACTGTATCCCAGTGAGAGTCAGCACCTTCAGGAGAGGGTGAAAAACCAACTGTATCCCAGTGAGAGTCAGCACCTTCAGGAGAGGGTGAAAAACCAACTGTATCACAGTGAGTGTCAGCACCTTCAGGAGAGGGTGAAAAACCAACTGTATCCCAGTGAGAGTCAGCACCTTCAGGAGAGGGTGAAAAACCAACTGTATCCCAGTGAGAGTCAGCACCTTCAGGAGAGGGTGAAAAACCAACTGTATCCCAGTGAGACTCAGCACCTTCAGGAGAGGGTGAAAAACCAACTGTGACCCAGTGAGAGTCAGCACCTTCAGGAGAGTGTGAAAAACTAACAGTATCCCCGTGAGAGTCAGCACCTTCAGGATAGGGTGAAAAACAAATGTATCCCAATGAGAGTCAGCACCTTCAGGAGTGGGTGAAAAAACAACTGTATCCCACTGAGAGTCAGCACCTTCAGGAGAGGGTGAAAAACCAACTGCATCCCAGTGAGAATCAGCGCCTTCAGGAGAGGGTGAAAAACAAATGTATCCCAGTGAGAGTCAGCACCTTCAGGAGAGAGTGAAAAACCAACTGCATCCCAGTGAGAGTCAGCACCTTCAGGAGAGGGTGAAAAACCAAATGTATCCCAGGGAGAGTCAGCACCTTCAGGTGAGGGTGAAAAACCAAACGTATCCCAGTGAGAGTCAGCACCTTCAGGAGAGGGTGAGAAAAACCAACTGCATCCCAGTGAGATTCAGCACCTTCAGGAGAGGGTGAAAAACCAAATGTATCCCAGTGAGAGTCAGCACTTTCACGAGAGGGTGAAAAACCAACTGTATCCCAGTGAGAGTCAGCACCTTCAGGAGAGGGTGAAAATCCAACTGTATCCCAGTGAGAGTCAGCAACTTCAGGAGAGGTTGAAAAACCAACTGTATCCCAGTGAGAGTCAGCAACTTCAGGAGAGGGTGGAAAACCAACTGTATCCCAGTGAGTGTCGGCACCTTCAGGAGAGGGTGAGAAAAACCAACTGTATCCCAGTGAGCGTCAGCATCTTCAGGAGAGGGTGAAAAACCAACTGTATCCCAGTGAGAGTCAGCACCTTCAGGAGAGGGTGAAAAACCAACTGTATCCCAGTGAGAGTCAGCAACTTCAGGAGAGGTTGAAAAACCAACTGTGTCCCAGTGAGAGTCAGCACCTTCAGGAGAGATTGAAAAACCAACTGTATCCCAGTGAGAGTCAGCACCTTCAGGAGAGGGTGAAAAACCAACTGTATCCCAGTGAGAGTCAGCACCTTCAGGAGAGGGTGAAAAACCAACTGTATCACAGTGAGTGTCAGCACCTTCAGGAGAGGGTGAAAAACCAACTGTATCCCAGTGAGAATCAGCACCTTCAGGAGAGGGTGAAAAACCAACTGTATCCCAGTGAGAGTCAGCACCTTCAGGAGAGGGTGAAAAACCAACTGTATCCCAGTGAGAGTCAGCACCTTCAGGAGAGGGTGAAAAACCAACTGTATCCCAGTGAGACTCAGCACCTTCAGGAGAGGGTGAAAAACCAACTGTGACCCAGTGAGAGTCAGCACCATCAGGAGAGGATGAAAAACCAACTGTATACCAGTGAGAGTCAGCACCTTCAGGAGAGTGTGAAAAACTAACAGTATCCCCGTGAGAGTCAGCACCTTCAGGATAGGGTGAAAAACAAATGTATCCCAATGAGAGTCAGCACCTTCAGGAGTGGGTGAAAAACCAACTGTATCCCAGTGAGAGTCAGCACCTTCAGGAGAGGGTGAAAAACCAACTGCATCCCAGTGAGAATCAGCGCCTTCAGGAGAGGGTGAAAAACAAATGTATCCCAATGAGAGTCAGCACCTTCAGGAGAGGGTGAAAAACCAACTGCATCCCAGTGAGAGTCAGCAACTTCAGGAGAGTGTGAAAAACCAAATGTATCCCAGTGAGAGTCAGCACCTTCAGGAGAGAGTGAAAAACCAACTGCATCCCAGTGAGAGTCAGCACCTTCAGGAGAGGGTGAAAAACCAAATGTATCCCAGGGAGAGTCAGCACCTTCAGGTGAGGGTGAAAAACCAAACGTATCCCAGTGAGAGTCAGCACCTTCAGGAGAGGGTGAGAAAAACCAACTGCATCCCAGTGAGATTCAGCACCTTCAGGAGAGGGTGAAAAACCAAATGTATCCCAGTGAGAGTCAGCACTTTCACGAGAGGGTGAAAAACCAACTGTATCCCAGTGAGAGTCAGCACCTTCAGGAGAGGGTGAAAAACCAACTGTATCCCAGTGAGAGTCAGCAACTTCAGGAGAGGTTGAAAAACCAACTGTATCCCAGTGAGAGTCAGCAATTTCAGGAGAGGGTGAAAAACCAACTGTATCCCGGTGAGAGTCAGCACCTTCAGGAGAGGGTGAAAAACCAACTGTATCCCAGTGAGAGTCAGCACCTTCAGGAGAGGGTGAAAAACCAACTGTATCCCAGTGAGAGTCAGCAACTTCAGGAGAGGGTGGAAAACCAACTGTATCCCAGTGAGTGTCGGCACCTTCAGGAGAGGGTGAGAAAAACCAACTGTATCCCAGTGAGATTCAGCACCATCAGGAGAGGGTGAAAAACCAACTGTATCCCAGTGAGAGTCAGCACCTTCAGGAGAGGGTGAAAAACCAAATGTATCCTAGTGAGAGTCAACACCTTCAGGAGAGGGTGAAAAACCAACTCTATCCCAGTGAGAGTCAGCAACTTCAGGAGAGGGTGAAAAACCAATTGTATCCCAGTGAGAGTCAGTAACTTCAGTAGAGTGTGAAAAACTTACTGTATCCCACTGAGAGTCAGCACCATCAGGAGAGGGTGAAAAACCAACTGTATCCCAGTGAGAGTCAGCACCTTCAGGAGATGGTGAGAAAAACCAACTGTATCCCAGTGAGATTCAGCACCATCAGGAGATGGTGAAAAACCAACTTTATCCCAGTGAGAGTCAGCACCTTCAGGAGAAGGTGAAAAACCAAATGTATCCTAGTGAGAGTCAGCACCTTCAGGAGAGGGTGAAAAACCAACTGTCTCCCAGTGAGAGTCAGCACCTTCAGGAGAGGGTGAAAAACCAACTGTATCCAAGTGAGAGTCAGAACCTTCAGGAGAGGGTGAAAAACCAACTGCATCCCAGTGAGAGTCAGCATCTTCAGGAGAGGGTGAAAAACCATCTGCATCAAAGTGAGAGTCAGCACCTTCAGGAGAGGGTGAAAAACCAACTGTATCCCAGTGAGAGTCAGCACCTTCAGGAGAGGGTGAAAAACCAAATGTATCCCAGTGAGAGTCAGCACCTTCAGGAGAGTGTGAAAAACCAAATGTATCCCAGTGAGAGTCAGCACCTTCAGGAGAGGCTGAAAAACCATCTCTATCCCAGTGGGAGTCAGCACCTTCAGGAGAGTGTGAAAAACCAACTGTATCACAGTGAGAGTCAGCACCTTCAGGAGAGTGTGAAAAACTTACTGTATCCCACTGAGAGTCAGCACCATCAGGAGAGGGTGAAAAACCAACTGTATCCCAGTGAGAGTCAGCACCTTCAGGAGAGGGTGTGAAAAACCAACTGTAACCCAGTGAGATTCAGCACCATCAGGAGAGGGTGAAAAACCAATTTTATCCCAGTGAGAGTCAGCACCTTCAGGAGAGGGTGAAAAACCAAATGTATCCCAGTGAGAGTCAGCACCTTCAGGTGAGGGTGAAAAACCAAATGGATCCCAGTGAGAGTCAGCACCTTCAGGAGAGGGTGAAAAACCAACTTTCTCCCAGTGAGAGTCAGCACCTTCAGGAGAGGCTGAAAAACCAACTGCATCCCAGTGAGAGTCAGCACCTTCAGGAGAGTGTGAAAAACCAACTTTATCCCAGTGAGAGTCAGCACCTTCAGGAGAGGGTGAAAAACCAAATGTATCCCAGTGAGAGTCAGCACCTTCACGTGAGGGTGAAAAACCAAATGTATCCCAGTGAGAGTCAGCACCTTCAGGAGAGGGTGAAAAACCAACTGTATCCCAGTGAGAGTCAGCACCTTCAGGAGAGGGTGCAAAACCAACTGTATCCCAGTGAGAGTCAGCACCTTCAGGAGAGGGTGAAAAACCAACTGCATCCCAGTGAGAGTCAGCACCTTCAGGAGAGTGTGAAAAACCAAATGAATCCCAGTGAGAGTCAGCACCTTCAGGAGAGGGTGAGAAAAACCAACTGCATCCCAGTGAGATTCAGCACCTTCAGGAGAGGGTGAAATACCAAATGCATCCCAGTGAGAGTCAGCAGCTTCAGGAGAGGGTGAAAAACCAACTGTATCCCAGAGTGAGTCAGCACATTCGGGAGAGGGTGAAAAACCAACTGTATCCCAGTGAGAGTCAGCACCTTCAGGAGAGGGTGAAAAACCAACTGTATCCCAGTGAGAGTCAGCAACTTCAGGAGAGGGTGAAAAACAAACTGTATCCCAGTGAGAGTCAGCAACTTCAGGAGAGGGTGAAAAACCAACTGTATCCCGGTGAGAGTCAGCACCTTATGGAGAGGGTGAAAAACCAACTGTATCCCAGTGAGAGTCAGCACCTTCAGGAGAGGGTGAAAAACCAACTGTATCCAAGTGAGAGTCAGAACCTTCAGGAGAGGGTGAAAAACCAACTGCATCCCAGTGAGAGTCAGCATCTTCAGGAGAGGGTGAAAAACCATCTGCATCAAAGTGAGAGTCAGCACCTTCAGGAGAGGGTGAAAAACCAACTGTATCCCAGTGAGAGTCAGCACCTTCAGGAGAGGGTGAAAAACCAAATGTATCCCAGTGAGAGTCAGCACCTTCAGGAGAGTGTGAAAAACCAAATGTATCCCAGTGAGAGTCAGCACCTTCAGGAGAGGCTGAAAAACCATCTCTATCCCAGTGGGAGTCAGCACCTTCAGGAGAGTGTGAAAAACCAACTGTATCACAGTGAGAGTCAGCACCTTCAGGAGAGTGTGAAAAACTTACTGTATCCCACTGAGAGTCAGCACCATCAGGAGAGGGTGAAAAACCAACTGTATCCCAGTGAGAGTCAGCACCTTCAGGAGAGGGTGTGAAAAACCAACTGTAACCCAGTGAGATTCAGCACCATCAGGAGAGGGTGAAAAACCAATTTTATCCCAGTGAGAGTCAGCACCTTCAGGAGAGGGTGAAAAACCAAATGTATCCCAGTGAGAGTCAGCACCTTCAGGTGAGGGTGAAAAACCAAATGGATCCCAGTGAGAGTCAGCACCTTCAGGAGAGGGTGAAAAACCAACTTTCTCCCAGTGAGAGTCAGCACCTTCAGGAGAGGCTGAAAAACCAACTGCATCCCAGTGAGAGTCAGCACCTTCAGGAGAGTGTGAAAAACCAACTTTATCCCAGTGAGAGTCAGCACCTTCAGGAGAGGGTGAAAAACCAAATGTATCCCAGTGAGAGTCAGCACCTTCACGTGAGGGTGAAAAACCAAATGTATCCCAGTGAGAGTCAGCACCTTCAGGAGAGGGTGAAAAACCAACTGTATCCCAGTGAGAGTCAGCACCTTCAGGAGAGGGTGCAAAACCAACTGTATCCCAGTGAGAGTCAGCACCTTCAGGAGAGGGTGAAAAACCAACTGCATCCCAGTGAGAGTCAGCACCTTCAGGAGAGTGTGAAAAACCAAATGAATCCCAGTGAGAGTCAGCACCTTCAGGAGAGGGTGAGAAAAACCAACTGCATCCCAGTGAGATTCAGCACCTTCAGGAGAGGGTGAAATACCAAATGCATCCCAGTGAGAGTCAGCAGCTTCAGGAGAGGGTGAAAAACCAACTGTATCCCAGAGTGAGTCAGCACATTCGGGAGAGGGTGAAAAACCAACTGTATCCCAGTGAGAGTCAGCACCTTCAGGAGAGGGTGAAAAACCAACTGTATCCCAGTGAGAGTCAGCAACTTCAGGAGAGGGTGAAAAACAAACTGTATCCCAGTGAGAGTCAGCAACTTCAGGAGAGGGTGAAAAACCAACTGTATCCCGGTGAGAGTCAGCACCTTATGGAGAGGGTGAAAAACCAACTGTATCCCAGTGAGAGTCAGCACCTTCAGGAGAGGGTGAAAAACCAACTGTATCCAAGTGAGAGTCAGAACCTTCAGGAGAGGGTGAAAAACCAACTGCATCCCAGTGAGAGTCAGCACCTTCAGGAGAGTGTGAAAAACCAACTGTATCCCAGTGAGATTCAGCACCATCAGGAGAGGGTGAAAAACCAACTGTATCCCAGTGAGAGTCAGCACCTTCAGGAGAGGGTGAAAAACCAAATGAATCCCAGGGTGAGTCAGCACCTTCAGGAGAGGGTGAAAAACCATCTGCATCAAAGTGAGAGTCAGCACCTTCAGGAGAGGGTGAAAAACCAACTGTATCCCAGTGAGAGTCAGCACCTTCAGGAGAGGGTGAAAAACCAAATGTATCCCAGTGAGAGTCAGCACCTTCAGGAGAGTGTGAAAAACCAAATGTATCCCAGTGAGAGTCAGCACCTTCAGGAGAGGCTGAAAAACCATCTCTATCCCAGTGGGAGTCAGCACCTTCAGGAGAGTGTGAAAAACCAACTGTATCACAGTGAGAGTCAGCACCTTCAGGAGAGTGTGAAAAACTTACTGTATCCCACTGAGAGTCAGCACCATCAGGAGAGGGTGAAAAACCAACTGTATCCCAGTGAGAGTCAGCACCTTCAGGAGAGGGTGTGAAAAACCAACTGTAACCCAGTGAGATTCAGCACCATCAGGAGAGGGTGAAAAACCAATTTTATCCCAGTGAGAGTCAGCACCTTCAGGAGAGGGTGAAAAACCAAATGTATCCCAGTGAGAGTCAGCACCTTCAGGTGAGGGTGAAAAACCAAATGGATCCCAGTGAGAGTCAGCACCTTCAGGAGAGGGTGAAAAACCAACTTTCTCCCAGTGAGAGTCAGCACCTTCAGGAGAGGGTGAAAAACCAAATGTATCCCAGTGAGAGTCAGCACCTTCACGTGAGGGTGAAAAACCAAATGTATCCCAGTGAGAGTCAGCACCTTCAGGAGAGGGTGAAAAACCAACTGTATCCCAGTGAGAGTCAGCACCTTCAGGAGAGTGTGAAAAACCAAATGAATCCCAGTGAGAGTCAGCACCTTCAGGAGAGGGTGAGAAAAACCAACTGCATCCCAGTGAGATTCAGCACCTTCAGGAGAGGGTGAAATACCAAATGTATCCCAGTGAGAGTCAGCAGCTTCAGGAGAGGGTGAAAAACCAACTGTATCCCAGAGAGAGTCAGCACATTCGGGAGAGGGTGAAAAACCAACTGTATCCCAGTGAGAGTCAGCACCTTCAGGAGAGGGTGAAAAACCAACTGTATCCCAGTGAGAGTCAGCAACTTCAGGAGAGGGTGAAAAACAAACTGTATCCCAGTGAGAGTCAGCAACTTCAGGAGAGGGTGAAAAACCAACTGTATCCCGGTGAGAGTCAGCACCTTATGGAGAGGGTGAAAAACCAACTGTATCCCAGTGAGAGTCAGCACCTTCAGGAGAGGGTGAAAAACCAACTGTATCGAGATGAGAGTCAGCACCTTCAGGAGAGGGTGAAAAACCAACTGTATCCCAATGAGAGTCTGCACCATCAGGAGAGGGTGAAAAACCAAGTGTAACCCAGTGAGAGTCAGCACCTTCAGGAGAGGGTGAGAAAAACCAACTGTATCCCAGTGAGATTCAGCACCATCAGGAGAGGGTGAAAAACAAACTGTATGCCAGTGAGAGTCAGCACCTTCAGGAGAGGGTGAAAAACCAAATGTATCCCAGTGAGAGTCAGCACCTTCAGGAGAGGGTGAAAAACCAAATGTATCCCAGTGAGAGTCAGCACCTTCAGGAGAGGCTGAAAAACCATCTCTGTCCCAGTGAGAGTCAGCACCTTCAGGAGAGTGTGAACAACCAACTGTATCACAGTGAGAGTCAGCACCTTCAGGAGAGTGTGAAAAACTTACTGTATCCCACTGAGAGTCAGCACCATCAGGGGAGGGTGAAAAACCAACTGTATCCAAGTGAGAGTCAGCACCTTCAGGAGAGGGTGAGAAAAACCAACTGTATCCCAGTGAGATTCAGCACCATCAGGAGAGTGTGAAAAACCAACATTATCCCAGTGAGAGTCAGCACCTTCAGGAGAGGGTGAAAAACCAAATGTAGACCAGTGAGAGTCAGCACCTTCAAGTGAGGGTGAAAAACCAAATGTATCCCAGTGAGAGTCAGCACCTTCAGGAGAGGGTGAAAAACCAACTGTCTCCCAGTGAGAGTCAGCACCTTCAGGAGAGGGTGAAAAACCAACTGCATCCCAGTGAGAGTCAGCACCTTCAGGAGAGTGTGAAAAACCAACTGAATCCCAGTGAGATTCAACACCTTCCGGAGAGGGTGAGAAAAACCAACTGCATCCAATGAGATTCAGCACCTTCAGGAGAGGGTGAAAAACCAAATGTATCCCAGTGAGAGTCAGCACCTTCAGGAGAGAGTGAAAAACCAACTGTATCCCAGAGAGAGTCAGCACCTTCAGGAGAGTGTGAAAAACCAACTGAATCCCAGTGTGACTCAACACCTTCCGGAGAGGGTGAAAAACCAACTGTTTCCCAGTGAGAGTCAGCACCTTCAGGAGAGGGTGAAAAACCAACTGTATCCCAGTGAGAGTCAGCAACTTCAGGAGAGGGTGAAAAACCAACTGTATCCCAGTGAGAGTCAGCAACTTCAGGAGAGAGTGAAAAACCATCTGTATCCCAGTGAGAGTCAGCACCTTAAGGACAGGGTGAAAAACCAACTGTATCACAGTGAGAGTCAGCACCTTCAGGAGAGGGTGAAAAACCAACTGTATCCCAGTGAGAGTCAGCAACTTCAGGAGAGGGTGGAAAACCAACTGGATCCCAGTGAGTGTCAGCACCTTCAGGAGAGGCGGAGAAACCAACTGTGTCCCAGTGCGAGTCAGCACCTTCAGGAGAGGGTGAAATTCCAACTCTATCCCAGTGAGAGTCAGCAACATCAGGAGAGGGTGAAAAACCAACTGTATCCAAGTGAGAGTCAGTACCTCCAGGAGAGGGTGAGAAACCAAAGTATCCCAGTGAGAATCAGCAACTTCAGGAGAGGGTGAAAAACCAACAGTCTCCCAGTGACAGTCAGCACCTTCAGGAGAGGGTGAAAAACCAACTGTATCCCAGTGAGAGTCAGCACCTTCAGGTGAGGGTGAAAAACCAAATGTATCCCATTGAGAGTCAGCACCTTCAGGAGAGTGTGAAAAACTTACTCTTTCCCACTGAGAGTCAGCACCTTCAGGAGAGGGTGAAAAACCAAATGTATCCCAGTGAGAGTCAGCACCTTCAGGAGAGGGTGAAAAACCAAATGTATCCCAGTGAGAGTCAGCACCTCCAGGAGAGGCTGAAAAACCAACTGTGTCCCAGTGAGAGTCAGCACCTTCAGGAGAGGGTGAAAAACCAACTGTATCCCAGTGAGAGTCAGCACCTTCAGCAGAGGGTGAAAAACCAACTATGTCCCAGTGAGAGTCAGCACCTTCAGGAGAGGGTGAAAAACCAACTGTGTCCCAGTAAGAGTCAGCACCTTCAGGAGAGTGTGAAAAACCAACTGAAACCCAGTGAGAGTCAACACCTTCCGGAGAGGGTGAAGAACCAACTGTGTCCCAGTGAGAGTCAGCACCTTCAGGAGAGGGTGAAAAACCAACTCTGTCCCAGTGAGAGTCAGAACCTTCAGGAGAGGGTGAAAAACCAAATGTATCCCACTGAGAGTCAGCACCTTCAGGAGAGGGGGAAAAACCAAATGTATCCCAGTGAGAGTCAGCACCTTCAGGAGAGGGTGAAAAACCAACTCTGTCCCAGTGAGAGTCAGCACCTTCAGGAGAGTGTGAAAAACCAACTGTATCCCAGTGAGAGTCAGCACCTTCAGGAGAGTGTGAAAAACCAACTGTATCCCAGTGAGAGTCAGCACCTTCAGGAGAGTGTGAAAAACCAACTGAAACCCAGTGAGAGTCAAGACCTTCCGGAGAGGGTGAAGAACCAACTGTGTCCCAGTGAGAGTCAGCAACTTCAGGAGAGGGTGAAAATCCTATTCTGTCCCAGTGAGAGTCAGCACCTTCAGGAGAGGGTGAACAACTAACTGCATCCCAGTGAGAGTCAGCAACTTCAGGAGAGGGTGAAAAACCAACTGTATCCCAATGAGAGTCAGCACATTCAGGAGAGTGTGCAAAAACAACTGTATCCCAGTGAGAGTCAGCACCTTCAGGAGAGGGAGAGAAAAACCAACTGTATCCCAGTGAGAGTCAGCACCTTCAGGACAGGCTGAAAAACCGACTGTATCCCAGTGAGAGTCAGTACCTTCAGGAGAGTGTGAAAAACCATCTGTATCCCAGTGAGAGTCAGCACCTTCAGGAGAGGGTGAGAAACCAACTGTCCCCCAGTGAGAGTCAGCACCTTCAGGAGAATGTGAAAAACCAACTCTATCCCAGTGAGAGTCAGCACCTTCAGGAGAGGGTGAATACCACCTGTATCCCAATGAGAGTCAGCACCTTCAGGAGAGGGTGAAAAACCAACTGTATCCCAGTGAGAGTCAGCACCGACAGTGGAGGGTGAAAAACCAACTGTATCCCAGTGAGAGTCAGCACCTTCAGGAGAGGGTGAAAAACCAACTGTATCCCAGTGAGAGTCAGCACCTTCAGGAGAGGGTGAAAAAACAACTGTATCCCAGTGAGAGTCAGCACCTTCAGGAGAGGGTGAAAAACCAACTGTATCCTAGTGAGAGACAGCACCTTCAGGAGAGGGTGAAAAACCAAATGTATCCCAGGGAGAGTCAGCACCTTCAGGTGAGGGTGAAAAACCAAATGTATCCCAGTGAGAGTCAGCACCTTCAGGAGAGGGTGAAAAACCAACTGTGTCCCAGTGAGAGTCAGCACCTTCAGGAGAGTGTGAAAAACCAACTGTATCCCAGTGAGAATCAGCACCTTCAGGAGAGGGTGAAAAACCAACTGTATCCCAGGGAGAGTCAGCACCTTCAGGAGAGGCTGAAAAACCAACTGTATCCCAGTGAGAGTCAGCACCTTCAGCAGAGGGTGAAAAACCTACTGTGTCCCAGTGAGAGTCAGCACCTTCAGGAGAGGGTGAAAAACCAACTGTGTCCCAGTGAGAGTCAGCACCTTCAGGAGAGTGTGAAAAACCAACTGAAACCCCGTGAGAGTCAACACCTTCCGGAGAGGGTGAAGAACCAACTGTGTCCCAGTGAGAGTCAGCACCTTCAGGAGAGGGTGAAAAACCAACTGTATCCCAGGGAGAGTCAGCACCTTCAGGAGAGGCTGAAAAACCAACTGTATCCCAGTGAGAGTCAGCACCTTCAGCAGAGGGTGAAAAACCAACTGTGTCCCAGTGAGAGTCAGCACCTTCAGGAGAGTGTGAAAAACCAACTGAAACCCCGTGAGAGTCAACACCTTCCGGAGAGGGTGAAAAACCAACTGTATCCCAGTGAGAGTCAGCACCTTCAGGTGAGGGTGAAAAACCAAATGTATCCCAGTGAGAGTCAGCACCTTCAGGAGAGTGTGAAAAACTTACTCTATCCCACTGAGAGTCAGCACCTTCAGGAGAGGGTGAAAAACCAAATGTATCCCAGTGAGAGTCAGCACCTTCAGGAGAGGGTGAAAAACCAACTCTGTCCCAGTGAGAGTCAGCACCTTCAGGAGAGTGTGAAAAACCAACTGTATCCCAGTGAGTGTCAGCACCTTCAGGTGAGGGTGAAAAACTAACTGCATCCCAGTGAGAGTCAGCACATTCAGGTGAGGGTGAAAAACCAAATCTATCCCACTGAGAGTCAGCACCTTCAGGAGAGTGTGAAAAACCAAATGTATCCCAGTGAGAGTCAGCACATTCAGGAGAGGGTGAAAAGCCAAATGTATCCCAGTGAGAGTCAGCACCTCCAGGAGAGGCTGAAAAACCAACTGTGTCCCATTGAGAGTCAGCACCTTCAGGACAGGCTGAAAAACCGACTGTATCCCAGTGAGAGTCAACACCTTCAGGAGAGGGTGAAAAACCATCTCTATCCCAGTGAGAGTCAGCACCTTCTGGAGAGGGTGAAAAACCAACTGTATCCCAGTGAGAGTCAGCACCTTCAGGAGAGCGTGAAAAACCAACTGTATCGCAGTGAGAGTCAGCACTTTCAGGAGAGGGTGAGAAAAACCAACTGTATCCCAGTGAGAGTCAGCACCTTCAGGAGAGGGTGAAAAACCAAATGTATCCCAGGGAGAGTCAGCAGCTTCAGGTCAGGGTGAAAAACCAAATGTATCCCAGTGAGAGTCAGCACCTTCAGGAGAGGGTGAAAAACCAACTGTGTCCCAGTGAGAGTCAGCACCTTCAGGAGAGGGTGAAAAACCAACTGGATCCAAGTGAGAGTCAGCACCTTCAGGAGAGTGTGAAAAACCAACTGAAACCCAGTGAGAGTCAAGACCTTCCGGAGAGGGTGAAGAACCAACTGTGTCCCAGTGAGAGTCAGCAACTTCAGGAGAGGGTGAAAAACCAATTCTGTCCCAATGAGAGTCAGCACCTTCAGGAGAGGGTGAACAACTAACTGCATCCCAGTGAGAGTCAGCAACTTCAGGAGAGGGTGAAAAACCAACTGTATCCCAATGAGAGTCAGCACATTCAGGAGAGTGTGGAAAAACAACTGTATCCCAGTGACAGTCAGCACCTTCAGGAGAGGGAGAGAAAAACCAACTGTATCCCAGTGAGAGTCAGCACCTTCAGGACAGGCTGAAAAACCGACTGTATCCCAGTGAGAGTCAGTACCTTCAGGAGAGTGTGAAAAACCATCTGTATCCCAGTGAGAGTCAGCACCTTCAGGAGAGGGTGAGAAACCAACTGTCCCCCAGTGAGAGTCAGCACCTTCAGGAGAATGTGAAAAACCAACTCTATCCCAGTGAGAGTCAGCACGTTCAGGAGAGGGTGAATACCACCTGTATCCCAGTGAGAGTCAGCACCTTCAGGAGAGGGTGAAAAAACAACTGTATCCCAGTGAGAGTCAGCACCGACAGTGGAGGGTGAAAAACCAACTGTATCCCAGTGAGAGTCAGCACCTTCAGGAGAGGGTGAAAAACCAACTGTATCCCAGTGAGAGTCAGCACCTTCAGGAGAGGGTGAAAAACCAACTGTATCCCAGTGAGAGTCAGCACCTTCAGGAGAGGGTGAAAAACCAACTGTATCCTAGTGAGAGACAGCAACTTCAGGAGAGGGTGAAAAACCAACTCTATCCCAGTGAGAGTCAGCAACTTCAGGAGAGGGGGAAAAAAAACTGTATCCCAGTGAGAGTCAGCAACTTCAGGAGAGGGTGAAAAACCAACTGGATACAAAAGACAGTCAGGACCTGAAGGAGTGGGTGAAAAACCAACTGCATCCCAGTGAGAGTCAGCACATTCAGGAGAGAGTGAAAAAACAACTGTATCGCAGTGAGAGTCAGTACCTTCAGGAGAGGGTCAAAAACCAACTGTAACCCAATGACAGTCAGTATCTTCAGGAGAGGGTGAAAAACCAACTGTATCCCAGTGAGAGTCAGCAACTTCAGGAGAGGGTGAAAAACCAACTGTATCCCAGTGAGAGTCAGCAACTTCAGGAGAGGGTGAAAAACCAACTGTA
Organism: Heptranchias perlo; assembly: GCF_035084215.1. Classification (NCBI taxonomy): domain Eukaryota; kingdom Metazoa; phylum Chordata; class Chondrichthyes; order Hexanchiformes; family Hexanchidae; genus Heptranchias; species Heptranchias perlo. Next base: position 19,290,428 of record NC_090370.1, read on the forward strand.
TCCCAGTGAGAGTCAGCACCATCAGGAGAGGGTGAAAAACCAACTGTATCCCAGTGAGAGTCAGCACCATCAGGAGAGGGTGAAAAACCAACTGTATCCCAGTGAGAGTCAGCAACTTCAGGAGAGGGTGAAAAACCAACTGTATCACAGTTAGAGTCAGCACCATCAGGAGAGGGTGAAAAACCAACTGTATCCCAGTGAGAGTCAGCACCTTCAGGAGAGGGTGAAAAACCAACTGTATCCCAGTGAGAGTCAGCACCTTCAGGAGAGGGTGAAAAACCAACTGGATCCCAGTGAGAGTCAGCACCTTCAGGAGAGGGTTAAAAACCAACTGTATCCCAGTGAGAGTCAGCACCTACAGTGGAGTTTGAAAAACCAACTGTCTCCCAGTGAGAGACAGCACCTTCAGGAGAGGGTGAAAAACAAATGTATCCCAATGAGAGTCAGCACCTTCAGGAGAGGGTGAAAAACCAACTGTATCCCAGTGAGAGTCAGCACCTTCAGGAGAGGGTGAAAATCCAACTGTCTCCCAGTGAGTGTCAGCACCTTCAGGAGAGGGTGAAAAACTAACTGCATCCCAGTGAGAGTCAGCACATTCAGGTGAGGGTGAAAAACCAACTGTATCCCAGTGAGAGTCAGCACCTTCAGGTGAGGGTGAAAAACCAAATGTATCCCAGTGAGAGTCAGCACCTTCAGGAGAGTGTGAAAAACCAAATGTATCCCAGTGAGAGTCAGCACATTCAGGAGAGGGTGAAAAGCCAAATGTATCCCAGTGAGAGTCAGCACCTCCAGGAGAGGCTGAAAAACCAACTGTGTCCCATTGAGAGTCAGCACCTTCAGGACAGGCTGAAAAACCGACTGTATCCCAGTGAGAGTCAACACCTTCAGGAGAGGGTGAAAAACCATCTCTATCCCAGTGAGAGTCAGCAACTTCAGGAGAGGGTGACAAACCAACTGTATCCCGGTGAGAGTCAGCACCTTCTGGAGAGGGTGAAAAACCAACTGTATCCCAGTGAGAGTCAGCACCTTCAGGAGAGCGTGAAAAACCAAATGTATCCCAGTGAGAGTCAGCACCTTCAGGAGAGGGTGAAAAACCAACTGTATCCCAGTGAGAGTCAGCACCTTCAGGAGAGTGTGAAAAACCAACTGAAACCCAGTGAGAGTCAACACCTTCCGGAGAGGGTGAAGAACCAACTGTGTCCCAGTGAGAGTCAGCAACTTCAGGAGAGGGTGAAAAACCAATTCTGTCCCAGTGAGAGTCAGCACCTTCAGGAGAGGGTGAAAAACCAACTGTATCCCAATGAGAGTCAGCACATTCAGGAGAGTGTGGAAAAACAACTGCATCCCCGTGAGAGTCCGCACCTTCAGGAGAGGGAGAGAAAAACCAACTGTATCCCAGTGAGAGTCAGCACCTTCAGGACAGGCTGAAAAACCGACTGTATCCCAGTGAGAGTCAGTACCTTCAGGAGAGTGTGAAAAACCATCTGTATCCCAGTGAGAGTCAGCACCTTCAGGAGAGGGTGAGAAACCAACTGTCCCCCAGTGAGAGTCAGCACCTTCAGGAGAATGTGAAAAACCAACTCTATCCCAGTGAGAGTCAGCACCTTCAGGAGAGGGTGAATACCACCTGTATCCCAGTGAGAGTCAGCACCTTCAGGAGAGGGTGAAAAACCAACTGTATCCCAGTGAGAGTCAGCACCGACAGTGGAGGGTGAAAAACCAACTGTATCCCAGTGAGAGTCAGCACCTCCAGGAGAGGGTGAAAAACCAACTGTATCCCAGTGAGAGTCAGCACCTTCAGGAGAGGGTGAAAAACCAACTGTATCCCAGTGAGAGTCAGCACCTTCAGGAGAGGGTGAAAAACCAACTGTATCCTAGTGAGAGACAGCACCTTCAGGAGAGGGTGAAAAACCAACAGTATCCCAGTGAGAGTCAGTACCTTCAGGAGAGGGTGAAAAACCAACTGGATACAAAAGACAGTCAGGACCTTAAGGAGTGGGTGAAAAACCAACTGTATCCCAGTGAGAGTCAGCACATTCAGGAGAGAGTGAAAAACCAACTGTATCGCAGTGAGAGTCAGTACCTTCAGGAGAGGGTCAAAAACCAAATGTAACCCAATGACAGTCAGTATCTTCAGGAGAGGGTGAAAAACCAACTGTATCCCAGTGAGAGTCAGCAACTTCAGGAGAGGGTGAAAAACCAACTGTGTCCCAGTGAGAGTCAGCAACTTCAGGAGAGGGTGAAAAACCAACTGTATCCCAGTGAGAGTCAGCACCATCAGGAGAGGGTGAAAAACCAACTGTATCCCAGTGAGAGTCAGCACCATCAGGAGAGGGTGAAAAACCAACTGTATCCCAGTGAGAGTCAGCACCTTCAGGAGAGGGTGAAAAACCAACTGTATCCCAGTGAGAGTCAGCACCTTCAACAGAGGGTGAAAAACAAACTGTTTCCCAGTGAGAGTCAGCAACTTCAGTCGAGGGTGAAAAACCAACTGTATCCCAGTGAGAGTCAGCAACTTCAGGAGAGGGTGAAAAACCAACTGTATCCCAGTGAGAGTCAGCACCATCAGGAGAGGGTGAAAAACCAACTGTATCCCAGTGAGAGTCAGCACCTTCAGGAGAGGGTGAAAAACCAACTGTATCCCAGTGAGAGTCAGCACCTTCAGGAGAGGGTGAAAAACCAACTAGATCCCAGTGAGAGTCAGCACCTTCAGGAGAGGGTGAAAAACCAACTGTATCCCAGTGAGAGTCAGCACCTACAGGAGAGGGTGAAAAAGCAATTGTATCCAGGTGAGAGTCAGCACCTTCAGGAGAGTGTGAAAAACCAACTGAAAACCAGTGCGTGTCAGCACCTTCAGGAGAGGGTGAAAAACCAACTGTATCCCAGTGAGAGTCAGCACCTTCAGGAGAGGTTGAAAAACCAACTGTATCCCAGTGAGAGTCAGCAGCTTCAGGAGAGGGTGAAAAACCAACTGTATCCCAGTGAGAGTCAGCTCCTTCAGGAGAGGGTGAAAAACCAACTGTATCCCAGTGAGAATCAGCAGCTTCAGGAGAGGGTGAAAAACCAGCTGTATCCCACTGAGAGTCAGCACCTTCAGGAGAGTGTGAAAAACCAACTGTTTCCCAGTGAGAGTCAGCACCTTCAGGAGAGGGTGAAAAACCAACTGTCTCCCCGTGAGAGTCAGCTCCTTCAGGGGAGAGGGTGAGAAACCAACTGTATGCCAGTGAGAGTCAGCACCTTCAGGACAGTATGAAAAACCAACTGTATCCCCGTCAGAGTCAGCACCTTCAGGAGAGGGTGAAAAAAACCGTATATCCCAGCGAGAGTCAGCACCTTCAGGAGTGGGTGAAAAACCAACTGTATCCCAGTCAGAGTCAGCACCTTCTGCAGAGGGTGAAAAAACAACTGTATCCCAGTGAGAATCAGCAACTTCAGGAGAGGGTGAAAAACCGACTGTATTCCAGTGAGAGTCAGTACCTTCAGGAGAGTGTGAAAAACCATCTGTATCCCAGTGAGAGTCAGCACCTTCAGGAGAGGGTGAGAAACCAACTGTCCCCCAGTGAGAGTCAGCACCTTCAGGAGAATGTGAAAAACCAACTCTATCCCAGTGAGAGTCAGCACGTTCAGGAGAGGGTGAATACCACCTGTATCCCAGTGAGAGTCAGCACCTTCAGGAGAGGGTGAAAAAACAACTGTATCCCAGTGAGAGTCAGCACCGACAGTGGAGGGTGAAAAACCAACTGTATCCCAGTGAGAGTCAGCACCTTCAGGAGAGGGTGAAAAACCAACTGTATCCCAGTGAGAGTCAGCACCTTCAGGAGAGGGTGAAAAACCAACTGTATCCCAGTGAGAGTCAGCACCTTCAGGAGAGGGTGAAAAACCAACTGTATCCTAGTGAGAGACAGCAACTTCAGGAGAGGGTGAAAAACCAACTCTATCCCAGTGAGAGTCAGCAACTTCAGGAGAGGGGGAAAAAAAACTGTATCCCAGTGAGAGTCAGCAACTTCAGGAGAGGGTGAAAAACCAACTGGATACAAAAGACAGTCAGGACCTGAAGGAGTGGGTGAAAAACCAACTGCATCCCTGTGAGAGTCAGCACATTCAGGAGAGAGTGAAAAAACAACTGTATCGCAGTGAGAGTCAGTACCTTCAGGAGAGGGTCAAAAACCAACTGTAACCCAATGACAGTCAGTATCTTCAGGAGAGGGTGAAAAACCAACTGTATCCCAGTGAGAGTCAGCAACTTCAGGAGAGGGTGAAAAACCAACTGTATCCCAGTGAGAGTCAGCAACTTCAGGAGAGGGTGAAAAACCAACTGTATCCCAGTGAGAGTCAGCACCATCAGGAGAGGGTGAAAAACCAACTGTATCCCAGTGAGAGTCAGCACCATCAGGAGAGGGTGAAAAACCAACTGTATCCCAGTGAGAGTCAGCAACTTCAGGAGAGGGTGAAAAACCAACTGTATCACAGTGAGAGTCAGCACCATCAGGAGAGGGTGAAAAACCAACTGTATCCCAGTGAGAGTCAGCACCTTCAGGAGAGGGTGAAAAACCAACTGTATCCCAGTGAGAGTCAGCACCTTCAGGAGAGGGTGAAAAACCAACTGGATCCCAGTGAGAGTCAGCACCTTCAGGAGAGGGTTAAAAACCAACTGTATCCCAGTGAGAGTCAGCACCTACAGTGGAGTTTGAAAAACCAACTGTCTCCCAGTGAGAGACAGCACCTTCAGGAGAGGGTGAAAAACAAATGTATCCCAATGAGAGTCAGCACCTTCAGGAGAGGGTGAAAAACCAACTGTATCCCAGTGAGAGTCAGCACCTTCAGGAGAGGGTGAAAATCCAACTGTCTCCCAGTGAGTGTCAGCACCTTCAGGAGAGGGTGAAAAACTAACTGCATCCCAGTGAGAGTCAGCACATTCAGGTGAGGGTGAAAAACCAACTGTATCCCAGTGAGAGTCAGCACCTTCAGGTGAGGGTGAAAAACCAAATGTATCCCAGTGAGAGTCAGCACCTTCAGGAGAGTGTGAAAAACCAAATGTATCCCAGTGAGAGTCAGCACATTCAGGAGAGGGTGAAAAGCCAAATGTATCCCAGTGAGAGTCAGCACCTCCAGGAGAGGCTGAAAAACCAACTGTGTCCCATTGAGAGTCAGCACCTTCAGGACAGGCTGAAAAACCGACTGTATCCCAGTGAGAGTCAACACCTTCAGGAGAGGGTGAAAAACCATCTCTATCCCAGTGAGAGTCAGCAACTTCAGGAGAGGGTGACAAACCAACTGTATCCCGGTGAGAGTCAGCACCTTCTGGAGAGGGTGAAAAACCAACTGTATCCCAGTGAGAGTCAGCACCTTCAGGAGAGCGTGAAAAACCAAATGTATCCCAGTGAGAGTCAGCACCTTCAGGAGAGGGTGAAAAACCAACTGTATCCCAGTGAGAGTCAGCACCTTCAGGAGAGTGTGAAAAACCAACTGAAACCCAGTGAGAGTCAACACCTTCCGGAGAGGGTGAAGAACCAACTGTGTCCCAGTGAGAGTCAGCAACTTCAGGAGAGGGTGAAAAACCAATTCTGTCCCAGTGAGAGTCAGCACCTTCAGGAGAGGGTGAAAAACCAACTGTATCCCAATGAGAGTCAGCACATTCAGGAGAGTGTGGAAAAACAACTGCATCCCCGTGAGAGTCCGCACCTTCAGGAGAGGGAGAGAAAAACCAACTGTATCCCAGTGAGAGTCAGCACCTTCAGGACAGGCTGAAAAACCGACTGTATCCCAGTGAGAGTCAGTACCTTCAGGAGAGTGTGAAAAACCATCTGTATCCCAGTGAGAGTCAGCACCTTCAGGAGAGGGTGAGAAACCAACTGTCCCCCAGTGAGAGTCAGCACCTTCAGGAGAATGTGAAAAACCAACTCTATCCCAGTGAGAGTCAGCACCTTCAGGAGAGGGTGAATACCACCTGTATCCCAGTGAGAGTCAGCACCTTCAGGAGAGGGTGAAAAACCAACTGTATCCCAGTGAGAGTCAGCACCGACAGTGGAGGGTGAAAAACCAACTGTATCCCAGTGAGAGTCAGCACCTTCAGGAGAGGGTGAAAAACCAACTGTATCCCAGTGAGAGTCAGCACCTTCAGGAGAGGGTGAAAAACCAACTGTATCCCAGTGAGAGTCAGCACCTTCAGGAGAGGGTGAAAAACCAACTGTATCCTAGTGAGAGACAGCACCTTCAGGAGAGGGTGAAAAACCAACTCTATCCCAGTGAGAGTCAGCAACTTCAGGAGAGGGGGAAAAAAAACTGTATCCCAGTGAGAGTCAGCAACTTCAGGAGAGGGTGAAAAACCAACAGTATCCCAGTGAGAGTCAGTACCTTCAGGAGAGGGTGAAAAACCAACTGGATACAAAAGACAGTCAGGACCTTAAGGAGTGGGTGAAAAACCAACTGTATCCCAGTGAGAGTCAGCACATTCAGGAGAGAGTGAAAAACCAACTGTATCGCAGTGAGAGTCAGTACCTTCAGGAGAGGGTCAAAAACCAACTGTAACCCAATGACAGTCAGTATCTTCAGGAGAGGGTGAAAAACCAACTGTATCCCAGTGAGAGTCAGCAACTTCAGGAGAGGGTGAAAAACCAACTGTGTCCCAGTGAGAGTCAGCAACTTCAGGAGAGGGTGAAAAACCAACTGTATCCCAGTGAGAGTCAGCACCATCAGGAGAGGGTGAAAAACCAACTGTATCCCAGTGAGAGTCAGCACCATCAGGAGAGGGTGAAAAACCAACTGTATCCCAGTGAGAGTCAGCACCTTCAGGAGAGGGTGAAAAACCAACTGTATCCCAGTGAGAGTCAGCACCTTCAACAGAGGGTGAAAAACAAACTGTTTCCCAGTGAGAGTCAGCAACTTCAGTCGAGGGTGAAAAACCAACTGTATCCCAGTGAGAGTCAGCAACTTCAGGAGAGGGTGAAAAACCAACTGTATCCCAGTGAGAGTCAGCACCATCAGGAGAGGGTGAAAAACCAACTGTATCCCAGTGAGAGTCTGCACCTTCAGGAGAGGGTGAAAAACCAACTGTATCCCAGTGAGAGTCAGCACCTTCAGGAGAGGGTGAAAAACCAACTGGATCCCAGTGAGAGTCAGCACCTTCAGGAGAGGGTGAAAAACCAACTGTATCCCAGTGAGAGTCAGCACCTACAGGAGAGGGTGAAAAAGCAATTGTATCCAGGTGAGAGTCAGCACCTTCAGGAGAGTGTGAAAAACCAACTGAAAACCAGTGCGTGTCAGCACCTTCAGGAGAGGGTGAAAAACCAACTGTATCCCAGTGAGAGTCAGCACCTTCAGGAGAGGTTGAAAAACCAACTGTATCCCAGTGAGAGTCAGCAGCTTCAGGAGAGGGTGAAAAACCAACTGTATCCCAGTGAGAGTCAGCTCCTTCAGGAGAGGGTGAAAAACCAACTGTATCCCAGTGAGAATCAGCAGCTTCAGGAGAGGGTGAAAAACCAGCTGTATCCCACTGAGAGTCAGCACCTTCAGGAGAGTGTGAAAAACCAACTGTTTCCCAGTGAGAGTCAGCACCTTCAGGAGAGGGTGAAAAACCAACTGTCTCCCCGTGAGAGTCAGCTCCTTCAGGGGAGAGGGTGAGAAACCAACTGTATGCCAGTGAGAGTCAGCACCTTCAGGACAGTATGAAAAACCAACTGTATCCCCGTCAGAGTCAGCACCTTCAGGAGAGGGTGAAAAAAACCGTATATCCCAGCGAGAGTCAGCACCTTCAGGAGTGGGTGAAAAACCAACTGTATCCCAGTCAGAGTCAGCACCTTCTGCAGAGGGTGAAAAAACAACTGTATCCCAGTGAGAATCAGCAACTTCAGGAGAGGGTGAAAAACCAACTGTATCCCAGTGAGAGTCAGCACCTTCAGGAGAGGGTGAAAAACCAACTGTATCGCAATGAGAGTCAGCAACTTCAGGAGAGGGTGAAAAACCAACTGTCTCCCAGTGAGAATCAGCAACTTCAGGAGAGGGTGAAAAACCAACTCTATCCCAGTGAGAGTCAGCACCTTCAGGAGAGGGTGAAAAACCAACTGGATCCCAGTGAGAGTCAGCACCTTCAGCAGAGGGTGAATAACCAACATTATACCAGTGAGTGTCAGCAACTTGAGTGGAGGAGAGTGAAAAACCAAATGCATCCCACTGAGAGTCAGCACTTTCAGGAGAGGGTGAAAAACCAACTGTATGCCAGTGAGAGTCAGCACCTTCAGGAGAGGGTGAAAAACCAACTGTTTGCCAGTGAGAGTCAGCACCTTCAGGAGAGGGTGAAAAACCAAATGTATCCCAGTGAGAGTCAGCAACTTCAAGAGAGGGTGAAAAACCAACTGTATCCCAGTGAGAGTCAGCACCTTCAGGAGAGGGTGAAAAACCAACTGGATCCCAGTGAGAGTCAGCACCTTCAGCAGAGGGTGAATAACCAACATTATACCAGTGAGTGTCAGCAACTTGAGTGGAGGAGAGTGAAAAATCAAATGCATCCCACTGAGAGTTAGCACCTTCAGGGGAGGGTGAGAAACCAACTGTGTCCCATTGTGAGTCAGCACCTTCAGGAGAGGGTGAAAAACCAACTGTATCCCAGTGAGAATCAGCAGCTTCAGGAGAGTGTGAAAAACCAACTGTATCCCAGTCAGAGTCAGCACCTTCAGGACAGTATGAAAAACCAACTGTATCCCCGTCAGAGTCAGCACCTTCAGGGGAGGGTGAAAAAAACCGTATATCCCAGCGAGAGTCAGCACCTTCAGGAGTGGGTGAAAAACCAACTGTATCCCAGTGAGAGTCAGCACCTTCTGCAGAGGGTGAAAAAACAACTGTATCCCAGTGAGAATCAGCAACTTCAGGAGAGGGTGAAAAACCAACTGTATCCCAGTGAGAGTCAGCACCTTCAGGAGAGGGTGAAAAACCAACTGTATCCCAATGAGAGTCAGCAACTTAAGGAGAGGGTGAAAAACCAACTGTCTCCCACTGAGAATCAGCAACTTCAGGAGAGGGTGAAAAAGCAACTCTATCCCAGTGAGAGTCATCACCTTCAGGAGAGGGTGAAAAACCAACTGGATCCCAGTGAGAGTCAGCACCTTCAGCAGAGGGTGAATAACCAACATTATACCAGTGAGTGTCAGCAACTTGAGTGGAGGAGAGTGAAAAACCAAATGCATCCCACTGAGAGTCAGCACTTTCAGGAGAGGGGGAGAAACCAATTGGATCCCAGTGAGAGTCAGCACCTTCAGGAGAGGCTGAAAAACCAACTGCATCCCAGTGAGAGTCAGCACCTTCAGGAGAGGGTGAAAAACCAATTGTATCGCAGTGAGAGTCAGCACCTTCAGGAGAGGGTGAAAAACCAACTGTATCCCAGTGAGAGTCAGCACCTTCAGGAGAGGGTGAAAAAGCAACTCTCTCCCAGTGAGAGTCAGCACCTTCAGGAGAGCGTGAAAAACCAACTGTATCCCACTTAGAGTCAGCACCTTCAGGGGAGGGTGAGAAACCAACTGTGTCCCATTGAGAGTCAGCACCTTCAGGAGAGGGTGAAAAACCAACTGTATCCCAGTGAGAATCAGCAGCTTCAGGAGAGTGTGAAAAACCAACTGTATCCCAGTCAGAGTCAGCACCTTCAGGACAGTATGAAAAACCAACTGGATCCCAGTGAGAGTCAGCACCTTCAGCAGAGGGTGAATAACCAACATTATACCAGTGAGTGTCAGCAACTTGAGTGGAGGAGAGTGAAAAACCAAATGCATCCCACTGAGAGTCAGCACCTTCAGGAGTGGGTGAAAAACCAACTGTATCCCAGTGAGAGTCAGCACCTTCTGCAGAGGGTGAAAAAACAACTGTATCCCAGTGAGAATCAGCAACTTCAGGGGAGGGTGAAAAACCAACTGTATCCCAGTGAGAGTCAGCACCTTCAGGAGAGGGTGAAAAACCAACTGTATCCCAATGAGAGTCAGCAACTTCAGGAGAGGGTGAAAAACCAACTGTCTCCCAGTGAGAATCAGCAACTTCAGGAGAGGGTGAAAAACCAACTCTATCCCAGTGAGAGTCAGCACCTTCAGGAGAGGGTGAAAAACCAACTGGATCCCAGTGAGAGTCAGCACCTTCAGCAGAGGGTGAATAACCAACATTATACCAGTGCGTGTCAGCAACTTGAGTGGAGGAGAGTGAAAAACCAAATGCATCCCACTGAGAGTCAGCACTTTCAGGAGAGGGTGAAAAACCAACTGTATGCCAGTGAGAGTCAGCACCTTCAGGAGAGGGTGAAAAACCAACTGTTTGCCAGTGAGAGTCAGCACCTTCAGGAGAGGGTGAAAAACCAAATGTATCCCAGTGAGAGTCAGCAACTTCAAGAGAGGGTGAAAAACCAACTGTACCCCAGTGAGAGTCAGCACCTTCAGGAGAGGGTGAAAAACCAACTGGATCCCAGTGAGAGTCAGCACCTTCAGCAGAGGGTGAATAACCAACATTATACCAGTGAGTGTCAGCAACTTGAGTGGAGGAGAGTGAAAAATCAAATGCATCCCACTGAGAGTTCGCACCTTCAGGGGAGGGTGAAAAACCAACTGTATCCCAGTGAGAATCAGCAGCTTCAGGAGAGTGTGAAAAACCAACTGTATCCCAGTCAGAGTCAGCACCTTCAGGACAGTATGAAAAACCAACTGTATCCCCGTCAGAGTCAGCACCTTCAGGGGAGGGTGAAAAAAACCGTATATCCCAGCGAGAGTCAGCACCTTCAGGAGTGGGTGAAAAACCAACTGTATCCCAGTGAGAGTCAGCACCTTCTGCAGAGGGTGAAAAAACAACTGTATCCCAGTGAGAATCAGCAACTTCAGGAGAGGGTGAAAAACCAACTGTATCCCAGTGAGAGTCAGCACCTTCAGGAGAGGGTGAAAAACCAACTGTATCCCAATGAGAGTCAGCAACTTAAGGAGAGGGTGAAAAACCAACTGTCTCCCACTGAGAATCAGCAACTTCAGGAGAGGGTGAAAAAGCAACTCTCTCCCAGTGAGAGTCATCACCTTCAGGAGAGGGTGAAAAACCAACTGGATCCCAGTGAGAGTCAGCACCTTCAGCAGAGGGTGAATAACCAACATTATACCAGTGAGTGTCAGCAACTTGAGTGGAGGAGAGTGAAAAACCAAATGCATCCCACTGAGAGTCAGCACTTTCAGGAGAGGGGGAGAAACCAATTGGATCCCAGTGAGAGTCAGCACCTTCAGGAGAGGCTGAAAAACCAACTGCATCCCAGTGAGAGTCAGCACCTTCAGGAGAGGGTGAAAAACCAATTGTATCGCAGTGAGAGTCAGCACCTTCAGGAGAGGGTGAAAAACCAACTGTATCCCAGTGAGAGTCAGCACCTTCAGGAGAGGGTGAAAAAGCAACTCTCTCCCAGTGAGAGTCAGCACCTTCAGGACAGTATGAAAAACCAACTGTATCCCGGTCAGAGTCAGCACCTTCAGGAGAGGGTGAAAAAAACCGTATATCCCAGCGAGAGTCAGCACCTTCAGGAGTGGGTGAAAAACCAACTGTATCCCAGTGAGAGTCAGCACCTTCTGCAGAGGGTGAAAAAACAACTGTATCCCAGTGAGAATCAGCAACTTCAGGAGAGGGTGAAAAACCAACTGTATCCCAGTGAGAGTCAGCACCTTCAGGAGAGGGTGAAAAACCAACTGTATCCCAATGAGAGTCAGCAACTTCAGGAGAGGGTGAAAAACCAACTGTCTCCCAGTGAGAATCAACAACTTCAGGAGAGGGTGAAAAACCAACTCTATCCTGGTGAGAGTCAGCACCTTCAGGAGAGGGTGAAAAACCAACTGTATCCCAGTGAGAGTCAGAAACTTCAGGAGAGGGTAAAAAACCAACTGTATCCCAGTGAGAGTCAGCACCATCAGGAGAGGGTGAAAATCCAACTGCATCCCAGTGAGAGTCAGCACCTTCAGGAGAGGGTGAAAAACCAACTGTATCCCAGTGAGAGTCAGCACCTTCAGGAGAGGGTGAAAAACCAACTGTCTCCCATTGAGAATCAGCAACTTCAGGAGAGGGTGAAAATCCAACTGTATCCCAGTGAGACTCAGGACCTTCAGGAGAGGGTGAAAAACCAATTGTATCCTGTGAGAGTCAGCACCTCCAGGAGAGGCTGAAAAACCGACTGTATCCCATTGAGAGTCAGTACCTTCACGAGAGGTTGAAAAACCAACTGTATCCCAGTGAGAGTCAGCAACTTGAGTGGAGGAGAGTGAAAAACCAAATGCATCCCACTGACAGTCAGCACTTTCAGGAGAGAGTGAAAAATCAACACGATCCCAGTGAGAGTCAGCACCTTCAGGAGAGGGTGAGAAACCAACTGTAACCCAGTGAGAGTCAGCACCTTCAGGAGAGGATGAAAAACCAACTGTATGCCAGTGAGAGTCAGCACCTTCAGGAGAGGGTGAAAAACCAAATGTATCCCAGTGAGAGTCAGCAACTTCAAGAGAGGGTGAAAAACCAACTGTATCCCAGTGAGAGTCAGCACCTTCAGGAGAGGGTGAAAAACCAACTCTATCCCAGTGAGAGTCAGCACCTTCAGGAGAGGGTGAAAAACCAACTGGATCCCAGTGAGAGTCAGCACCTTCAGCAGAGGGTGAATAACCAACATTATACCAGTGAGTGTCAGCAACTTGAGTGGAGGAGAGTGAAAAACCAAATGCATCCCACTGAGAGTCAGCACTTTCAGGAGAGGGGGAGAAACCAATTGGATCCCAGTGAGAGTCAGCACCTTCAGGAGAGGGTGAAAAACCAACTGCATCCCAGTGAGAGTCAGCACCTTCAGGAGAGGGTGAAAAACCAACTGTATCGCAGTGAGAGTCAGCACCTTCAGGAGAGGGTGAAAAACCAACTGTATCCCAGTGAGAGTCAGCACCTTCAGGAGAGTGTGAAGAAAACCGTATATCCCAGCGAGAGTCAGCACCTTCAGGAGTGGGTGAAAAACCAACTGTATCCCAGTGAGAGTCAGCACCTTCTGCAGAGGGTGAAAAAACAACTGTATCCCAGTGAGAATCAGCAACTTCAGGAGAGGGTGAAAAACCACCTGTATCCCAGTGAGAGTCAGCACCTTCAGGAGAGGGTGAAAAACCAACTGTATCCCAATGAGAGTCAGCAACTTCAGGAGAGGGTGAAAAACCATCTGTATCCCAGTGAGAGTCAGCACCTTCAGGAGAGGGTGAGAAACCAACTGTATCCCAGTGAGAGTCAGCACCTTCTGCAGAGGGTGAAAAAACAACTGTATCCCAGTGAGAATCAGCAACTTCAGGAGAGGGTGAAAAACCAACTGTATCCCAATGAGAATCAGCAACTTCAGGAGAGGGTGAAAAACCAACTGTCTCCCAGTGAGAATCAGCAACTTCAGGAGAGGGTGAACAACCAACTCTATCCTGGTGAGAGTCAGCACCTTCAGGAGAGGGTGAAAAACCAACTGTATCCCAGTGAGAGTCAGAAACTTCAGGAGAGGGTGAAAAACCAACTGTATCCCAGTGAGAGTCAGCACCATCAGGAGAGGGTGAAAAACCAACTGTATCCCAGTGAGAGTCAGCACGTTCAGGAGAGGGTGAAAAACCAACTGTATCCCAGTGAGAGTCAGTACCTTCAGGCGAGGGTGAAAAACCAACTGTCTCCCAGTGAGAATCAGCAACTTCAGGAGAGGGTGAAAAACCAACTCTATCCTGTGAGAGTCAGCACCTCCAGGAGCGGCTGAAAAACCGACTGTATCCCATTGAGAGTCAGTCCCTTCACGAGAGGGTGAAAAACCAACTGTATCCCAGTGAGAGTCAGCACCATCAGGAGAGGGTGAAAAACCAACTGTATCCCAGTGAGAGTCAGCACGTTCAGGAGAGGGTGAAAAACCAACTGTATCCCAGTGAGAGTCAGTACCTTCAGGCGAGGGTGAAAAACCAACTGTCTCCCAGTGAGAATCAGCAACTTCAGGAGAGGGTGAAAAACCAACTCTATCCTGTGAGAGTCAGCACCTCCAGGAGCGGCTGAAAAACCGACTGTATCCCATTGAGAGTCAGTCCCTTCACGAGAGGGTGAAAAACCAACTGGATCCCAGTGAGAGTCAGCAACTTGAGTGGAGGAGAGTGAAAAACCAAATGCATCCCACTGACAGTCAGCACTTTCAGGAGAGAGTGAAAAATCAACTCTGTCCCAGTGAGAGTCAGCACCTTCAGGAGAGGGTCAAAAACCAACTGTATCCTGTGAGAGTCAGCACCTTCAGGAGAGGGTGAAAAACCAACTGCAACCCAGTGAGAGTCAGCACCTTCAGGAGAGGGTGAAAAACCAATGTATGCCAGTGAGAGTCAGCACCTTCAGGAGAGGGTGAAAAACCAAATGTATCCCAGTGAGAGTCAGCAACTTCAAGAGAGGGTGAAAAACCAACTGTATCCCAGTGAGAGTCAGCACCTTCAGGAGAGGGTGAAAATCGAACTGTATCCCAGTGAGAGTCAGCACCTTCAGGAGAGGGTGAAAAACCAACTGTATCCCAGTCAGAGTCAGCACCTTCAGGACAGTATGAAAAACCAACTGTATCCCCGTCAGAGTCAGCACCTTCAGGAGAGGGTGAAAAAAAACGTATATCCCAGCGAGAGTCAGCACCTTCAGGAGTGGGTGAAAAACCAACTTTATCCCGGTGAGAGTCAGCACCTTCAGGAGAGGGTGAAAAACCAACTGTATCCCAGTGAGAGTCAGTACCTTCACGAGAGTGTGAAAAATCTATTGTATCCCAGTGAGAGTCAGCACCTCCAGGAGAGGGTGAAAAACCAACTGTATCCCAGTGAGAGTCAGCACCTTCTGCAGAGGGTGAAAAAACAACTGAATCCCAGGGAGAGTCAGTAACTTCAGGAGAAGGAGAAAAAACAACAGTATCCCAGTGAGAGTCAGCACCTTCAGGAGAGGGTGAAAAACCAACTGTGTCCCAGTGAGAGTCAGAACCTTCAGTTGAGGGTGAGAAACCAACTGTATCCCAATGAGAGTCAGCACCTTCAGGAGAGGGTGAAAAACCAACTGTCTCCCAGTGAGAGTCAGCACCTTCAGGAGAGGGTGAAAAACCAACTGTATCCCAGTGAGAGTCAGCACCTTCAGAAGAGCGTGAAAAACCGACTCTGTCCCAGTGAGAGTCAGCAACTTCACGAGAGGGTGAAAAACCAACTGTATCCCGGTGAGAGTCAGCAACTTCAGGAGAGGGTGAGAAACGAACTGTATCCCATCGAGAGTCAGCACCTTCGGGAGAGGGTGAAAAACCAACTGTATCCCAGTGAGAATCAGCACCTTCAGGAGAGGGTGAAAAACCATCTGAATCCAAGTGAGAGTCAGCACCTTCAGGAGAGGGTGAAAAACCAACTGAATCCCAGTGAAAGTCAGCACCTTCAGGAGATGGTGAAAGACCAACTGTATCCCAGTGAGAGTCAGCACCTTCAGGAGAGGGTCAAAAACCAACTGTATACCAGTGAGTGTCAGCAACTTCAGGAGAGGGTCAAAAACCAACTGTATACCAGTGAGAGTCAGCACCTTCAGGAGAGGGTGAAAAACCAACTGCAACCCAGTGAGAGTCAGCACCTTCAGGAGAGGTTGAAAAACCAATGTATGCCAGTGAGAGTCAGCACCTTCAGGAGAGGGTGAAAAACCAAATGTATCCCAGTGAGAGTCAGCAACTTCAAGAGAGGGTGAAAAACCAACTGTATCCCAGTGAGAGTCAGCACCTTCAGGAGAGGGTGAAAAACCATCTGAATCCAAGTGAGAGTCAGCACCGTCAGGAGAGGGTGAAAAACCAACTGAATCCCAGTGAAAGTCAGCACCTTCAGGAGATGGTGAAAGACCAACTGTATCCCAGTGAGAGTCAGCACCTTCAGGAGAGGGTGAAAAACCAACTGTATACCAGTGAGTGTCAGCAACTTCAGGAGAGGGTGAAAATCCAACTGTATCCCAGTGAGAGTCAGCACCTTCAGGAGAGGGTGAAAAACCAACTGTATCCCAGTGAGAGTCAGCACCTTCAAGAGAAAATCAAAAACCAACTGTATCCCAGAGAGAGTCAGCACCTTCAGGAGAGGGTGAAAAACCAACTGTATCCCATTGAGAGTCAGTACCTTCAGGAGAGGAGATTGAAAAACCAACAATACCCCAGTGAGAGTCAACACCTTCAGGAGAGGGTGAAAAACCAACTGTATCCCAGGGAGAGTCAGTAACTTCAGGAGAGGGTGAAAAACCAATTGTATCCCAGTGAGAGTCAGCACCTTCAGGAGAGGGTGAAAATCCAACTGTATCCCAGTGAGAGTCAGCACCTTCAGGAGAGGAGGTTGAAAAACCAACTGTATCCCATTGAGAGTCAGCACTTTCAGGAGAGGGTAAAAAACCAACTGTATCCCAGGGAGAGTCAGTAACTTCAGGAGAGGGTGAAAAACCAATTGTATCCCAGTGAGAGTCAGCACCTTCAGGAGAGGGTGAAAATCCAACTGTATCCCAGTGAGAGTCAGCACCTTCAGGAGAGGAGGTTGAAAATCCAACTGTATCCCAGTGAGAGTCAGCACCTTCAGGAGAGGAGGTTGAAAAACCAACTGTATCCCAGTGAGAGTCAGCACCTTCAGGAGAGGGTCAAAATCGAAGTGTATCCCAGTGAGAGTCAGCACCTTCCGGAGAAGGTGAAAAACCCACAGTATCCCAGTGAGAGTGAGCAACTTCAGGAGAAGGTGAAAAACCAACTGTATCCCAGTGAGACTCAGGACCTTCAGGAGAGGGTGAAAAACCAACTGTATCACAGTGAGTGTCAGCACCTTCAGGAGAGGGTGAAAAAACAACAATACCCCAGTGAGAGTCAACACCTTCAGGAGAGGGTGAAAAACCAAATGCATCCCAGGGAGAGTCAGTAACTTCAGGAGAGGGTGAAAAACCAATTGTATCCCAGTGAGAGTCAGCAACTTCAGGAGAGGGTGAAAAACCAAATGTATCCCAGTGAGAGTCAGCAACTTCAGGAGAAGGTGAAAAACCAACTGTATCCCAGTGAGACTCAGGACCTTCAGGAGAGGGTGAAAAACCAACTGTATCACAGTGAGTGTCAGCACCTTCAGGAGAGGGTGAAAAAACAACAATACCCCAGTGAGAGTCAACACCTTCAGGAGAGGGTGAAAAACCAAATGCATCCCAGGGAGAGTCAGTAACTTCAGGAGAGGGTGAAAAACCAATTGTATCCCAGTGAGAGTCAGCAACTTCAGGAGAGGGTGAAAAACCAACTGTATCCCAGTGAGAGTCAGTACCTTCTGGAGAGGAGATTGAAAAACCAACTGTATCCCAGTGAGAGTCAGCACTTTCAGCAAAGGGTAAAAAACCAACTGTCTCCCAGTGAGAGTCAGCACCTTCCGGAGAAGGTGAAAAACCAACAGTATCCCAGTGAGAGTCAGCACCTTCAGGAGAGGGTGAAAAACCAACTGTGTCCCAGTGAGAGTCAGAACCTTCAGTTGAGGGTGAAAAACCAACTGTATCCCAGTGAGAGTCAGCACCTTCAGGAGAGGGTGAAAAACCAACTGTATCCCAGTGAGAGTCAGCACCTTCAGGAGAGGGTGAAAAACCAACTGTATCCCAGTGAGAGTCAGCACCTTCAGAAGAGCGTGAAAAACCGACTGTGTCCCAGTGAGAGTCAGCACCTTCAGGAGAGGGTGAAAAACCAACTTTATCCCGGTGAGAGTCAGCAACTTCAGGAGAGGGTGAGAAACCAACTGTATCCCATTGAGAGTCAGCACCTTCAGCAGAGGGTGAAAAACCAACTGTACCCCAGTGAGAGTCAGCACCTTCACGAGAGGGTGAAAGACCAACTGTATCCCAGTGAGAGTCAGCACCTTCAGGAGAGGGTAAATACCAACTCTATCCCAGTGAGAGTCAGCACCTTCAGGAGAGGGTGAAAAACCAACTGTATACCAGTGAGTGTCAGCAACTTCAGGAGAGGGTGAAAATCCAACTGTATCCCAGTGAGAGTCAGCACCTTCAGGAGAGGGTGAAAAACCAACTGTATCCCAGTGAGAGTCAGCACCTTCAAGAGAAGATGAAAAACCAACTGTATCCCAGAGAGAGTCAGCACCTTCAGGAGAGGGTGAAAAACCAACAATACCCCAGTGAGAGTCAACACCTTCAGGAGAGGGTGAAAAACCAACTGGATCCCAGGGAGAGTCAGTAACTTCAGGAGAGGGTGAAAAACCAATTGTATCCCAGTGAGAGTCAGCACCTTCAGGAGAGGGTGAAAAACCAACTGTATCCCAGTGAGAGTCAGCACCTTCAGGAGAGGAGGTTGAAAAACGAACTGTATCCCAGTGAGAGTCAGCACTTTCAGGAGAGGGTAAAAAACCAACTGTATCCCTGTGAGAGTCAGCACTTTCAGGAGAGGGTGAAAATCGAACTGTATCCCAGTGAGAGTCAGCACCTTCCGGAGAAGGTGAAGAACCAACTGTATCCCGGTGAGAGTCAGCAACTTCAGGAGAGGGTGAGAAACCAACTGTATCCCATTGAGAGTCAGCACCTTCAGGAGAGGGTGAAAAACCAACTGTATCCCATTGAGAGTCAGCATCTTCAGGAGAGGGTAAAAAACCAACTGCATCCCAGTGAGAATCAGCAGCTTCAGGAGAGTGTGAAAAACCATCTGAATCCAAGTGAGAGTCAGCACCTTCAGGAGAGGGTGAAAAACCAACTGAATCCCATTGAGAGTCAGCACCTTCAGGAGAGGGTAAAAAACCAACTGTATCCCAGTGAGAATCAGCAGCTTCAGGAGAGGGTGAAAAACCAACTGAATCCCAGTGAAAGTCAGCACCTTCAGGAGAGGGTGAAAAACCAACTGTATCCCAGTGAGAGTCAGCACCTTCAGCAGAGGGTGAAAAACCAACTGAATCCCAGTTGGAGTCAGCACCTTCAGGAGAGGGTAAATACCAACTCTATCCCAGTGAGAGTCAGCACCTTCAGGAGAGGGTGAAAAACCAACTGTATCCCAGTGAGAGTCAGCACCTTCAGGAGAGGGTGAAAAACGAAGTGTATACCAGTGAGTGTCAGCAACTTCAGGAGAGGGTGAAAATCCAACTGTATCCCAGTGAGAGTCAGCACTTTCAGGAGAGGGTGAAAAACCAACTGTATCCCAGTGAGAGTCAGCACCTTCAGGAGAAGATGAAAAACCAATTGTATCCCAGTGAGAGTCAGCAACTTCAGGAGATGGTGAAAAACCAACTGTATCCCAGTGAGAGTCAGCACCTTCAGGAGAGGAGATTGAAAAACCAACTGTATCCCAGTGAGAGTCAGCACCTTCCAGAGTGGTTGAAAAACCAACAGTCTCCCAGTGAGAGTCAGCACCTTCAGCAGAGGGTGAAAAACCAACTGTGTCCCAGTGAGAGTCAGCACCTTCAGGAGAGGGTGATAAACCAACTGTATCCCAGTGAGAATCAGCACCTTCAGGAGAGGGTGAAAAACCAACAATACCCCAGTGAGAGTCAACACCTTCAGGAGAGGGTGAAAAACCAACTGTGTGCCAGGGAGAGTCAGTAACTTCAGGAGTGGGTGAAAAACCAATTGGATCCCAGTGAGAGTCAGCACCTTCAGGAGAGGGTGAAAAACCAACTGTATCCCAGTGAGAGTCAGCATTTTCAGGAGAGGAGGTTGAAAAACCAACTGTATCCCAGTGAGAGTCAGCATTTTCAGGAGAGCGTAAAAAACCAACTGTATCCCAGTGAGAGTCAGCACCTTCAGGAGAGGGTGAAAAACCAACTGTGTCCCGGTGAGAGTCAGCACCTTCAGGAGAGGGTGAGAAACCAACTGTATCCCATTGTGAGTCAGCACCTTCAGGAGAGGGTGAAAAACCAACTGTATCCCAGTGAGAGTCAGCAACTTCAGGAGAGGGTGAAAAACCAACTGTGTCCCAGTGAGAGTCAGTACCTTCAGGAGAGGGTGAAAAACCAACAATACCCCAGTGAGAGTCAACACCTTCAGGAGAGGGTGAAAAACCAACTGTATCCCAGTGAGAGTCAGCACCTTTAGGAGAGGGTGAAAAACCAACAATACCTCAGTGAGAGTCAACACCTTCAGGCGAGGGTGAAAAACCAACTGTGTGCCAGGGAGAGTCAGTAACTTCAGGAGAGGGTGAAAAACCAATTGCATCACAGTGAGAGTCAGAACCTTCAGGAGAGGGTGAAAAACCAACTGTATCGCAGTGAGAGTCAGCACCTTCAGGAGAGGGTAAAAAACCAACTGTATCCCAGTGAGAGTCAGCACTTTCAGGAGAGGGTAAAAAACCAACTGTATCCCAGTGAGAGTCAGCACCTTCAGGAGAGGGTGAAATTCGAAGTGTATCCCAGTGAGAGTCAGCACCTTCCGGAGAAGGTGAAAAACCCACAGTATCCCAGTGAGAGTCAGCACCTTCAGGAGAGGGTGAAAAACCAACTGGGTACCAGTGAGAGTCAGAACCTTCAGTTGAGGGTGAAAAACCAACTGTATCCCATTGAGAGTCAGCACCTTCAGAAGAGCGTGAAAAACCAACTGTATCCCAGTGAGAATCAGCAGCTTCTGGAGAGGGTGAAAAACCATCTGAATCCCAGTGAGAGTCAGCACCTTCAGGAGAGGGTGAAAAACCAACTGAATCCCAGTGAAAGTCAGCACCTTCAGGAGAGGGTGAAAAACCAACTGTACCCCAGTGGGAGTCAGCAACTTCAGCAGAGGGTGAAAAACCATCTGTATCCCAGTGAGAGTCTGCACCTTCAGGAGAGGGTGAAAAACCAACTGTATCCCAGTGAGAGTCAGCACCTTCAGGAGAGGGTGAAAAACCAAATGTATCCCAGTGAGAGTCAGCACCTTCAGGAGAGGGTGAAAAACCAACTGTATCCCAGTGAGAGTCAGAACCTTCAGGAGAGGGTGAAAAACCAAATGTATCCCATTGAGAGTCAGCACCTTCAGGAGAGGGTGATAAACCAACTCTGTCCCAGTGAGAGTCAGCAACTTCAGGAGAGGGTGAAAATCCAACTGTATCCCAGTGCGAGTCAGCACCTTCAGGAGAGGGTGAAAAACCAACAATACCCCAGTGAGAGTCAACACCTTGAGGAGAGGGTGAAAAACCAACTGTATCCCAGTGAGAGTCAGCACCTTCAGGCGAGGGTGAAAATCGAACTGTATCCCATTGAGAGTCAGCACCTTCAGGAGAGGGTGAAAAACCAACTGTATCCCAGTGAGAGTCAGCACCTTCAGGAGAGAGTGAAAAACCAACTGTATCCCAGTGAGAATCAGCAGCTTCAGGAGAGGGTGAAAAACATATGTATCCCAGTGAGAGTCAGCACCTTCAGGAGAGGGTGAAAAACCAACTGTATCCCAGTGAGAGTCAGCATCTTCAGGAGAGGAGGTTGAAAAACCAACTGTATCCCAGTGAGAGTCAGCACTTTCAGGAGAGCGTAAAAAACCAACTGTATCCCAGTGAGAGTCAGCACCTTCAGGAGAGGGTGAAAAACCAACTGTGTTCCGGTGAGAGTCAGCACCTTCAGGAGAGGGTGAGAAACCAACTGTATCCCAGTGAGGGTCAGCAACTTCAGGAGAGGGTGATAAACCAACTGTATCCCAGTGAGAATCAGCAGCTTCAGGAGAAGGTGAAAAACCAACTGTATCCCAATGAGAGTCAGCACCTTCAGGAGAGGGTGAAAAACCAACAATACCCCAGTGAGAGTCAACACCTTCAGGAGAGAGTGAAAAACCAACTGTATCCCAGTGAGAATCAGCAGCTTCAGGAGAGGGTGAAAAACATATGTATCCCAGTGAGAGTCAGCACCTTCAGGAGAGGGTGAAAAACCAACTGTATCCCAGTGAGAGTCAGCATCTTCAGGAGAGGAGGTTGAAAAACCAACTGTATCCCAGTGAGAGTCAGCACTTTCAGGAGAGCGTAAAAAACCAACTGTATCCCAGTGAGAGTCAGCACCTTCAGGAGAGGTTGAAAAACCAACTGTGTTCCGGTGAGAGTCAGCACCTTCAGGAGAGGGTGAGAAACCAACTGTATCCCAGTGAGGGTCAGCAACTTCAGGAGAGGGTGATAAACCAACTGTATCCCAGTGAGAATCAGCAGCTTCAGGAGAAGGTGAAAAACCAACTGTATCCCAATGAGAGTCAGCACCTTCAGGAGAGGGTGAAAAACCAACAATACCCCAGTGAGAGTCAACACCTTCAGGAGAGGGTGAAAAACCAACTGTGTGCCAGGGAGAGTCAGTAACTTCAGGAGAGGGTGAAAAACCAATTGTATCCCAGTGAGAGTCAGCACTTTCAGGAGAGGGTGAAAAACCAACTGTATCCCAGTGAGAGTCAGCACCTTCAGGAGAGGGTGAAAAACCAACTGTGTCCCGGTGAGAGTCAGCACCTTCAGGAGAGGGTGAGAAACCAACTGTATCCCATTGTGAGTCAGCACCTTCAGGAGAGGGTGAAAAACCAACTGTATCCCAGTGAGAGTCAGCAACTTCAGGAGAGGGTGAAAAACCAACTGTGTCCCAGTGAGAGTCAGTACCTTCAGGAGAGGGTGAAAAACCAACAATACCCCAGTGAGAGTCAACACCTTCAGGAGAGGGTGAAAAACCAACTGTATCCCAGTGAGAGTCAGCACCTTTAGGAGAGGGTGAAAAACCAACAATACCCCAGTGAGAGTCAACACCTTCAGGCGAGGGTGAAAAACCAACTGTGTGCCAGGGAGAGTCAGTAACTTCAGGAGAGGGTGAAAAACCAATTGCATCCCAGGGAGAGTCAGCACCTTCAGGAGAGGGTGAAAAACCAACTGTATCACAGTGAGAGTCAGCACCTTCAGGAGAGGAGTTTGAAAAACCAACTGTCTCCCAGTGAGAGTCAGCACCTTCAGGAGAGGAGTTTGAAAAACCAACTGTATCCCAGTGAGAGTCAGCACTTTCAGGAGAGGGTAAAAAACCAACTGTATCCCAGTGAGAGTCAGCAACTTCAGGAGAGGGTGAAAATCGAAGTGTATCCCAGTGAGAGTCAGAACCTTCCGGAGAAGGTGAAAAACCCACAGTATCCCAGTGAGAGTCAGCACCTTCAGGAGAGGGTGAAAAACCAACTGGGTACCAGTGAGAGTCAGAACCTTCAGTTGAGGGTGAAAAACCAACTGTATCCCAGTGAGAGTCAGCACCTTCAGGAGAGGGTGAAAAACCAACTGTGTCGCAGTGAGAGTCAGCACCTTCAGAAGAGCGTGAAAAACCAACTGTATCCCAGTGAGAATCAGCAGCTTCAGGAGAGGGTGAAAAACCATCTGAATCCCAGTGAGAGTCAGCACCTTCAGGAGAGGGTGAAAAACCAACTGAATCCCAGTGAAAGTCAGCACCTTCAGGAGAGGGTGAAAAACCAACTGTATCCCAGTGAGAGTCAGCACCTTCAGGAGAGGGTGAAAAACCAACTGTATCCCAGTGAGAGTCAGCACCTTCAGGAGAGTGTGAAAAACCAAATGTATCCCATTGAGAGTCAGCACCTTCAGGAGAGGGTGATAAACCAACTCTGTCCCAGTGAGAGTCAGCAACTTCAGGAGAGGGTGAAAATCCAACTGTATCCCAGTGAGAGTCAGCACCTTCAGGAGAGGGTGAAAAACCAACTGTATCCCAGTGCGAGTCAGCACCTTCAGGAGAGGGTGAAAAACCAACTGTATCCCAGTGAGAGTCAGCACCTTCAGGAGAGGGTGAAAAAACCAACTGTATCCCATTGAGAGTCAGCACCTTCAGGAGAGGGTGAAAAACCAACTGTATCCCAGTGAGAGTCAGCACCTTCAGGAGAGAGTGAAAAACCAACTGTATCCCAGTGAGAATCAGCAGCTTCAGGAGAGGGTGAAAAACATATGTATCCCAGTGAGAGTCAGCACCTTCAGGAGAGGGTGACAAAACAACTGTATCCCAGTGAGAGTCAGCATCTTCAGGAGAGGAGGTTGAAAAACCAACTGTATCCCAGTGAGAGTCAGCACTTTCAGGAGAGCGTAAAAAACCAACTGTATCCCAGTGAGAGTCAGCACCTTCAGGAGAGGGTGAAAAACCAACTGTGTTCCGGTGAGAGTCAGCACCTTCAGGAGAGGGTGAGAAACCAACTGTATCCCATTTTGAGTCAGCACCTTCAGGAGAGGGTGAAAAACCAACTGTATACCAGTGAGGGTCAGCAACTTCAGGAGAGGGTGATAAACCAACTGTATCCCAGTGAGAATCAGCAGCTTCAGGAGAAGGTGAAAAACCAACTGTATCCCAATGAGAGTCAGCACCTTCAGGAGAGGGTGAAAAACCAACAATACCCCAGTGAGAGTCAACACCTTCAGGAGAGGGTGAAAAACCAACTGTGTTCCAGGGAGAGTCAGCACCTTCAGGAGAGGGTGAAAAACCAACTGTATCCCAGTGAGAGTCAGCATCTTCAGGAGAGGAGGTTGAAAAACCAACTGTATCCCAGTGAGAGTCAGCACTTTCAGGAGAGCGTAAAAAACCAACTGTATCCCAGTGAGAGTCAGCACCTTCAGGAGAGGGTGAAAAACCAACTGTATCCCAGTGAGAGTCAGAAACTTCAGGAGAGGGTGAAAAACCAACTGTGTCCCAGTGAGAGTCAGCACCTTTCGGAGAGGGTGAAAAACCAACAATACCCCAGTGAGAGTCAACACCTTCAGGCGAGGGTGAAAAACCAACTGTGTGCCAGGGAGAGTTAGTAACTTGAGGAGAGGGTGAAAAACCAATTGCATCCCAGTGAGAGTCAGCACCTTCAGGAGAGGGTGAAAAACCAACTGTATCGCAGTGAGAGTCAGCACCTTCAGGAGAGGAGTTTGAAAAACCAACTGTATCCCAGTGAGAGTCAGCACTTTCAGGAGAGGGTAAAAAACCAACTGTATCCCAGTGAGAGTCAGCACCTTCAGGAGAGGGTGAAAAACCAAATGTATCCCAGTGAGAGTCAGCACCTTCAGGAGAGGGTGAAAAACCAACTGTATCCCAGTGAGAGTCAGAACCTTCAGGAGAGGGTGAAAAACCAAATGTATCCCATTGAGAGTCAGCACCTTCAGGAGAGGGTGATAAACCAACTCTGTCCCAGTGAGAGTCAGCAACTTCAGGAGAGGGTGAAAATCCAACTGTATCCCAGTGCGAGTCAGCACCTTCAGGAGAGTGTGAAAAACCAACAATACCCCAGTGAGAGTCAACACCTTGAGGAGAGGGTGAAAAACCAACTGTATCCCAGTGAGAGTCAGCACCTTCAGGCGAGGGTGAAAATCGAACTGTATCCCAGTGAGATTCAGCACCTTCAGGAGAGGGTGAAAAACCAACTGTATCCCAGTGAGAGTCAGCACCTTCAGGAGAGGGTGAAAAAACCAACTGTATCCCATTGAGAGTCAGCACCTTCAGGAGAGGGTGAAAAACCAACTGTATCCCAGTGAGAGTCAGCACCTTCAGGAGAGAGTGAAAAACCAACTGTATCCCAGTGAGAATCAGCAGCTTCAGGAGAGGGTGAAAAACATATGTATCCCAGTGAGAGTCAGCACCTTCAGGAGAGGGTGAAAAACCAACTGAATCCCAGTGAGAGTCAGCATCTTCAGGAGAGGAGGTTGAAAAACCAACTGTATCCCAGTGAGAGTCAGCACTTTCAGGAGAGCGTAAAAAACCAACTGTATCCCAGTGAGAGTCAGCACCTTCAGGAGAGGGTGAAAAACCAACTGTGTTCCGGTGAGAGTCAGCACCTTCAGGAGAGGGTGAGAAACCAACTGTATCCCAGTGAGGGTCAGCAACTTCAGGAGAGGGTGATAAACCAACTGTATCCCAGTGAGAATCAGCAGCTTCAGGAGAAGGTGAAAAACCAACTGTATCCCAATGAGAGTCAGCACCTTCAGGAGAGGGTGAAAAACCAACAATACCCCAGTGAGAGTCAACACCTTCAGGAGAGGGTGAAAAACCAACTGTGTGCCAGGGAGAGTCAGTAACTTCAGGAGAGGGTGAAAAACCAATTGTATCCCAGTGAGAGTCAGCACCTTCAGGAGAGGGTGAAAAACCAACTGTATCCCAGTGAGAGTCAGCATCTTCAGGAGAGGAGGTTGAAAAACCAACTGTATCCCAGTGAGAGTCAGCACTTTCAGGAGAGGGTGAGAAACCAACTGTATCCCATTGTGAGTCAGCACCTTCAGGAGAGGGTGAAAAACCAACTGTATCCCAGTGAGAGTCAGCAACTTCAGGAGAGGGTGAAAAACCAACTGTGTCCCAGTGAGAGTCAGTATCTTCAGGAGAGGGTGAAAAACCAACAATACCCCAGTGAGAGTCAACACCTTCAGGAGAGGGTGAAAAACCAACTGTATCCCAGTGAGAGTCAGCACCTTTAGGAGAGGGTGAAAAACCAACAATACCCCAGTGAGAGTCAACACCTTCAGGCGAGGGTGAAAAACCAACTGTGTGCCAGGGAGAGTCAGTAACTTCAGGAGAGGGTGAAAAACCAATTGCATCCCAGTGAGAGTCAGCACCTTCAGGAGAGGGTGAAAAACCAACTGTATCGCAGTGAGAGTCAGCACCTTCAGGAGAGGAGTTTGTAAAACCAACTGTCTCCCAGTGAGAGTCAGCACCTTCAGGAGAGGAGTTTGAAAAACCAACTGTATCCCAGTGA
Source organism: Heptranchias perlo (assembly GCF_035084215.1). Taxonomy (NCBI): domain Eukaryota; kingdom Metazoa; phylum Chordata; class Chondrichthyes; order Hexanchiformes; family Hexanchidae; genus Heptranchias; species Heptranchias perlo. Next base: position 19,317,059 of record NC_090370.1, read on the forward strand.
GAGTCAGCACTTTCAGGAGAGGGTAAAAAACCAACTGTATCCCAGTGAGAGTCAGCAACTTCAGGAGAGGGTGAAAATCGAAGTGTATCCCAGTGAGAGTCAGCACCTTCCGGAGAAGGTGAAAAACCCACAGTATCCAAGTGAGAGTCAGCACCTTCAGGAGAGGGTGAAAAACCAACTGGGTACCAGTGAGAGTCAGAACCTTCAGTTGAGGGTGAAAAACCAACTGTATCCCAGTGATTGTCAGCACCTTCAGAAGAGCGTGAAAAACCAACTGTGTCCCAGTGAGAGTCAGCACCTTCAGAAGAGCGTGAAAAACCAACTGTATCCCAGTGAGAATCAGCAGCTTCAGGAGAGGGTGAAAAACCATCTGAATCCCAGTGAGAGTCAGCACCTTCAGAAGAGCGTGAAAAACCAACTGTATCCCAGTGAGAGTCAGCAACTTCAGCAGAGGGTGAAAAACCATCTGTATCCCAGTGAGAGTCTGCACCTTCAGGAGAGGGTGAAAAACCAACTGTATCCCAGTGAGAGTCAGCACCTTCAGGAGAGGGTGAAAAACCAAATGTATCCCAGTGAGAGTCAGCACCTTCAGGAGAGGGTGAAAAACCAACTGTATCCCAGTGAGAGTCAGAACCTTCAGGAGAGTGTGAAAAACCAAATGTATCCCATTGAGAGTCAGCACCTTCAGGAGAGGGTGATAAACCAACTCTGTCCCAGTGAGAGTCAGCAACTTCAGGAGAGGGTGAAAATCCAACTGTATCCCAGTGAGAGTCAGCACCTTCAGGAGAGGGTGAAAAACCAACTGTGTCCCAGTGCGAGTCAGCACCTTCAGGAGAGGGTGAAAAACCAAATGTATCCCATTGAGAGTCAGCACCTTCAGGAGAGGGTGATAAACCAACACTGTCCCAGTGAGAGTCAGCAACTTCAGGAGAGGGTGAAAATCCAACTGTATCCCAGTGCGAGTCAGCACCTTCAGGAGAGGGTGAAAAACCAACAATACCCCAGTGAGAGTCAACACCTTGAGGAGAGGGTGAAAAACCAACTGTATCCCAGTGAGAGTCAGCACCTTCAGGCGAGGGTGAAAAACCAACTGTATCCCAGTGAGAGTCAGCACCTTCAGGAGAGGGTGAAAAAACCAACTGTCTCCCATTGAGAGTCAGCGCCTTCAGGAGAGGGTGAAAAACCAACTGTATCCCAGTGAGAGTCAGCACCTTCAGGAGAGAGTGAAAAACCAACTGTATCCCAGTGAGAATCAGCAGCTTCAGGAGAGGGTGAAAAACATATGTATCCCAGTGAGAGTCAGCACCTTCAGGAGAGGGTGAAAAAACAACTGTATCCCAGTGAGAGTCAGCATCTTCAGGAGAGGAGGTTGAAAAACCAACTGTATCCCAGTGAGAGTCAGCACTTTCAGGAGAGCGTAAAAAACCAACTGTATCCCAGTGAGAGTCAGCACCTTCAGGAGAGGGTGAAAAACCAACTGTGTTCCGGTGAGAGTCAGCACCTTCAGGAGAGGGTGAGAAACCAACTGTATCCCATTTTGAGTCAGCACCTTCAGGAGAGGGTGAAAAACCAACTGTATACCAGTGAGGGTCAGCAACTTCAGGAGAGGGTGATAAACCAACTGTATCCCAGTGAGAATCAGCAGCTTCAGGAGAAGGTGAAAAACCAACTGTATCCCAATGAGAGTCAGCACCTTCAGGAGAGGGTGAAAAACCAACAATACCCCAGTGAGAGTCAACACCTTCAGGAGAGGGTGAAAAACCAACTGTGTGCCAGGGAGAGTCAGTAACTTCAGGAGAGGGTGAAAAACCAATTGTATCCCAGTGAGAGTCAGCACCTTCAGGAGAGGGTGAAAAACCAACTGTATCCCAGTGAGAGTCAGCATCTTCAGGAGAGGAGGTTGAAAAACCAACTGTATCCCAGTGAGAGTCAGCACTTTCAGGAGAGGGTGAAAAACCAACTGTATCCCAGTGAGAGTCAGCACCTTCAGGAGAGGGTGAAAAACCAACTGTATCCCAGTGAGAGTTAGCAACTTCAGGAGAGGGTGAAAAACCAACTGTGTCCCAGTGAGAGTCAGTACCTTCAGGAGAGGGTGAAAAACCAACAATACCCCAGTGAGAGTCAACACCTTCAGGAAAGGGTGAAAAACCAACTGTATCCCAGTGAGAGTCAGCACCTTTAGGAGAGGGTGAAAAACCAACAATACCCCAGTGAGAGTCAACACCTTCAGGCGAGGGTGAAAAACCAACTGTGTGCCAGGGAGAGTTAGTAACTTCAGGAGAGGGTGAAAAACCAATTGCATCCCAGTGAGAGTCAGCACCTTCAGGAGAGGGTGAAAAACCAACTGTATCGCAGTGAGAGTCAGCACCTTCAGGAGAGGAGTTTGAAAAACCAACTGTATCCCAGTGAGAGTCAGCACTTTCAGGAGAGTGTAAAAAACCAACTGTATCCCAGTGAGAGTCAGCACCTTCAGGAGAGGGTGAAAATCGAAGTGTATCCCAGTGAGAGTCAGCACCTTCCGGAGAAGGTGAAAAACCCACAGTATCCCAGTGAGAGTCAGCACCTTCAGGAGAGGGTGAAAAACCAACTGGGTACCAGTGAGAGTCAGAACCTTCAGTTGAGGGTGAAAAAACAACTGTATCCCAGTGAGAGTCAGCACCTTCAGAAGAGCGTGAAAAACCAACTGTGTCCCAGTGAGAGTCAGCACCTTCAGAAGAGCGTGAAAAACCAACTGTATCCCAGTGAGAATCAGCAGCTTCAGGAGAGGGTGAAAAACCATCTGAATCCCAGTGAGAGTCAGCACCTTCAGGAGAGGGTGAAAAACCAACTGAATCCCAGTGAAAGTCAGCACCTTCAGGAGAGGGTGAAAAACCAACTGTACCCCAGTGAGAGTCAGCAACTTCAGCAGAGGGTGAAAAACCATCTGTATCCCAGTGAGAGTCTGCACCTTCAGGAGAGGGTGAAAAACCAACTGTATCCCAGTGAGACTCAGCACCTTCAGGAGAGGGTGAAAAACCAAATGTATCCCAGTGAGAGTCAGCACCTTCAGGAGAGGGTGAAAAACCAACTGTATCCCAGTGAGAGTCAGAACCTTCAGGAGAGGGTGAAAAACCAAATGTATCCCATTGAGAGTCAGCACCTTCAGGAGAGGGTGAAAAACCAACAATACCCCAGTGAGAGTCAACACCTTCAGGAGAGGGTGAAAAACCAACTGTATCCCAGTGAGAGTCAGCACCTTTAGGAGAGGGTGAAAAACCAACAATACCCCAGTGAGAGTCAACACCTTCAGGCGAGGGTGAAAAACCAACTGTGTGCCAGGGAGAGTTAGTAACTTCAGGAGAGGGTGAAAAACCAATTGCATCCCAGTGAGAGTCAGCACCTTCAGGAGAGGGTGAAAAACCAACTGTATCGCAGTGAGAGTCAGCACCTTCAGGAGAGGAGTTTGAAAAACCAACTGTATCCCAGTGAGAGTCAGCACTTTCAGGAGAGGGTAAAAAACCAACTGTATCCCAGTGAGAGTCAGCACCTTCAGGAGAGGGTGAAAATCGAAGTGTATCCCAGTGAGAGTCAGCACCTTCCGGAGAAGGTGAAAAACCCACAGTATCCCAGTGAGAGTCAGCACCTTCAGGAGAGGGTGAAAAACCAACTTGGTACCAGTGAGAGTCAGAACCTTCAGTTGAGGGTGAAAAACCAACTGTATCCCAGTGAGAGTCAGCACCTTCAGAAGAGCGTGAAAAACCAACTGTGTCCCAGTGAGAGTCAGCACCTTCAGAAGAGCGTGAAAAACCAACTGTATCCCAGTGAGAATCAGCAGCTTCAGGAGAGGGTGAAAAACCATCTGAATCCCAGTGAGAGTCAGCAGCTTCAGGAGAGGGTGAAAAACCAACTGAATCCCAGTGAAAGTCAGCACCTTCAGGAGAGGGTGAAAAACCAACTGTACCCCAGTGAGAGTCAGCAACTTCAGCAGAGGGTGAAAAACCATCTGTATCCCAGTGAGAGTCTGCACCTTCAGGAGAGGGTGAAAAACCAACTGTATCCCAGTGAGAGTCAGCACCTTCAGGAGAGGGTGAAAAACCAAATGTATCCCAGTGAGAGTCAGCACCTTCAGGAGAGGGTGAAAAACCAACTGTATCCCAGTGAGAGTCAGAACCTTCAGGAGAGGGTGAAAAACCAAATGTATCCCATTGAGAGTCAGCACCTTCAGGAGAGGGTTAAAACCAACTCTGTCCCAGTGAGAGTCAGCAACTTCAGGAGAGGGTGAAAATCCAACTGCATCCAAGTGAGAGTCAGCACCTTCAGGAGAGGGTGAAAAACCAACTGTATCCCAGTGCGAGTCAGCACCTTCAGGAGAGGGTGAAAAACCAACAATACCCCAGTGAGAGTGAACACCTTGAGGAGAGGGTGAAAAACCAACTGTATCCCAGTGAGAGTCAGCACCTTCAGGCGAGGGTGAAAATCGAACTGTATCCCAGTGAGATTCAGCACCTTCAGGAGAGGGTGAAAAACCAACTGTATCCCAGTGAGAGTCAGCACCTTCAGGAGAGGGTGAAAAAACCAACTGTATCCCATTGAGAGTCAGCACCTTCAGGAGAGGGTGAAAAACCAACTGTATCCCAGTGAGAGTCAGCACCTTCAGGAGAGAGTGAAAAACCAACTGTATCCCAGTGAGAATCAGCAGCTTCAGGAGAGGGTGAAAAACATATGCATCCCAGTGAGAGTCAGCACCTTAAGGACAGTATGAAAAACCAACTGTTTCCCAGTTAGAGTCAGCACCTTCACGAGATGATGAAAAACCAACTGTATCCCAGTGAGAGACAGCTCCTTCAGGGGAGAGAGTTAGAAACCAACTGTATCCCAGTGAGAGTCAGAACCTTCAGGAGAGGGTGAAAAACCAAATGTATCCCATTGAGAGTCAGCACCTTCAGGAGAGGGTGATAAACCAACTCTGTCCCAGTGAGAGTCAGCAACTTCAGGAGAGGGTGAAAATCCAACTGTATCCCAGTGAGAGTCAGCACCTTCAGGAGAGGGTGAAAAACCAACTGTATCCCAGTGCGAGTCAGCACCTTCAGGAGAGGGTGAAAACCAACAATACCCCAGTGAGAGTCAACACCTTGAGGAGAGGGTGAAAATCCAACTGTATCCCAGTGAGAGTCAGCACCTTCAGTCGAGGGTGAAAATCGAACTGTATCCCAGTGAGATTCAGCACCTTCAGGAGAGGGTGAAAAACCAACTGTATCCCAGTGAGAGTCAGCACCTTCAGGAGAGGGTGAAAAAACCAACTGTATCCCATTGAGAGTCAGCACCTTCAGGAGAGGGTGAAAAACCAACTGTATCCCAGTGAGAGTCAGCACCTTCAGGAGAGAGTGAAAAACCAACTGTATCCCAGTGAGAATCAGCAGCTTCAGGAGAGGGTGAAAAACATATGCATCCCAGTGAGAGTTAGCACCTTAAGGACAGTATGAAAAACCAACTGTTTCCCAGTTAGAGTCAGCACCTTCACGAGATGATGAAAAACCAACTGTATCCCAGTGAGAGACAGCTCCTTCAGGGGAGAGGGTTAGAAACCAACTGTATGCCAGTGAGAGTCAGCACCTTCAGGAGCAGGTGAAAAAAACCGTATATCACAGCGAGAGTCAGCACCTTCAGGAGTGGATGAAAAACCAACTGTGTCCCAGTGAGAGTCAGCACCTTCAGGAGAGGGTGAAAAAACCAACTGTATCCCAGTGAGAGTCAGCACCTTCAGGAGAGGGTGAAAAACCAACTGTCTCCCAGTGAGAGTCAGCACCTTCAGGAGAGGGTGAAAAACCAACTTTATCCCAGTGAGAGTCAGCACCTTCAGGAGAGGGTGAAAAACCAACTGCATCCCAGTGAGAGTCAGCACCTGCAGGAGAGGGTGAAAAATCAACTGTATCCCAGTGAGAGTCAGCACCTTCAGGCGAGGGTGAAAAACCAACTGTATCCCGGTGAGAGTCAGCACCTTCAGGAGAGGGTGAGAAACCAACTGGATCCCATTGAGAGTCAGCACCTTCAGGAGAGGGTGAAAAACCAACTGTATCCCAGTGAGAGACAGCACCTTCAGGCGAGGGTGAAAAACCAACTGTATCCCGGTGAGAGTCAGCACCTTCAGGAGAGGGTGAGAAACCAACTGGATCCCATTGAGAGTCAGCACCTTCAGGAGAGGGTGAAAAACCAACTGTAACCCAGTGAGAGTCAGCAACTTCAGCAGAGGGTGAAAAACCATCTGTATCCCAGTGAGAGTCTGCACCTTCAGGAGAGGGTGAAAAACCAACTGTATCCCAGTGAGAGTCAGCACCTTCAGGAGAGGGTGAAAAACCAAATGTATCCCAGTGAGAGTCAGCACCTTCAGGAGAGGGTGAAAAACCAACTGTATCCCAGTGAGAGTCAGAACCTTCAGGAGAGGGTGAAAAACCAAATGTATCCCATTGAGAGTCAGCACCTTCAGGAGAGGGTGATAAACCAACTCTGTCCCAGTGAGAGTCAGCAACTTCAGGAGAGGGTGAAAATCCAACTGTATCCCAGTGAGAGTCAGCACCTTCAGGAGAGGGTGAAAAACCAACTGTATCCCAGTGCGAGTCAGCACCTTCAGGAGAGGGTGAAAAACCAACAATACCCCAGTGAGAGTCAACACCTTGAGGAGAGGGTGAAAAACCAACTGTATCCCAGTGAGAGTCAGCACCTTCAGGCGAGGGTGAAAATCGAACTGTATCCCAGTGAGATTCAGCACCTTCAGGAGAGGGTGAAAAACCAACTGTATCCCAGTGAGAGTCAGCACCTTCAGGAGAGTGTGAAAAAACCAACTGTATCCCATTGAGAGTCAGCACCTTCAGGAGAGGGTGAAAAACCAACTGTATCCCAGTGAGAGTCAGCACCTTCAGGAGAGAGTGAAAAACCAACTGTATCCCAGTGAGAATCAGCAGCTTCAGGAGAGGGTGAAAAACATATGCATCCCAGTGAGAGGCAGCACCTTAAGGACAGTATGAAAAACCAACTGTTTCCCAGTTAGAGTCAGCACCTTCACGAGATGATGAAAAACCAACTGTATCCCAGTGAGAGACAGCTCCTTCAGGGGAGAGGGTGAGAAACCAACTGTATCCCAGTGAGAGTCAGAACCTTCAGGAGAGGGTGAAAAACCAAATGTATCCCATTGAGAGTCAGCACCTTCAGGAGAGGGTGACAAACCAACTCTGTCCCAGTGAGAGTCAGCAACTTCAGGAGAGGGTGAAAATCCAACTGTATCCCAGTGAGAGTCAGCACCTTCAGGAGAGGGTGAAAAACCAACTGTATCCCAGTGCGAGTCAGCACCTTCAGGAGAGGGTGAAAAACCAACAATACCCCAGTGAGAGTCAACACCTTGAGGAGAGGGTGAAAATCCAACTGTATCCCAGTGAGAGTCAGCACCTTCAGGCGAGGGTGAAAATCGAACTGTATCCCAGTGAGATTCAGCACCTTCAGGAGAAGGTGAAAAACCAACTGTATCCCAGTGAGAGTCAGCACCTTCAGGAGAGGGTGAAAAAACCAACTGTATCCCATTGAGAGTCAGCACCTTCAGGAGAGGGTGAAAAACCAACTGTATCCCAGTGAGAGTCAGCACCTTCAGGAGAGAGTGAAAAACCAACTGTATCCCAGTGAGAATCAGCAGCTTCAGGAGAGGGTGAAAAACATATGCATCCCAGTGAGAGTCAGCACCTTAAGGACAGTATGAAAAAACAACTGTTTCCCAGTTAGAGTCAGCACCTTCACGAGATGATGAAAAACCAACTGTATCCCAGTGAGAGTCAGCACCTTCAGGCGAGGGTGAAAAACCAACTGTATCCCGGTGAGAGTCAGCACCTTCAGGAGAGGGTGAAAAACCAACTGTATCCCAGTGAGAGTCAGCAGCTTCAGGAGAGGGTGAAAAACCAACTGTATCCCACTGAGAGTCAGCACCTTAAGGACAGTATGAAAAACCAACTGTATCCCAGTGAGAGTCAGCACCTTCAGGAGAGGGTGAAAAACCAACTGTATCCCCGTGAGAGACAGCTCCTTCAGGGGAGAGGGTTAGAAACCAACTGTATGCCAGTGAGAGTCAGCACCTTCAGAAGCAGGTGAAAAAAAACGTATATCCCAGCGAGAGTCAGCACCTTCAGGAGTGGGTGAAAAACCAACTGTGTCCCAGTGAGAGTCAGCACCTTCAGGAGAGGGTGAAAAACCAACTGCATCCCAGTGAGAGTCAGCACCTGCAGGAGAACGTGAAAAATCAACTGTATCCCAGTGAGAGTCAGCACCTTCAGGAGAGGGTGAAAAACCAACTCTCTCACAGTGAGAGTCAGCATCTTCAGGAGAGGGTGAAAAACCAACTCTCTCCCAGTGAGAGTCAGCACCTTCAGGAGAGGGTGAAAAACCAACTGTATCCCAGTGAGATTCAGCACCTTCAGGAGTTTGTGAAAAACAAACTGTGTGCCAGTGAGAATCAGCACCTTCAGGAGAGGGTGAAAAACCAACTGTATCCCGGTGAGAGTCAGAACCTTCAGGAGAGGGTGAGAAACCAAATGTATCCCATTGAGAGTCAGCACCTTCAGGAGAGGGTGAAAAACCAACTGCATCCCAGTGAGAATCAGCAGCTTCAGGAGAGGGTGAAAAACCAACTGTATCCCAGTGAGAGTCAGCACCTTCAGGAGAGGGTGAAAAACCAACTGTATCCCAGTGAGAGTCAGCACCTTCAGGAGAGGGTGAAAAACGAACTGTATCCCAGTGAGAGTCAGCACCTTCACGAGAGTGTGAAAAACCAACTGCATCCCAGTGAGAGTCAGCACCTTCAGTAGAGGGTGAAAAACCAATTGTGTCCATGTGAGAGTCAGCACCTTCAGGAGAGGGTGAAAAACCAACTGTATCCCAGTAAGAGTCAGCACCTTCAGGAGAGGGTGAAAAACCAATTGTGTCCCAGTGAGAGTCAGCACCTTCAGGAGAGGGTGAAAAACCAACTGTATCCCAGTGAGAATCAGCAGCTTCAGGAGAGGATGAAAATCCAACTGTATCCTAGTGAGAGTCAGCACCTTCAGGAGAGGGTGAAAACCAACTGTCTCCCAATGAGAGTCAGCACCTTCAGGAGAGGGTGAAAAATGAACTGTATCCCAGTGAGAGTCAGCGCCTTCAGGAGAGGAGGTTGAAAAACCAACGATATCCCAGTGAGAGTCAGCACTTTCAGGAGAGGGTAAAAAACCAACTGTATCCCAGTGAGAGTCAGCACCTTCAGGAGAGGGTGAAAAACCAACTGTATCCCGGTGAGAGTCAGCACCTTCAGGAGAGGGTGAGAAACCAACTGGATCCCATTGAGAGTCAGCACCTTCAGGAGAGGGTGAAAAACCAACTGTATCCCAGTGAGAGTCAGCAGCTTCAGGAGAGGGTGAAAAACCAACTGTATCCCAGTGAGAGTCAGCACCTTCAGGAGAGGGTGAAAAACCAACTCTCTCCCAGTGAGAGTCAGAACCTTCAGGAGAGGGTGAAAAACCAACTTTCTCCCAGTGAGAGTCAGCACCTTCAGGAGAGGGTGAAAAATGAACTGGTTCCCAGTGAGAGTCAGCACCTTCAGGAGAGCGTGAAAAACCAACTGTATCCCAATGAGAGTAAGTTCCATCAGGAGAGGTTGAAATTCCAACTGTATCCCAGTGAGAGTCAGCACCTTCAGGAGAGGGTGAAAAACCAACTGTATCCCAGTGAGAGTCAGCACGTTCAGGAGAGGGTCAAAAACCAACTGTACCCCAGTGAGAGTCAGCACCTTCAGGAGAGGGTGAAAAACCAACTGAATCCCAGTGAGAGTCAGCACCTTCAGGAGAGGGTGAAAATCCAACTGAATCCCAGTGAGAGTCAGCACCTTCAGGAGAGGGTGAAAAACCAACTGTATCCCAGTGAGAGTCAGCACCTTCAGGTGAGGGTGAAAAACCAACTGTATCCCAGTGAGAGTCAGCACCTTCAGGAGAGGGTGAAAAACCAATTGTATCCCAGTGAGAGTCAGCACCTTCAGTCGAGGGTGAAAAGTCAACTGTATCCCAGTGAGATTCAGCACCATCGGGATCGGGTGAAAATCCAACTGCATCCCAGTGAGAGTCAGCACCATCAGGAGAGGTTGAAAAACCAACTGTATCCCAGTGAGAGTCAGCACCTTCAGGAGAGGGTGAAAAACCATCTGAATCCCAGTGAGAGTCAGCACCTTCAGGAGAGGGTGGAAATCCAACTGAATCCCAGTGAGAGTCAGCAAGTTCAGGAGAGGGTGAAAAACCAACTGTATCCCAGTGAGAGTCAGCACCTTCAGGAGAGGGTGAAAAACCAACTGTATCCCAGTGAGAGTCAGCACCTTCAGGAGAGGGTGAAAAACCTATTGTATCCCAGTGAGAGTCAGCACCTGCAGGACAGGTTGATAAACTAACTGTATCCCAGTGAGAGTCAGCACCACCAGGAGAGGGTGAAAAACCAACTGTGTCCCAGTGAGAGTCAGCACCTTCAGCAAGGGGTGAAAAACCAACTGTATCCCAGTGAGAGTCAGCACCTTCAGGAGAGGGTGAAAAACCAACTGTATCCCAGTGAGAGTCAGCACCTTCAGGAGAGGGTGAAAAACCAACTGTATCCCAGTGAGAGTCAGCACCTTCAGGAGAGGGTGAAAAAACAACTGTATCCCAGTGAGAGTCAGCAACTTCAGGACAGGGTGAAAAACCAACTGCATTCCAGTGAGAGTCAGCACCTTCAGGAGAGGGTGAAAAATCAACTGTACCCCAGTGAGAGTCAGCACCTTCAGGAGAGGGTGAAAAACCAACTGTATCCCAGTGAGAGTCAGCACCTTCAGGAGAGGGTGAAAAACCAACTGTATCCCAGTGAGAGTCAGCACCTTCAGGAGAGGGTGAAAAACCAATTGTATCCCAGTGAGAGTCAGCACCTTCAGTCGAGGGTGAAAAGTCAACTGTATCCCAGTGAGAGTCAGCGCCATCGGGATAGGGTGAAAAACCAACTGTATCCCAGTGAGAGTCAGCACCTTCAGGAGAGGGTGAAAATCCAACTGCATCCCAGTGAGAGTCAGCACCATCAGGAGAGGGTGAAAAACCAATTGTATCCCAGTGAGAGTCAGCACCTTCAGGAGAGGGTGAAAATCCAACTGAATCCCAGTGAGAGTCAGCAAGTTCAGGAGAGGGTGAAAAACCAACTGTATCCCAGTGAGAGTCAGCACCTTCAGGAGAGGGTGAAAAACCAACTGTATCCCATTGAGAGTCAGCACCTTCAGGAGAGGGTGAAAAACCAATTGTATCCCAGTGAGAGTCAGCACCTGCAGGACAGGTTGAAAAACTAACTGTATCCCAGTGAGAGTCAGCACCACCAGGAGAGGGTGAAAAACCAATTGTATCCCAGTGAGAGTCAGCACCTTCAGTCGAGGGTGAAAAGTCAACTGTATCCCAGTGAGAGTCAGCACCATCGGGATAGGGTGAAAATCCAACTGCATCCCAGTGAGAGTCAGCACCATCAGGAGAGGGTGAAAAACCAACTGTATCCCAGTGAGAGTCAGCACCTTCAGGAGAGGGTGAAAAACCAACTGAATCCCAGTGAGAGTCAGCACCTTCAGGAGAGGGTGGAAATCCAACTGAATCCCAGTGAGAGTCAGCAAGTTCAGGAGAGGGTGAAAAACCAATTGTATCCCAGTGAGAGTCAGCACCTTCAGGAGAGGGTGAAAAACCAACTGTATCCCAGTGAGAGTCAGCACCTTCAGGAGAGGGTGAAAAACCAATTGTATCCCAGTGAGAGTCAGCACCTGCAGGACAGGTTGATAAACTAACTGTATCCCAGTGAGAGTCAGCACCACCAGGAGAGGGTGAAAAACCAACTGTATCCCAGTGAGAGTCAGCACCTTCAGGAGAGGGTGAAAAACCAATTGTATCCCAGTGAGAGTCAGCACCTGCAGGACAGGTTGATAAACTAACTGTATCCCAGTGAGAGTCAGCACCACCAGGAGAGGGTGAAAAACCAACTGTATCCCAGTGAGAGTCAGCACCTTCAGCAGGGGGTGAAAAACCAACTGTATCCCAGTGAGAGTCAGCACCTTCAGGAGAGGGTGAAAAACCAACTGTATCCCAGTGAGAGTCAGCACCTTCAGGAGAGGGTGAAAAACCAAATGTATCCCAGTGAGAGTCAGCACCTTCAGGAGAGGGTGAAAAAACAACTGTATCCCAGTGAGAGTCAGCACCTTCAGGAGAGGGTGAAAATCCAACTGTATTCCAGTGAGAGTCAGCACCTTCAGGAGAGGGTGAAAAATCAACTGTACCCCAGTGAGAGTCAGCACCTTCAGGAGAGGGTGAAAAACCATCTGTACCCCACTGAGAGTCAGCACCTTCAGGAGAGGGTGAAAAACCAACTGTATCCCAGTGAGAGTCAGCACCTTCAGGAGAGGGTGAAAAACCAACTGTATCCCAGTGAGAGTCAGCACCTTCAGGAGAGGGTGAAAAACCAATTGTATCCCAGTGAGAGTCAGCACCTTCAGTCGAGGGTGAAAAGTCAACTGTATCCCAGTGAGAGTCAGCGCCATCGGGATAGGGTGAAAAACCAACTGTATCCCAGTGAGAGTCAGCACCTTCAGGAGAGGGTGAAAATCCAACTGCATCCCAGTGAGAGTCAGCACCATCAGGAGAGGGTGAAAAACCAATTGTATCCCAGTGAGAGTCAGCACCTTCAGGAGAGGGTGAAAATCCAACTGAATCCCAGTGAGAGTCAGCAAGTTCAGGAGAGGGTGAAAAACCAACTGTATCCCAGTGAGAGTCAGCACCTTCAGGAGAGGGTGAAAAACCAACTGTATCCCAGTGAGAGTCAGCACCTTCAGGAGAGGGTGAAAAACCAATTGTATCCCAGTGAGAGTCAGCACCTGCAGGACAGGTTGAAAAACTAATTGTATCCCAGTGAGAGTCAGCACCACCAGGAGAGGGTGAAAAACCAACTGTCTCCCAGTGAGAGTCAGCACCTTCAGCAGGGGGTGAAAAACCAACTGTATCCCAGTGAGAGTCAGCACCTTCAGGAGAGGGTTAAAAACCAACTGTATCCCAGTGAGAGTCAGCACCTTCAGGAGAGGGTGAAAAACCAACTGTATCCCAGTGAGAGTCAGCACCTTCAGGAGAGGGTGAAAAACCAACTGTATCCCAGTGAGAGTCAGCAACTTCAGGACAGGGTGAAAAACCAACTGTATTCCAGTGAGAGTCAGCACCTTCAGGAGAGGGTAAAAAATCAACTGTATCCCAGTGAGAGTCAGCACCTTCCGGAGAGGGTGAAAAACCAACTCTATTCCAGTGACAGTCAGTACCTTCAGGAGAAGGTGAAAAACCAACTGAATCCCAATGAGAGTCAGCACCTTCAGGAGAGGGTGAAAAACCAAATGTTCCCCAGTGAGAGTCAACACCTTCAGGAGAGGGTGAAAAACCAACTGTATCCCAGTGAGAGTCAGCACCTTCGGAGAGGGAGAAAAACCAACTGTATCCCAGTGACAGTCAGCAACTTCGGAGAGGGAGAAAAAACAACTTTTTCACAGTGACAGTCAGCACCTTCGGAGAGGGAGAAAAACCAACTGTATCCCAGTGAGTGTCAGCACCTTCAGGAGAGGGTGAAAAACCAACTGTATCCCAGTGAGAGTCAGCACCTTCAGGAGAGGGTGAAAAACCAAATCTACCCCACTGACAGTCAGCACCTTCAGCAGAGTGTGAAAAACCAACTGTATCCCAGTGAGAGTCAGTACCTTCAGGAGAAGGTGATAAACCAACTGTATCCCAGTGAGAGTCAGCACCTTCAGGAGAGGGTGAAAAACCAACTGTATCCCAGTGAGAGTCAGCACCTTCAGTCGAGGGTGAAAAATCAACTGTATCCCAGTGAGAGTCAGCACCTTCAGTCGAGGGTGAAAAATTAACTGTATCCCAGTGAGAGTCAGCACCTTCAGGAGAGGGTGAACAACCAACTGTATCCCACTGAGAGTCAGCACCTTCAGGAGAGGGTGAAAAACCAACTGTATCCCAGTGAGAGTCAGCACCTTCAGGAGAGGGTGAAAAACCAACTGTATCCCAGTGAGAGTCAGCACCTTCAGGAGAGGGTGAAAAACCAACTGTATCCCAGTGTGATTCAGCACCTTCAGGAGAGGGTGAAAAACCAATTGAATCCCAGTGAGAGTCAGCACCTTCAGGAGAGGGTGAAAAACCAACTGTATCCCAGTGAGAGTCAGTACCTTCAGGAGAGGGTGAAAAACCAACTGTATCCCAGTGAGAGTCAGTACTTTCAAGACAGTGTGAAAAACCAACTGTATCCCAGTGAGAGTCAGCACCATCGGGATAGCGTGAAAAACCAACTGTTTCCCAGTGCGAGTCAGCACCTTCAGGAGAGGGTGAAAAACCAACTGTATCCCAGTGAGAGTCAGCACCTTCAGGAGAGTGTGAAAAACCAACTGTACCCCAGTGAGAGTCAGTTCCTTCAGGAGAGGGTGAAAAACCAACTGTATCCCAGTGAGAGTCAGCACCTTCAGGAGAGGGTGAAAAACCAACTGTATCCCAGTGAGAGTCAGCACCTTCAGGAGAGGGTGAAAATCCAACTGCATCGCAGTGAGAGTCAGCACCATCAGGAGACGGTGAAAAACCAATTTATCCCAGTGAGAGTCAGCACCTTCAGGACAGGGTGAAAAACCAACTGTATCCCAGTGAGAGTCAGCACCTTCAGGAGAGGGTGAAAAACCAACTGTATCCCAGTGAGAGTCAGCACCTTCAGGAGAGGGTGAAAAACCAACTGTATCCCAGTGAGAGTCAGCACCTTCAGGAGAGGGTGAAAAATCAACTGTATCCCAGTGAGGGTCAGCACCATCGGGATCGGGTGAAAAACCAACTGTATCCCAGTGAGAGTCAGCACCTTCAGGAGAGCCAGAAAAACCAACTGTATCCCAGTGAGAGTCAGCACCTTCAGGAGAGGGTGAAAAACCAACTGTCTCCCAGTGAGAGTCAGCACCTTCAGGAGAGGGTGAAAAACCATCTGTATCCCAGTGAGAGTCAGCACCTTCAGGAGAGGGTGAAAAACCATCTGTATCCCAGTGAGAGTCAGCACTTTCAGGAGAGGGTGAAAAACCAACTGTATCCCAGTGAGCGTCAGCACCTTCAGGAGAGGGTGAAAAACCAACTGTATCCCAGTGAGAGACAGCACCTTCAGGAGACGGTGAAAAACCAACTGTATCCCAGTGAGAGTCAGCACCTTCAGGAGAGGGTGAAAAACCAACTGTCTCCCAGTGAGAGTCAGCACCTTCAAGAGAGGGTGAAAAACCAACTGGATCCCAGTGAGAGTCAGCACCTTCAGGAGAGGGTGAAAAACCAACTGTATCCCAGTGAGAGTCAGCACCTTCGGAGAGGGAGAAAAACCAACTGTATCCCAGTGAGAGTCAGCAACTTCGGAGAGGGAGAAAAACCAACTTTATCACAGTGACAGTCAGCACCTTCGGAGAGGGAGAAAAACCAACTGTATTCCAGTGAGAGTCAGCACCTTCAGGAGAGGGTGAAAAACCAACTGTATCCCAGTGAGAGTCAGCACCTTCAGGAGAGGGTGAAAAACCAACTGTATCCCAGTGAGAGTCAGCACCTTCAGGAGAGGGTGAAAAACCAAATCTATCCCACTGACAGTCAGCACCTTCAGCAGAGTGTGAAAAACCAACTGTATCCCAGTGAGAGTCAGCACCTTCAGGAGAAGGTGATAAACCAACTGTATCCCAGTGAGAGTCAGCACCTTCAGGAGAGGGTGAAAAACCAACTGTATCCCAGTGAGAGTCAGCACCTTCAGAAGAGGGTGAAAAACCAACTGTATCCCAGTGAGAGTCAGCACCTTCAGTCGGGGGTGAAAAATCAACTGCATCCCAGTGAGAGTCAGCACCTTCAGTCGAGGGTGAAAAATTAACTGTATCCCAGTGAGAGTCAGCACCTTCAGGAGAGGGTGAAAAACCAACTGTATCCCACTGAGAGTCAGCACCTTCAGGAGAGGGTGAAAAACCAACTGTATCCCAGTGAGAGTCAGCACCTTCAGGAGAGGGTAAAAAACCAACTGTATCCCAGTGAGAGTCAGCACCTTCAGGAGAGCGTGAAAAACCAACTGTATCCCAGTGAGAGTCAGCACCTTCAGGAGAGGGTGAAAAACCAACTGTATCCCAGTGAGAGTCAGTACCTTCAGGAGAAGGTGATAAACCAACTGTATCCCAGTGAGAGTCAGCACCTTCAGGAGAGGGTGAAAAACCAACTGTATCCCAGTGAGAGTCAGCACCTTCAGGAGAGCGTGAAAAACCAACTGTATCCCAGTGAGATTCAGCACCTTCAGGAGAGGGTGAAAAACCAATTGAATCCCAGTGAGAGTCAGCACCTTCAGGAGAGGGTGAAAAACCAACTGTATCCCAGTGAGAGTCAGTACCTTCAGGAGAGTGTGAAAAACCAACTGTACCCCAGTGAGAGTCAGTTCCTTCAGGAGAGGCTGAAATTCCAACTGTATCCCAGTGAGAGTCAGCACCTTCAGTCGAGGGTGAAAAACAAACTGTATCCCAGTGAGAGTCAGCACCTTCAGGAGAGTGTGAAAAACCAACTGTATCCCAGTGAGAGTCAGCACCTTCAGGAGAGGGTGAAAGTCCAACTGTCCCCCAGTGAGAGGCAGCACCTTCAGGAGAGGGTGAAAAAACAACTGTATCCCAGTGAGAATCAGCACCTTCAGCAGAGGGTGAAAAACCAACTGTATCCCAGTGAGAGTCAGCACCTTCAAGAGAAGGTGAAAATCTAACTGCATCCCAGTGAGAGTCAGCACCTTCAGGAGAGGGTGAAAAACCAACTGTCTCCCAGTGAGAGTCAGCACCTTCAGGAGAAGGAGATAAACCAATTGTATCCCAGTGAGAGTCAGTACCTTCAGGACAGTGTGAAAAACCAACTGTATCCCAGTGAGAGTCAGCACCATCAGGAGAGGGAGAAAAACCAACTGTATCCCAGTGAGAGTCAGCACTTCAGGAGAGTGTGAAAAACCAACATTACCCCAGTGAGAGTCAGTTCCTTCAGGAGAGGATGAAATTCCAACTGTATCCCAGTGAGAGTCAGCACCTTCAGGACAGTGTGAAAAACCAACTGTCTCCCAGTGAGAGTCAGCACCTTCAGGAGAAGGAGATAAACCAATTGTATCCCAGTGAGAGTCAGCACTTCAGGAGAGTGTGAAAAACCAACTGAATCCCAGTGAGAGTCAGCACCTTCAGGAGAGGTTGAAAATCCAACTGTATCCCAGTGAGAGTCAGCACCTTCAGGAGAGGGAGAAAAAACAACTTTTTCACAGTGACAGTCAGCACCTTCGGAGAGGGAGAAAAACCAACTGTATTCCAGTGAGAGTCAGCACCTTCAGGAGAGGGTGAAAAACCAACTGTATCCCAGTGAGTGTCAGCACCTTCAGGAGAGGGTGAAAAACCAACTGTATCCCAGTGAGAGTCAGCACCTTCAGGAGAGGGTGAAAAACCAAATCTATCCCACTGACAGTCAGCACCTTCAGCAGAGTGTGAAAAACCAACTGTATCCCAGTGAGAGTCAGTACCTTCAGGAGAAGGTGATAAACCAACTGTATCCCAGTGAGAGTCAGCACCTTCAGGAGAGGGTGAAAAACCAACTGTATCCCAGTGAGAGTCAGCACCTTCAGGAGAGGGTGAAAAACCAACTGTATCACAGTGAGAGTCAGCACCTTCAGTCGAGGGTGAAAAATCAACTGTATCCCAGTGAGAGTCAGCACCTTCAGTCGAGGGTGAAAAATTAACTGTATCCCAGTGAGAGTCAGCACCTTCAGGAGAGGGTGAACAACCAACTGTATCCCACTGAGAGTCAGCACCTTCAGGAGAGGGTGAAAAACCAACTGTATCCCAGTGAGAGTCAGCACCTTCAGGAGAGGGTGAAAAACCAACTGTATCCCAGTGAGAGTCAGCACCTTCAGGAGAGAGTGAAAAACCAACTGTATCCCAGTGTGATTCAGCACCTTCAGGAGAGGGTGAAAAACCAATTGAATCCCAGTGAGAGTCAGCACCTTCAGGAGAGGGTGAAAAACCAACTGTATCCCAGTGAGAGTCAGTACCTTCAGGAGAGGGTGAAAAACCAACTGTATCCCAGTGAGAGTCAGTACTTTCAGGACAGTGTGAAAAACCAACTGTATCCCAGTGAGAGTCAGCACCATCGGGATAGCGTGAAAAACCAACTGTTTCCCAGTGCGAGTCAGCACCTTCAGGAGAGGGTGAAAAACCAACTGTATCCCAGTGAGAGTCAGCACCTTCAGGAGAGTGTGAAAAACCAACTGTACCCCAGTGAGAGTCAGTTCCTTCAGGAGAGGATGAAATTCCAACTGTATCCCAGTGAGAGTCAGCACCTTCAGGAGAGGGTGAAAAACCAACTGTATCCCAGTGAGAGTCAGCACCTTCAGGAGAGTGTGAAAAACCAACTGTATCCCAGTGAGAGTCAGCACCTTCAGGAGAGGGTGAAAGTCCAACTGTCCCCCAGTGAGAGGCAGCACCTTCAGGAGAGGGTGAAAAACCAACTGTATCCCAGTGAGAGTCAGCACCTTCAGGAGAGGGTGAAAAACCAACTGTACCCCAGGGAGAGTCAGCACCTTCAGGAGAGGGTGAAAATCCAACTGCATCCCAGTGAGAGTCAGCACCATCAGGAGACGGTGAAAAACCAATTTATCCCAGTGAGAGTCAGCACCTTCAGGACAGGGTGAAAAACCAACTGTATCCCAGTGAGAGTCAGCACCTTCAGGAGAGGGTGAAAAACCAACTGTATCCCAGTGAGAGTCAGCACCTTCAGGAGAGGGTGAAAAACCAACTGTATCCCAGTGAGAGTCAGCACCTTCAGGAGAGGGTGAAAAATCAACTGTATCCCAGTGAGGGTCAGCACCATCGGGATCGGGTGAAAAACCAACTGTATCCCAGTGAGAGTCAGCACCTTCAGGAGAGCCAGAAAAACCAACTGTATCCCAGTGAGAGTCAGCACCTTCAGGAGAGGGTGAAAAACCAACTGTCTCCCAGTGAGAGTCAGCACCTTCAGGAGAGGGTGAAAAACCATCTGTATCCCAGTGAGAGTCAGCACCTTCAGGAGAGGGTGAAAAACCATCTGTATCCCAGTGAGAGTCAGCACTTTCAGGAGAGGGTGAAAAACCAACTGTATCCCAGTGAGCGTCAGCACCTTCAGGAGAGGGTGAAAAACCAACTGTATCCCAGTGAGAGACAGCACCTTCAGGAGACGGTGAAAAACCAACTGTATCCCAGTGAGAGTCAGCACCTTCAGGAGAGGGTGAAAAACCAACTGTCTCCCAGTGAGAGTCAGCACCTTCAAGAGAGGGTGAAAAACCAACTGGATCCCAGTGAGAGTCAGCACCTTCATTAGAGGGTGAAAAACCAACTGTATCCCAGTGAGAGTCAGCACCTTCGGAGAGGGAGAAAAACCAACTGTATCCCAGTGAGAGTCAGCAACTTCGGAGAGGGAGAAAAACCAACTTTATCACAGTGACAGTCAGCACCTTCGGAGAGGGAGAAAAACCAACTGTATTCCAGTGAGAGTCAGCACCTTCAGGAGAGGGTGAAAAACCAACTGTATCCCAGTGAGAGTCAGCACCTTCAGGAGAGGGTGAAAAACCAACTGTATCCCAGTGAGAGTCAGCACCTTCAGGAGAGGGTGAAAAACCAAATCTATCCCACTGACAGTCAGCACCTTCAGCAGAGTGTGAAAAACCAACTGTATCCCAGTGAGAGTCAGCACCTTCAGGAGAAGGTGATAAACCAACTGTATCCCAGTGAGAGTCAGCACCTTCAGGAGAGGGTGAAAAACCAACTGTATCCCAGTGAGAGTCAGCACCTTCAGGAGAGGGTGAAAAACCAACTGTATCCCAGTGAGAGTCAGCACCTTCAGTCGGGGGTGAAAAATCAACTGCATCCCAGTGAGAGTCAGCACCTTCAGTCGAGGGTGAAAAATTAACTGTATCCCAGTGAGAGTCAGCACCTTCAGGAGAGGGTGAAAAACCAACTGTATCCCACTGAGAGTCAGCACCTTCAGGAGAGGGTGAAAAACCAACTGTACCCCAGTGAGAGTCAGCACCTTCAGGAGAGGGTAAAAAACCAACTGTATCCCAGTGAGAGTCAGCACCTTCAGGAGAGCGTGAAAAACCAACTGTATCCCAGTGAGAGTCAGCACCTTCAGGAGAGGGTGAAAAACCAACTGTATCCCAGTGAGAGTCAGTACCTTCAGGAGAAGGTGATAAACCAACTGTATCCCAGTGAGAGTCAGCACCTTCAGGAGAGGGTGAAAAACCAACTGTATCCCAGTGAGAGTCAGCACCTTCAGGAGAGCGTGAAAAACCAACTGTATCCCAGTGAGATTCAGCACCTTCAGGAGAGGGTGAAAAACCAATTGAATCCCAGTGAGAGTCAGCACCTTCAGGAGAGGGTGAAAAACCAACTGTATCCCAGTGAGAGTCAGTACCTTCAGGAGAGTGTGAAAAACCAACTGTACCCCAGTGAGAGTCAGTTCCTTCAGGAGAGGCTGAAATTCCAACTGTATCCCAGTGAGAGTCAGCACCTTCAGTAGAGGGTGAAAAACCAACTGTATCCCAGTGAGAGTCAGCACCTTCAGGAGAGTGTGAAAAACCAACTGTATCCCAGTGAGAGTCAGCACCTTCAGGAGAGGGTGAAAGTCCAACTGTCCCCCAGTGAGAGGCAGCACCTTCAGGGGAGGGTGAAAAAACAACTGTATCCCAGTGAGAATCAGCACCTTCAGCAGAGGGTGAAAAACCAACTGTATCCCAGTGAGAGTCAGCACCTTCAAGAGAAGGTGAAAATCTAACTGCATCCCAGTGAGAGTCAGCACCTTCAGGAGAGGGTGAAAAACCAACTGTCTCCCAGAGAGAGTCAGCACCTTCAGGAGAAGGAGATAAACCAATTGTATCCCAGTGAGAGTCAGTACCTTCAGGACAGTGTGAAAAACCAACTGTATCCCAGTGAGAGTCAGCACCATCAGGAGAGGGAGAAAAACCAACTGTATCCCAGTGAGAGTCAGCACTTCAGGAGAGTGTGAAAAACCAACATTACCCCAGTGAGAGTCAGTTCCTTCAGGAGAGGATGAAATTCCAACTGTATCCCAGTGAGAGTCAGCACCTTCAGGACAGTGTGAAAAACCAACTGTCTCCCAGTGAGAGTCAGCACCTTCAGGAGAAGGAGATAAACCAATTGTATCCCAGTGAGAGTCAGCACTTCAGGAGAGTGTGAAAAACCAACTGAATCCCAGTGAGAGTCAGCACCTTCAGGAGAGGTTGAAAATCCAACTGTATCCCAGTGAGAGTCAGCACCTTCAGGAGAGGGTGAAAAACCAACTGTATCCCAGTGAGAGTCAGCACCTTCAGGAGAGGGTGAAAAACCAAATCTATCCCAGTGACAGTCAGCACCTTCAGCAGAGTGTGAAAAACTAACTGTATCCCAGTGAGAGTCAGTACCTTCAGGAGAAGGTGATAAACCAACTGTATCCCAGTGAGAGTCAGCACCTTCAGGAGAGGGTGAAAAACCAACTGTATCCCAGTGAGAGTCAGCACCTTCAGGAGAGGGTGAAAAATCAACTGCATCCCAGTGAGAGTCAGCACCTTCAGTCGAGGGTGAAAAATTAACTGTATCCCAGTGAGAGTCAGCACCTTCAGGAGAGGGTGAAAAACCAACTGTATCCCAGTGAGAGTCAGCACCTTCAGGAGAGGTTGAAAAACCAATTGAATCCCAGTGAGAGTCAGCACCTTCAGGAGAGGGTGAAAAACCAACTTTATCCCATTGAGAGTCAGTACCTTCAGGAGAGGGTGAAAAACCAACTGTATCCCTGTGAGAGTCAGTACCTTCAGGACAGTGTGAAAAACCAACTGTATCCAAGTGAGAGTCAGCACCATCAGGAGAGGGAGAAAACCAACTGTATCCCAGTGAGAGTCAGCACCTTCAGGACAGTGTGAAAAACCAACTGTCTCCCAGTGAGAGTCAGCACCTTCAGGAGAAGGAGATAAACCAATTGTATCCCAGTGAGAGTCAGCACTTCAGGAGAGTGTGGAAAACCAACTGAATCCCAGTGAGAGTCAGCACCTTCAGGAGAGGGTGAAAAACCAACTGTATCCCAGTGAGAGTCAGCACCTTCAGGAGAGGGTGAAAAACCAACTGTATCCCAGTGAGAGTCAGCACCTTCAGGAGAGGGTGAAAAACCAACTGTATCCCAGTGAGAGTCAGCACCTTCAGGAGAGGGTGAAAATCCAACTCTATTCCAGTGAGAGTCAGCACCTTCAGGAGAGGGTGAAAATCCAACTGTATTCCAGTGAGAGTCACCGTCTTCAGGAGAGGGTGAAAAACAAACTGTATCCCAGTGAGAGTCAGCACCTTCAGGAGAGAGTGAAAAACCAACTGTATCCCAGTGAGAGTCAGCACCTTCAGGAGAGGGAGAAAAACCAACTGTATCCCAGTTCGAGTCAGCACCTTCAGGAGAGGGTGAAAAACGAACTTTATCCCAGTGAGAGGCAGTACATTCAGGAGTTGGTGAAAAACCAACTGTATCCCAGTTCGAGTCAGCACCTTCAGGAGAGGGTGAAAAACGAACTTTATCCCAGTGAGAGGCAGTACATTCAGGAGTTGGTGAAAAACCAACTGTATCCCAGTGAGTGTCAGCACCTTCAGGAGAGGGTGAGAAAAACCAACTCTATCCCAGTGAGAGTCATCACCTTTAGGAGAGGTTGACATTCCAACTGTATCCCAGTGAGAGTCAGCTCCTTCAGGAGAGGGTGAAAAACCAACTGTATCCCAGTGAGAGTCAGCACCTTCAGGAGAGGATGAAAAACCAATTGTATCCCAGTGAGAGTCAGCACCTTCAGGAGAGAGTGAAAAACCAACTGTATCCCAGTGAGAGTCAGCACCTTCAGGAGAGGGTGAAAAACCAACTGTATCCCAGTGAGAGTCAGCACCTTCAGGAGAGGGTGAAAAACCAATTGTATCCCAGTGAGAGTCAGCACCTTCAGGAGAGAGTGAAAAACCAACTGTATCCCAGTGAGAGTCAGCACCTTCAGGAGAGGGTGAAAAATGAACTGATTCCCAGTGAGAGTCAGCACCTTCAGGAGAGCGTGAAAAACCAACTGTATCCCAGTGAGAGTCAGCACCATCAGGAGAGGGTGAAAAACCAACTGTATCCCAGTGTGAGTCAGTTCCATCAGGAGAGGTTGAAATTCCAACTGTATCCCAGTGAGAGTCAGCACCTTCAGGAGAGCGTGAAAAACCAACTGTATCCCAGTGAGAGTCAGCACCTTCAGGAGAGGGTGAAAAACCAACTGTACCCCAGGGAGAATCAGCACCTTCAGGAGAGGGTGAAAATCCAACTGCATCCCAGTGAGAGTCAGCACCATCAGGAGAGGGTGAAAAACCAACTGTATCCCAGTGAGAGTCAGCACCTTCAGGAGAGGGTGAAAAACCAACTGAATCCCAGTGAGAGTCAGCACCTTCAGGAGAGGGTGAAAATCCAACTGAATCCCAGTGAGAGTCAGCACCTTCAGGAGAGGGTGAAAAACCAACTGTATCCCAATGAGAGTCAGCACCTTCAGGAGAGGGTGAAAAACCAACTGTATCCCAGTGAGAGTCAGCACCTTCAGGAGAGGGTGAAAAACCAATTGGATCCCAGTGAGAGACAGCACCTTCAGTCGAGGGTGAAAAATCAACTGTATCCCAGTGAGAGTCAGCACCATCGGGATAGGGTGAAAAACCAACTGTATCCCAGTGAGAGTCAGCACCTTCAGGAGAGGGTGAAAATCCAACTGCATCCCAGTGAGAGTCAGCACCATCAGGAGAGGGTGAAAAACCAACTGTATCCCAGTGAGAGTCAGCACCTTCAGGAGAGGGTGAAAAACCAACTGAATCCCAGTGAGAGTCAGCACCTTCAGGAGAGGGTGAAAATCCAACTGAGTCCCAGTGAGAGTCAGCAAGTTCAGGAGAGTGTGAAAAACCAACTGTATCCCAGTGAGAGTCAGCACCTTCAGGAGAGGGTGAAAAACCAACTGTATCCCAGTGAGAGTCAGCACCTTCAGGAGAGTGTGAAAAACCAACTGCATCCCAGTAAGAGTCAGCACCTTCAGGAGAGGGTGAAAAACCAACTGTATCCCAGTGAGAGTCAGCACCTTCAGCAGAGGGTGAAAAACCAACTGTATCCCAGTGAGAGTCAGTACCTTCAGGAGAGGGTGAAAAACCAACTGTATCCCAGTGAGAGTCAGCACCTTCAGGAGAAGGTGAAAAACCAACTGTATCCCAATGAGAGTCAGCACCTTCAGGAGAGGGTGAAAATCCAACTGCATCCCAGTGAGAGTCAGCACCTTCAGGAGAGGGTGAAAAACCAACTGTATCCCAATGAGAGTCAGCACCTTCAGGAGAGGGTGAAAATCCAACTGCATCCCAGTGAGAGTCAGCACCATCAGGAGAGGGTGAAAAACCAACTGTATCCCAGTGAGAGTCAGCACCTTCAGGAGAGGGTGAAAAACCAACTGAATCCCAGTGAGAGTCAGCACCTTCAGGAGAGGGTGAAAATCCAACTGAATCCCAGTGAGAGTCAGCACCTTCAGGACAAGGTGAAAAACCAACTGTATCCCAGTGAGAGTCAGCACCTTCAGGAGAGGGTGAAAAACCAACTGTATCCCAGTGAGAGTCAGCACCTTCAGGAGAGGGTGAAAAACCAATTGGATCCCAGCGAGAGTCAGCACCTTCAGTCGAGGGTGAAAAATCAACTGTATCCCAGTGAGAGTCAGCACCATCGGGATAGGGTGAAAAACCAACTGTATCCCAGTGAGAGTCAGCACCTTCAGGAGAGGGTGAAAATCCAACTGCATCCCAGTGAGAGTCAGCACCATCAGGAGAGGGTGAAAAACCAACTGTATCCCAGTGAGAGTCAGCACCTTCAGGAGAGGGTGAAAAACCAACTGAATCCCAGTGAGAGTCAGCACCTTCAGGAGAGGGTGAAAATCCAACTGAGTCCCAGTGAGAGTCAGCAAGTTCAGGAGAGGGTGAAAAACCAACTGTATCCCAGTGAGAGTCAGCACCTTCAGGAGAGGGTGAAAAACCAACTGAATCCCAGTGAGAGTCAGCACCTTCAGGAGAGGGTGAAAAACCAACTGCATCCCAGTAAGAGTCAGCACCTTAAGGAGAGGGTGAAAAACCAACTGTATCCCAGTGATAGTCAGCACCTTCAGCAGAGGGTGAAAAACCAACTGTATCCCAGTGAGTGTCAGTACCTTCAGGAGAGGGTGAAAAACCAACTGTATCCCAGTGAGAGTCAGCACCTTCAGGAGAAGGTGAAAAACCAACTGCATCCCAGTGAGACTCAGCACCTTCAGGAGAGGGTGAAAAACCAACTGTATCCCAATGAGAGTCAGCACCTTCAGGAGAGGGTGAAAAACCAACTGTATCCCAGTGAGAGTCAGCACCTTCAGGAGAGGGTGAAAAACCAACTGTATCCTAGTGAGATTCAGCACCTTCAGGAGAGGTTGAAAAACCAATTGAATCCCAGTGAGAGTCAGCACCTTCAGGAGAGGGTGAAAAACCAACTTTATCCCATTGAGAGTCAGTACCTTCAGGAGAGGGTGAAAAACCAACTGTATCCCTGTGAGAGTCAGTACCTTCAGGACAGTGTGAAAAACCAACTGTATCCAAGTGAGAGTCAGCACCATCAGGAGAGGGAGAAAACCAACTGTATCCCAGTGAGAGTCAGCACCTTCAGGACAGTGTGAAAAACCAACTGTCTCCCAGTGAGAGTCAGCACCTTCAGGAGAAGGAGATAAACCAATTGTATCCCAGTGAGAGTCAGCACTTCAGGAGAGTGTGGAAAACCAACTGAATCCCAGTGAGAGTCAGCACCTTCAGGAGAGGGTGAAAATCCAACTGTATCCCAGTGAGAGTCAGCACCTTCAGGAGAGGGTGAAAATCCAACTCTATTCCAGTGAGAGTCAGCACCTTCAGGAGAGGGTGAAAATCCAACTGTATTCCAGTGAGAGTCACCGTCTTCAGGAGAGGGTGAAAAACAAACTGTATCCCAGTGAGAGTCAGCACCTTCAGGAGAGAGTGAAAAACCAACTGTATCCCAGTGAGAGTCAGCACCTTCAGGAGAGGGAGAAAAACCAACTGTATCCCAGTTCGAGTCAGCACCTTCAGGAGAGGGTGAAAAACGAACTTTATCCCAGTGAGAGGCAGTACATTCAGGAGTTGGTGAAAAACCAACTGTATCCCAGTGAGAGTCAGCACCTTCAGGAGAGGGAGAAAAACCAACTCTATCCCAGTGAGAGTCATCACCTTTAGGAGAGGTTGACATTCCAACTGTATCCCAGTGAGAGTCAGCTCCTTCAGGAGAGGGTGAAAAACCAACTGTATCCCAGTGAGAGTCAGCACCTTCAGGAGAGGATGAAAAACCAATTGTATCCCAGTGAGAGTCAGCACCTTCAGGAGAGGGTGAAAAACCAACTGTATCCCAGTGAGAGTCAGCACCTTCAGGAGAGGGTGAAAAACCAATTGTATCCCAGTGAGAGTCAGCACCTTCAGGAGAGAGTGAAAAACCAACTGTATCCCAGTGAGAGTCAGCACCTTCAGGAGAGGGTGAAAAATGAACTGGTTCCCAGTGAGAGTCAGCACCTTCAGGAGAGCGTGAAAAACCAACTGTATCCCAGTGAGAGTCAGCACCATCAGGAGAGGGTGAAAAACCAACTGTATCCCAGTGTGAGTCAGTTCCATCAGGAGAGGTTGAAATTCCAACTGTATCCCAGTGAGAGTCAGCACCTTCAGGAGAGCGTGAAAAACCAACTGTATCCCAGTGAGAGTCAGCACCTTCAGGAGTGGGTGAAAAAACAACTGTACCCCAGGGAGAATCAGCACCTTCAGGAGAGGGTGAAAATCCAACTGCATCCCAGTGAGAGTCAGCACCATCAGGAGAGGGTGAAAAACCAACTGTATCCCAGTGAGAGTCAGCACCTTCAGGAGAGGGTGAAAAACCAACTGAATCCCAGTGAGAGTCAGCACCTTCAGGAGAGGGTGAAAATCCAACTGAATCCCAGTGAGAGTCAGCACCTTCAGGAGAGGGTGAAAAACCAACTGTATCCCAATGAGAGTCAGCACCTTCAGGAGAGGGTGAAAAACCAACTGTATCCCAGTGAGAGTCAGCACCTTCAGGAGAGGGTGAAAAACCAATTGGATCCCAGTGAGAGTCAGCACCTTCAGTCGAGGGTGAAAAATCAACTGTATCCCAGTGAGTGTCAGCACCATCGGGATAGGGTGAAAAACCAACTGTATCCCAGTGAGAGTCAGCACCTTCAGGAGAGGGTGAAAATCCAACTGCATCCCAGTGAGAGTCAGCACCATCAGGAGAGGGTGAAAAACCAACTGTATCCCAGTGAGAGTCAGCACCTTCAGGAGAGGGTGAAAAACCAACTGTATCCCAGTGAGAGTCAGCACCTTCAGGAGAGGGTGAAAAACCAACTGTATCCCAGTGAGAGTCAGCACCTTCAGGAGAGTGTGAAAAACCAACTGCATCCCAGTAAGAGTCAGCACCTTCAGGAGAGGGTGAAAAACCAACTGTATCCCATTGAGAGTCAGCACCTTCAGGAGAGGGTGAAAATCCAACTGCATCCCAGTGAGAGTCAGCACCTTCAGGAGAGGGTGAAAAACCAACTGTATCCCAATGAGAGTCAGCACCTTCAGGAGAGGGTGAAAATCCAACTGCATCCCAGTGAGAGTCAGCACCATCAGGAGAGGGTGAAAAACCAACTGTATCCCAGTGAGAGTCAGCACCTTCAGGAGAGGGTGAAAAACCAACTGAATCCCAGTGAGAGTCAGCACCTTCAGGAGAGGGTGAAAATCCAACTGAATCCCAGTGAGAGTCAGCACCTTCAGGACAGGGTGAAAAACCAACTGTATCCCAGTGAGAGTCAGCACCTTCAGTAGAGGGTGAAAAACCAACTGTATCCCAGTGAGAGTCAGCACCTTCAGGAGAGGGTGAAAAACCAATTGGATCCCAGTGAGAGTCAGCACCTTCAGTCGAGGGTGAAAAATCAACTGTATCCCAGTGAGAGTCAGCACCATCGGGATAGGGTGAAAAACCAACTGTATCCCAGTGAGAGTCAGCACCTTCAGGAAAGGGTGAAAATCCAACTGCATCCCAGTGAGAGTCAGCACCATCAGGAGAGGGTGAAAAACCAACTGTATCCCACTGAGAGTCAGCACCTTCAGGAGAGGGTGAAAAACCAACTGAATCCCAGTGAGAGTCAGCACCTTCAGGAGAGGGTGAAAATCCAACTGAGTCCCAGTGAGAGTCAGCAAGTTCAGGAGAGGGTGAAAAACCAACTGTATCCCAGTGAGAGTCAGCACCTTCAGGAGAGGGTGAAAAACCAACTGAATCCCAGTGAGAGTCAGCACCTTCAGGAGAGGGTGAAAAACCAACTGCATCCCAGTAAGAGTCAGCACCTTAAGGAGAGGGTGAAAAACCAACTGTATCCCAGTGATAGTCAGCACCTTCAGCAGAGGGTGAAAAACCAACTGTATCCCAGTGAGTGTCAGTACCTTCAGGAGAGGGTGAAAAACCAACTGTATCCCAGTGAGAGTCAGCACCTTCAGGAGAAGGTGAAAAACCAACTGCATCCCAGTGAGACTCAGCACCTTCAGGAGAGGGTGAAAAACCAACTGTACCCCAATGAGAGTCAGCACCTTCAGGAGAGGGTGAAAATCCAACTGCATCCCAGTGAGAGTCAGCACCATCAGGAGAGGGTGAAAAACCAACTGTATCCCAGTGAGAGTCAGCACCTTCAGGAGAGGGTGAAAAACCAACAGTATCCCAGTGAGAGTCAGCACCATCAGGAGAGGGTGAAAAACCAACTGTATCCCAGTGAGAGTCAGCACCTTCAGGAGAGTGTGAAAATCCAACTGAATCCCAGTGAGAGTCAGCACCTTCAGTCGACGGTGAAAAATGAACTGTATCCCAGTGAGAATCAGCACCTTCAGGAGAGGGTGAAAATCCAACTGAATCCCAGTGAGAGTCAGCACCTTCAGGAGAGGGTGAAAAAACAACTGTATCCCAGTGAGAGTCAGCACCTTCAGGAGAGGGTGAAAAACCAACTGTATCCCAGTGAGAGTCAGCACCTTCTGGAGAGTGTGAAAAACCAACTGTATCCCAGTGAGAGTCAGCACCTTCAGGAGAGGGTGAAAAACCAACTGTATCCCAGTGAGAGTCAGCACCTTCAGTCGAGGGTGAAAAACCAACTGTATCCCAGTGAGAGTCAGCACCATCGGGATAGGGTGAAAAACCAACTGTATCCCAGTGAGAGTCAGCACCTTCAGGAGAGGGTGAAAATCCAACTGCATCCCAGTGAGAGTCAGCACCATCAGGAGAGGGTGAAAAACCAACTGGATCCCAGTGAGAGTCAGCACCTTCCGGAGAGGGTGAAAAACCAACTCTATTCCAGTGACAGTCAGTACCTTCAGGAGAAGGTGAAAAACCAACTGTATCCCAATGAGAGTCAGCACCTTCAGGAGAGGGTGAAAATCCAACTGCATCCCAGTGAGAGTCAGCACCATCAGGAGAGGGTGAAAAACCAACTGTATCCCAGTGAGAGTCAGCACCTTCAGGAGAGGGTCAAAATCCAACTGAATCCCACTGAGAGTCAGCACCTTCAGGAGAGGGTGAAAAATCAACTGTATCCCAGTGAGAGTCAGCACCTTCAGGAGAGGGTGAAAATCCAACTGAATCCCAGTGAGAGTCAGCACCTTCAGGAGAGGGTGAAAAACCAACTGTATCCCAGTGAGAGTCAGCACCTTCAGGAGAGGGTGAAAAACCAACTGTATCCCAGTGAGAGTCAGCACCTTCAGGAGAGGGTGAAAATCCAACTGCATCCCAGTGAGAGTCAGCACCATCAGGAGAGGGTGAAAAACCAATTGTATCCCAGTGAGAGTCAGCACCTTCAGGAGAGGGTGAAAAACCAACTGAATCCCAGTGAGAGTCAGCACCATCAGGAGAGGGTGAAAATCCAACTGAATCCCTGTGAGAGTCAGCAAATTAAAGGAGAGGGTGAAAAACCAACTGTATCCCAGTGAGAGTCAGCACCTTCAGGAGAGGGTGAAAAACCAACTGTATCCCAGTGAGAGTCAGCACCTTCAGGAGAGGGTGAAAAACCAACTGCATCCCAGTGAGAGTCAGCACCTTCAGGAGAGGGTGAAAAACCAATTGCATCCCAGTGAGAGTCAGCACCTGCAGGACAGGTTGATAAACTAACTGTATCCCAGTGAGAGTCAGCACCTTCAGGAGTGGGTGAAAAACCAACTGTATCCTCGTGAGAGTCAGCACCTTCAGGTGAGGGTGAAAAACCAAATGTATCCCAGTGAGAGTCAGCACCTTCAGGAGAGGGTGAAAAACCAACTGTATCCCAGTGAGAGTCAGCACCTTCAGGAGAGGGTGAAAAACCAACTGTATCCCAGTGAGAGTCAGCACCTTCCGGAGAGGGTGAAAAACCAACTCTATTCCAGTGACAGTCAGTACCTTCAGGAGAAGGTGAAAAACCAACTGTATCGCAATGAGAGTCAGCACCTTCAGGAGACGATGAAAATCCAACTGCATCCCAGTGAGAGTCAGCACCATCAGGAGAGGGTGAAAAACCAACTGTATCCCAGTGAGAGTCAGCACCTTCAGGAGAGGGTGAAAAACCAACTGAATCCCAGTGAGAGTCAGCACCTTCAGTCGAGGGTGAAAAACCAACTCTATTCCAGTGACAGTCAGTACCTTCAGGAGAAGGTGAAAAACCAACTGTATCCCAATGAGAGTCAGCACCTTCAGGAGAGGGTGAAAATCCAACTGCATCCCAGTGAGAGTC
This sequence comes from Heptranchias perlo, assembly GCF_035084215.1. Lineage (NCBI taxonomy): Eukaryota > Metazoa > Chordata > Chondrichthyes > Hexanchiformes > Hexanchidae > Heptranchias > Heptranchias perlo. The sequence continues at coordinate 19,347,980 of NC_090370.1, forward strand.
AGCACCATCAGGAGAGGGTGAAAAACCAACTGTATCCCAGTGAGAGTCAGCACCTTCAGGAGAGGGTGAAAAACCAACTGAATCCCAGTGAGAGTCAGCACCTTCAGGAGAGGGTCAAAATCCAACTGAATCCCACTGAGAGTCAGCACCTTCAGGAGAGGGTGAAAAATCAACTGTATCCCAGTGAGAGTCAGCACCTTCAGGAGAGGGTGAAAATCCAACTGAATCCCAGTGAGAGTCAGCACCTTCAGGAGAGGGTGAAAAACCAACTGTATCCCAGTGAGAGTCAGCACCTTCAGGAGAGGGTGAAAAACCAACTGTATCCCAGTGAGAGTCAGCACCTTCAGGAGAGGGTGAAAATCCAACTGCATCCCAGTGAGAGTCAGCACCATCAGGAGAGGGTGAAAAACCAATTGTATCCCAGTGAGAGTCAGCACCTTCAGGAGAGGGTGAAAAACCAACTGAATCCCAGTGAGAGTCAGCACCATCAGGAGAGGGTGAAAATCCAACTGAATCCCTGTGAGAGTCAGCAAATTAAAGGAGAGGGTGAAAAACCAACTGTATCCCAGTGAGAGTCAGCACCTTCAGGAGAGGGTGAAAAACCAACTGTATCCCAGTGAGAGTCAGCACCTTCAGGAGAGGGTGAAAAACCAACTGCATCCCAGTGAGAGTCAGCACCTTCAGGAGAGGGTGAAAAACCAATTGCATCCCAGTGAGAGTCAGCACCTGCAGGACAGGTTGATAAACTAACTGTATCCCAGTGAGAGTCAGCACCTTCAGGAGTGGGTGAAAAACCAACTGTATCCTCGTGAGAGTCAGCACCTTCAGGTGAGGGTGAAAAACCAAATGTATCCCAGTGAGAGTCAGCACCTTCAGGAGAGGGTGAAAAACCAACTGTATCCCAGTGAGAGTCAGCACCTTCAGGAGAGGGTGAAAAACCAACTGTATTCCAGTGAGAGTCAGCACCTGCAGGAGAGGGTGAAAAATCAACTGTATCCCAGTGAGAGTCAGCACCTTCCGGAGAGGGTGAAAAACCAACTCTATTCCAGTGACAGTCAGTACCTTCAGGAGAAGGTGAAAAACCAACTGTATCGCAATGAGAGTCAGCACCTTCAGGAGACGATGAAAATCCAACTGCATCCCAGTGAGAGTCAGCACCATCAGGAGAGGGTGAAAAACCAACTGTATCCCAGTGAGAGTCAGCACCTTCAGGAGAGGGTGAAAAACCAACTGAATCCCAGTGAGAGTCAGCACCTTCAGTCGAGGGTGAAAAATCAACTGTATCCCAGTGAGAGTCAGCACCTTCAGGAGAGGGTGAAAATCCAACTGAATCCCAGTGAGAGTCAGCACCTTCAGGAGAGGGTGAAAAACCAACTGTATCCCAGTGAGAGTCAGCACCTTCAGGAGAGGGTGAAAAACCAACTGTATCCCAGTGAGAGTCAGCACCTTCAGGAGAGCGTGAAAAACCAACTGTATCCCAGTGAGAGTCAGCACCTTCAGGAGAGGGTGAAAAACCAATTGTATCCCAGTGAGAGTCAGCACCGTCAGGAGAGGGTGAAAAACCAACTGTATCCCAGTGAGAGTCAGCACCTTCAGGAGAGGGTCAAAATCCAACTGAATCCCAGTGAGAGTCAGCACCTTCAGTCGAGGGTGAAAAATCAACTGTATCCCAGTGAGAGTCAGCACCTTCAGGAGAGGGTGAAAAACCAACTGAATCCCAGGGAGAGTCAGCACCTTCAGGAGAGGGTGAAAAACCAACTGTATCCCAGTGAGAGTCAGCACCTTCAGGAGAGGGTGAAAAACCAACTGTATCCCAGTGAGAGTCAGCACCTTCAGTCGAGGGTGAAAAATCAACTGTATCCCAGTGAGAGTCAGCACCATCGGGATAGGGTGAAAAACCAACTGCATCCCAGTGAGAGTCAGCACCTTCAGGAGAGGGTGAAAATCCAACTGCATCCCAGTGAGAGTCAGCACCATCAAGAGAGCGTGAAAAACCAACTGTATCCCAGTGAGAGTCAGCACCTTCAGGAGAGGGTGAAAATCCAACTGAATCCCAGTGAGAGTCAGCAAGTTCAGGAGAGGGTGAAAAACCAACTGTATCCCAGTGAGAGTCAGCACCTTCAGGAGAGGGTGAAAAACCAACTGTTCACCAATGAGAGTCAGCACCTTCAGGAGAGGGTGAAAAACCAACTGTTCACCAGTGAGAGTCAGCACCTTCAGGAGAGGGTGAAAAACCAACTGTATTCCAGTGAGAGTCAGCACCTTCAGGAGAGGGTGAAAAATCAACTGTATCCCAGTGAGAGTCAGCACCTTCCGGAGAGGGTGAAAAACCAACTCTATTCCAGTGACAGTCAGTACCTTCAGGAGAAGGTGAAAAAACAACTGTATCCCAATGAGAGTCAGCACCTTCAGGAGAGGGTGAAAAACCAACTGAATCCCAGTGAGAGTCAGAACCTTCAGGAGAGGGTCAAAATCCAACTGAATCCCAGTGAGAGTCAGCACCTTCAGGAGAGGGTGAAAAATCAACTGTATCCCAGTGAGAGTCAGCACATTCAGGAGAGGGTAAAAATCCAACTGAATCCCAGTGAGAGTCAGCACCTTCAGGAGAGGGTGAAAAACCAACTGTATCCCAGTGAGAGTCAGCACCTTCAGGAGAGGGTGAAAAACCAACTGTATCCCAGTGAGAGTCAGCACCTTCAGGAGAGGGTGAAAAACCAACTGTATCCCACTGAGAGTCAGCACCTTCAGGACAGGGTGAAAAACCAACTGAATCCCAGTGAGAGTCAGCACCTTCAGGAGAGGGTGAAAATCCAACTGAATCCCAGTGAGAGTCAGCAAGTTCAGGAGAGGGTGCAAAACCAATTGTATCCCAGTGAGAGTCAGCACCGGCAGGACAGGTTGATAAACTAACTGTATCCCAGTGAGAGTCAGCACCTTCAGGAGAGGGTGAAAAACCAACTGTATCCCAGTGAGAGTCAGCACCTTCAGGTGAGGGTGAAAAACCAAATGTATCTCAGTGAGAGTCAGCACCTTCAGGAGAGGGTGAAAAACCAACTGTATCCCAGTGAGAGTCAGCACCTTCAGGAGAGGGTGAAAAACCAACTGTGTTCCAGTGAGAGTCAGCACCTGCAGGAGAGGGTGAAAAATCAACTGTATCCCAGTGAGAGTCAGCACCTTCCGGAGAGGGTGAAAAACCAACTCTATTCCAGTGACAGTCAGTACCTTCAGGAGAAGGTGAAAAACCAACTGTATCGCAATGAGAGTCAGCACCTTCAGGAGAGGATGAAAATCCAACTGCATCCCAGTGAGAGTCAGCACCATCAGGAGAGGGTGAAAAACCAACTGTATACCAGTGAGAGTCAGCACCTTCAGGAGAGGGTGAAAAACCAACTCAATCCCAGTGAGAGTCAGCACCTTCAGGAGAGGGTCAAAATCCAACTGAATCCCAGTGAGAGTCAGCAGCTTCAGTCGAGGGTGAAAAATCAACTGTATCCCAGTGAGAGTCAGCACCTTCAGGAGAGGGTGAAAATCCAACTGAATCCCAGTGAGAGTCAGCACCTTCAGTCGAGGGTGAAAAATCAACTGTATCCCAGTGAGAGTCAGCACCTTCAGGAGAGGGTGAAAATCCAACTGAATCCCAGTGAGAGTCAGCACCTTCAGGAGAGGGTGAAAATCCAACTGAATCCCAGTGAGAGTCAGCAAGTTCAGGAGAGGGTGAAAAACCAACTGTATCCCAGTGAGAGTCAGCACCTTCAGGAGAGGGTGAAAAACCAACTGTATCCCAGTGAGAGTCAGCACCTTCAGGTGAGGGTGAAAAACCAACTGCATCCCAGTGAGAGTCAGCACCTTCAGGAGAGGGTGAAAAACCAACTGCATCCCAGTGAGAGTCAGCACCTTCCGGAGAGGGTGAAAAACCAACTCTATTCCAGTGACAGTCAGTACCTTCAGGAGAAGGTGAAAAACCAACTGTATCGCAATGAGAGTCAGCACCTTCAGGAGAGGATGAAAATCCAACTGCATCCCAGTGAGAGTCAGCACCATCAGGAGAGGGTGAAAAACCAATTGTATCCCAGTGAGAGTCAGCACCTTCAGGAGAGGGTGAAAAATCAACTGTGTCCCAGTGAGAGTCAGCACCTTCAGGAGAGGGTGAAAATCCAACTGAATCCCAGTGAGAGTCAGCACCTTCAGGAGAGGGTGAAAAACCAACTGTATCCCAGTGAGAGTCAGCACCTTCAGGAGAGGGTGAAAAACCAACTGTATCCCAGTGAGAGTCAGCACCTTCAGGAGAGGGTGAAAAACCAACTGTATCCCAGTGAGAGTCAGCACCTTCAGGAGAGGGTGAAAAATCAACTGTATCCTCGTGAGGGTCAGCACCATCGGGATCGGGTGAAAAACCAACTGTATCCCCGTGAGAGTCAGCACCTTCAGTCGAGGGTGAAAAATCAACTGTATCCCAGTGAGAGTCAGCATCTTCAGGAGAGCCTGAAAAACCAACTGTATCCCAGTGAGAGTCAGCACCTTCAGGAGAGGGTGAAAAACCAACTGTATCCCAGTGAGAGTCAGCACCTTCAGGAGAGGGTGAAAAAGCAACTGTATCCCAGTGAGAGTCAGCACCTTCAGGAGAGGGAGATAAACCAACTGTATCCCAGTGAGAGTCAGCACCTTCAGGAGAGGGTGAAAGTCCAACTGTCCCCCAGTGAGAGTCAGCACCATCAGGAGAGGGTGAAAAACCAACTGTATCCCAGTGAGAGTCAGCACCTTCAGGAGAGGGTGAAAAACCAACTGAATCCCAGTGAGAGTCAGCACCTTCAGGAGAGGGTGAAAATCCAACTGAATCCCAGTGAGAGTCAGCAAGTTCAGGAGAGGGTGAAAAACCAACTGCATCCCAGTGAGAGTCAGCACCTTCAGGTGAGGGTGAAAAACCAAATGTATCCCAGTGAGAGTCAGCACCTTCAGGTGAGGGTGAAAAACCAACTGTATCCCAGTGAGAGTCAGCACCTTCAGGAGAGGGTGAAAAACCAAATGTTCACCAGTGAGAGTCAGCACCTTCAGGAGAGGGTGAAAAACCAACTGTATTCCAGTGAGAGTCAGCACCTTCAGGAGAGGGTGAAAAATCAACTGTATCCCAGTGAGAGTCAGCACCTTCCGGAGATGCTGAAAAACCAACTCTATTCAAGTGACAGTCAGTACCTTCAGGAGAAGGTGAAAAACCAACTGTATCCCAATGAGAGTCAGCACCTTCAGGAGAGGGTGAAAATCCAACTGCATCCCAGTGAGAGTCAGCACCATCAGGAGAGGGTGAAAAACCAACTGTATCCCAGTGAGAGTCAGCACCTTCAGGAGAGGGTGAAAAACCAACTGAATCCCAGTGAGAGTCAGCACCTTCAGGAGAGGGTCAAAATCCAACTGAATCCCAGTGAGAGTCAGCACCTTCAGGAGAGGGTGAAAAATCAACTGTATCCCAGTGAGAGTCAGCACCTTCAGGAGAGGGTGAAAATCCAACTGAATCCCAGTGAGAGTCAGCACCTTCAGGAGAGGGTGAAAAACCAACTGAATCCCAGTGAGAGTCAGCACCTTCAGGAGAGGGTGAAAAACCAACTGTATCCCAGTGAGAGTCAGCACCTTCAGGAGAGGGTGAAAAACCAACTGTATCCCAGTGAGAGTCAGCACCTTCAGGAGAGGGTGAAAAACCAACTGTATCCCAGTGAGAGTCAGCACCTTCAGGAGAGGGTGAAAAACCAACTGCATCCCAGTGAGAGTCAGCACCTTCAGGAGAGGGTGAAAAAGCAATTGTATCCCAGTGAGAGTCAGCACCTGCAGGACAGGTTGATAAACTAACTGTATCCCAGTGAGAGTCAGCACCTTCAGGAGAGGGTGAAAAACCAACTGTATCCCAGTGAGAGTCAGCACCTTCAGGAGAGGGTGAAAATCCAACTGTATCCCAGTGAGAGTCAGCACCTTCAGGAGAGGGTGAAAAACCAACTGCATCCCAGTGAGAGTCAGCACCTTCAGGAGAGGGTGAAAAACCAATTGTATCCCAGTGAGAGTCAGCACCTGCAGGAGAGGGTGAAAAATCAACTGTATCCCAGTGAGAGTCAGCAACTTCCGGAGAGGGTGAAAAACCAACTCTATTCCAGTGACAGTCAGTACCTTCAGGAGAAGGTGAAAAACCAACTGTATCACAATGAGAGTCAGCACCTTCAGGAGAGGATGAAAATCCAACTGCATCCCAGTGAGAGTCAGCACCTTCAGGAGAGGGTGAAAATCCAACTGAATCCCAGTGAGAGTCAGCACCTTCAGGAGAGGGTGAAAAACCAACTGTATCCCAGTGAGAGTCAGCACCTTCAGGAGAGGGTGAAAATCCAACTGTATCCCAGTGAGAGTCAGCACCTTCAGGAGAGGGTGAAAAACCAACTGCATCCCAGTGAGAGTCAGCACCTTCAGGAGAGGGTGAAAAACCAATTGTATCCCAGTGAGAGTCAGCACCTGCAGGAGAGGGTGAAAAATCAACTGTATCCCAGTGAGAGTCAGCACCTTCCGGAGAGGGTGAAAAACCAACTCTATTCCAGTGACAGTCAGGACCTTCAGGAGAAGGTGAAAAACCAACTGTATCCCAATGAGAGTCAGCACGTTCAGGAGAGGATGAAAATCCAACTGCATCCCAGTGAGAGTCAGCACCTTCAGGAGAGGGTGAAAATCCAACTGAATCCCAGTGAGAGTCAGCACCTTCAGGAGAGGTTGAAAAACCAACTGTATCCCAGTGAGAGTCAGCACCTTCAGGAGAGGGTGAAAAACCAACTGTATCCCAGTGAGAGTCAGCACCTTCAGGAGAGGGTGAAAAACCAACTGTATCCCAGTGAGAGTCAGCACCTTCAGGAGAGGGTGAAAAACCAACTGTATCCCAGTGAGAGTCAGCACCTTCAGGAGAGGGTGAAAAACCAACTGTATCCCAGTGAGAGTCAGCACCTTCAGGAGAGGGTGAAAAACCAACTGCATCCCAGTGAGAGTCAGCACCTTCAGGAGAGGGTGAAAAAGCAATTGTATCCCAGTGAGAGTCAGCACCTGCAGGACAGGTTGATAAACTAACTGTATCCCAGTGAGAGTCAGCACCTTCAGGAGAGGGTGAAAAACCAACTGTATCCCAGTGAGAGTCAGCACCTTCAGGAGAGGGTGAAAATCCAACTGTATCCCAGTGAGAGTCAGCACCTTCAGGAGAGGGTGAAAAACCAACTGCATCCCAGTGAGAGTCAGCACCTTCAGGAGAGGGTGAAAAACCAATTGTATCCCAGTGAGAGTCAGCACCTGCAGGAGAGGGTGAAAAATCAACTGTATCCCAGTGAGAGTCAGCACCTTCCGGAGAGGGTGAAAAACCAACTCTATTCCAGTGAGTCAGTACCTTCAGGAGAAGGTGAAAAACCAACTGTATCCCAATGAGAGTCAGCACCTTCAGGAGAGGATGAAAATCCAACTGCATCCCAGTGAGAGTCAGCACCTTCAGGAGAGGGTGAAAATCCAACTGAATCCCAGTGAGAGTCAGCACCTTCAGGAGAGGGTGAAAAACCAACTGTATCCCAGTGAGAGTCAGCACCTTCAGGAGAGGGTGAAAATCCAACTGTATCCCAGTGAGAGTCAGCACCTTCAGGAGAGGGTGAAAAACCAACTGCATCCCAGTGAGAGTCAGCACCTTCAGGAGAGGGTGAAAAACCAATTGTATCCCAGTGAGAGTCAGCACCTGCAGGAGAGGGTGAAAAATCAACTGTATCCCAGTGAGAGTCAGCACCTTCCGGAGAGGGTGAAAAACCAACTCTATTCCAGTGACAGTCAGTACCTTCAGGAGAAGGTGAAAAACCAACTGTATCCCAATGAGAGTCAGCACCTTCAGGAGAGGATGAAAATCCAACTGCATCCCAGTGAGAGTCAGCACCTTCAGGAGAGGGTGAAAATCCAACTGAATCCCAGTGAGAGTCAGCACCTTCAGGAGAGGTTGAAAAACCAACTGTATCCCAGTGAGAGTCAGCACCTTCAGGAGAGGGTGAAAAACCAACTGTATCCCAGTGAGAGTCAGCACCTTCAGGAGAGGGTGAAAAACCAATTGTATCCCAGTGAGAGTCAGCACCTTCAGGAGAGGGTGAAAAACCAATTGTATCCCAGTGAGAGTCAGCACCTTCAGGAGAGGGTGAAAAACCAACTGTATCCCAGTGAGAGTCAGCACCTTCAGGAGAGGGTCAAAATCCAACTGTATCCCAGTGAGAGTCAGCACCTTCAGGAGAGGGTGAAAAACCAACTGTATCCCAGTGAGAGTCAGCACCTTCAGGAGAGGGTGAAAAACAAACTGTATCCCAGTGAGAGTCAGCACCTTCAGGAGAGGGTGAGAAACCAACTGTATCCCAGTGAGAGTCAGCACCTTCAGGAGAGGGTGAAAAACCAACTGCATCCCAGTGAGAGTCAGCACCTTCAGGAGAGTGTGAAAAACCAACTGAATCCAAGTGAGAGTCAGCACCTTCAGGAGAGGGTGAAAAACCATCTGCATCCCAGTCAGAGTCAGCACCTTCAGGAGAGGGTGAAAAACCATCTGTATCCCAGTGAGAGTCAGCACTTTCAGGAGAGGGTGAAAAACCAACTGTATCCCAGTGAGAGTCAGCACCTTCAGGAGAGGGTGAAAAACCAAATGTATCCCGGTGAGAGTCAGCACCTTCTGGAGAGGGTGAAAAACCAACTGTATCCTAGTGAGAGTCAGCACCTTCAGGAGAGGGTGAAAAACCAAATGTATCCCGGTGAGAGTCAGCACCTTCAGGAGAGGGTGAAAAACCAACTGTATCCTAGTGAGAGTCAGCACCTTCAGGAGAGGGTGAAAAACCAACTGCATGCCAGTGAGAGTCAGCACCTTCAGGAGAGGGTGAAAAACCAACTGTATCCCAGTGAGAGGCCGGACCTTCAGGAGAGGGTGAAAAACCAACTGTATCCCAGTGAGAGTCAGCACCTTCAGGAGAGGGTGAAAAACCAATTGTATCCCAGTGAGAGTCAGCACCTTCAAGAGAGGGTGAAAAACCAACTGTATCCCAGTGAGAGTCAGCACCTTCAGGAGAGTGTGAAAAACCAACTGTATCCCAGTGAGAGTCAGCACCATCGTGATAGGGTGAAAAACCAACTGTATCCCAGTGAGAGTCAGCACCTTCGGAGAGGGAGAAAAACCAACTGTATCCCAGTGCGAGTCAGCACCTTCGGAGAGGGAGAAAAACCAACTGTATCCCAGTGACAGTCAGCAACTTCGGAGAGGGAGAAAAACCAACTGTATCCCAGTGACAGTCAGCAGCTTCGGAGAGGGAGAAAAACCAACTGTATCCCAGTGAGAGTCAGCACCTTCAGGAGAGGTTGAAAAACCAACTGTATCCCAGTGAGAGTCAGCACCTTCAGGAGAGGGTGAAAAACCAACTGTATCCCAGTGAGAGTCAGCACCTTCAGGAGAGCGTGAAAAACCAACAGTATCCCAGTGAGATTCAGCACCTTCAGGAGAGGGTGAAAAACCAACTGTATCCCAGTGCGAGTCAGCACCTTCAGGAGAGGGAGATAAACCAACTGTATCCCACTGATAGTCAGCACCTTCAGGAGAGGGTGAAAAACCAACTGCATCCCAGTGAGAGTCAGCACCTTCAGGAGAGGGTGAAAAACCAATTGTATCCCAGTGAGAGTCAGCACCTGCAGGACAGGTTGATAAACTAACTGTATCCCAGTGAGAGTCAGCACCTTCAGGAGAGGGTGAAAAACCAAATGTCTCCCAGTGAGAGTCAGCACCTTCAGGAGAGGGTGAAAAACCAACTATATCCCAGTGAGAGTCAGCACCTTCAGGAGAGGGTGAAAAACCAACTCTATTCCAGTGAGAGTCAGCACCTGCAGGAGAGGGTGAAAAATCAACTGTATCCCAGTGAGAGTCAGCACGTTCCGGAGAGGGTGAAAAACCAACTCTATTCCAGTGACAGTCAGTACCTTCAGGAGAAGGTGAAAAACCAACTGTATCCCAATGAGAGTCAGCACCTTCAGGAGAGGATGAAAATCCAACTGCATCCCAGTGAGAGTCAGCACCATCAGGAGAGGGTGAAAAACCAACTGAATCCCAGTGAGAGTCAGCACCTTCAGGAGAGGGTGAAAAACCAACTGAATCCCAGTGAGAGTCAGCACCTTCAGGAGAGGGTGAAAAACCAATTGTATCCCAGTGAGAGTCAGCACCTGCAGGAGAGGGTGAAAAATCAACTGTATCCCAGTGAGAGTCAGCACCTTCCGGAGAGGGTGAAAAACCAACTCTATTCCAGTGACAGTCAGTACCTTCAGGAGAAGGTGAAAAACCAACTGTATCCCAATGAGAGTCAGCACCTTCAGGAGAGGATGAAAATCCAACTGCATCCCAGTGAGAGTCAGCACCTTCAGGAGAGGGTGAAAATCCAACTGAATCCCAGTGAGAGTCAGCACCTTCAGGAGAGGTTGAAAAACCAACTGTATCCCAGTGAGAGTCAGCACCTTCAGGAGAGGGTGAAAAACCAACTGTATCCCAGTGAGAGTCAGCACCTTCAGGAGAGGGTGAAAAACCAATTGTATCCCAGTGAGAGTAAGCACCTTCAGGAGAGGGTGAAAAACCAATTGTATCCCAGTGAGAGTCAGCACCTTCAGGAGAGGTTGAAAAACCAACTGTATCCCAGTGAGAGTCAGCACCTTCAGGAGAGGGTGAAAAACAAACTGTATCCCAGTGAGAGTCAGCACCTTCAGGAGAGGGTGAGAAACCAACTGTATCCCAGTGAGAGTCAGCACCTTCAGGAGAGGGTGAAAAACCAACTGCATCCCAGTGAGAGTCAGCACCTTCAGGAGAGTGTGAAAAACCAACTGAATCCAAGTGAGAGTCAGCACCTTCAGGAGAGGGTGAAAAACCATCTGCATCCCAGTCAGAGTCAGCACCTTCAGGAGAGGGTGAAAAACCATCTGTATCCCAGTGAGAGTCAGCACTTTCAGGAGAGGGTGAAAAACCAACTGTATCCCAGTGAGAGTCAGCACCTTCAGGAGAGGGTGAAAAACCAAATGTATCCCGGTGAGAGTCAGCACCTTCTGGAGAGGGTGAAAAACCAACTGTATCCTAGTGAGAGTCAGCACCTTCAGGAGAGGGTGAAAAACCAAATGTATCCCGGTGAGAGTCAGCACCTTCAGGAGAGGGTGAAAAACCAACTGTATCCGAGTGAGAGTCAGCACCTTCAGGAGAGGGTGAAAAACCAACTGCATGCCAGTGAGAGTCAGCACCTTCAGGAGAGGGTGAAAAACCAACTGTATCCCAGTGAGAGGCCGGACCTTCAGGAGAGGGTGAAAAACCAACTGTATCCCAGTGAGAGTCAGCACCTTCAGGAGAGGGTGAAAAACCAATTGTATCCCAGTGAGAGTCAGCACCTTCAAGAGAGGGTGAAAAACCAACTGTATCCCAGTGAGAGTCAGCACCTTCAGGAGAGTGTGAAAAACCAACTGTATCCCAGTGAGAGTCAGCACCATCGTGATAGGGTGAAAAACCAACTGTATCCCAGTGAGAGTCAGCACCTTCGGAGAGGGAGAAAAACCAACTGTATCCCAGTGAGAGTCAGCACCTTCGGAGAGGGAGAAAAACCAACTGTATCCCAGTGACAGTCAGCAACTTCGGAGAGGGAGAAAAACCAACTGTATCCCAGTGACAGTCAGCAGCTTCGGAGAGGGAGAAAAACCAACTGTATCCCAGTGAGAGTCAGCACCTTCAGGAGAGGTTGAAAAACCAACTGTATCCCAGTGAGAGTCAGCACCTTCAGGAGAGGGTGAAAAACCAACTGTATCCCAGTGAGAGTCAGCACCTTCAGGAGAGCGTGAAAAACCAACAGTATCCCAGTGAGATTCAGCACCTTCAGGAGAGGGTGAAAAACCAACTGTATCCCAGTGCGAGTCAGCACCTTCAGGAGAGGGTGAAAAACCAATTGTATCCCAGTGAGAGTCAGCACCTGCAGGACAGGTTGATAAACTAACTGTATCCCAGTGAGAGTCAGCACCTTCAGGAGAGGGTGAAAAACCAACTGCATCCCAGTGAGAGTCAGCACCTTCAGGTGAGGGTGAAAAACCAAATGTCTCCCAGTGAGAGTCAGCACCTTCAGGAGAGGGTGAAAAACCAACTATATCCCAGTGAGAGTCAGCACCTTCAGGAGAGGGTGAAAAACCAACTCTATTCCAGTGAGAGTCAGCACCTGCAGGAGAGGGTGAAAAATCAACTGTATCCCAGTGAGAGTCAGCACGTTCCGGAGAGGGTGAAAAACCAACTCTATTCCAGTGACAGTCAGTACCTTCAGGAGAAGGTGAAAAACCAACTGTATCCCAATGAGAGTCAGCACCTTCAGGAGAGGATGAAAATCCAACTGCATCCCAGTGAGAGTCAGCACCATCAGGAGAGGGTGAAAAACCAACTGAATCCCAGTGAGAGTCAGCACCTTCAGGAGAGGGTGAAAAACCAACTGAATCCCAGTGAGAGTCAGCACCTTCAGGAGAGGGTCAAAATCCAACTGAATCCCAGTGAGAGTCAGCACCTTCAGTCGAGGGTGAAAAATCAACTGTATCCCAGTGAGAGTCAGCACCTTCAGGAGAGCCTGAAAAACCAACTGTATCCCAGTGAGAGTCAGCACCTTCAGGAGAGGGTGAAAAACCAACTGTACCCCAGTGAGAGTCAGTTCCTTCAGGAGAGGATGAAATTCCAACTGTATCCCAGTGAGAGTCAGCACCTTCAGGAGAGGGTGAAAAACCAACTGTATCCCAGTGAGAGTCAGCACCTTCAGGAAAGGGTGAAAGTCCAACTGTCCCCCAGTGAGAGTCAGCACCATCAGGAGAGGGTGAAAAACCAACTGTATCCGAGTGAGAGTCAGCACCTTCAGGAGAGAGTGAAAAACCAACTGAATCCCACTGAGAGTCAGCACCTTCAGGAGAGGGTGAAAAACCAACTGTATCCCAGTGAGAGTCAGCACCTTCAGGAGAGGGTGTAAAACCAAATGTTCACCAGTGAGAGTCAGCACCTTCAGGAGAGGGTGAAAAACCAACTGTATTCCAGTGAGAGTCAGCACCTTCAGGAGAGGGTGAAAAATCAACTGTATCCCAGTGAGAGTCAGCACCTTCCGGAGAGGGTGAAAAACCAACTCTGTTCAAGTGACAGTCAGTACCTTCAGGAGAAGGTGAAAAACCAACTGTATCCCAATGAGAGTCAGCACCTTCAGGAGAGGGTGAAAATCCAACTGCATCCCAGTGAGAGTCAGCACCATCAGGAGAGGGTGAAAAACCAACTGTATCCCAGTGAGAGTCAGCACCTTCAGGAGAGGGTGAAAAACCAACTGAATCCCAGTGAGAGTCAGCACCTTCAGGAGAGGGTCAAAATCCAACTGAATCCCAGTGAGAGTCAGCACCTTCAGGAGAGGGTGAAAAATCAACTGTATCCCAGTGAGAGTCAGCAGCTTCAGGAGAGTGTGAAAATCCAACTGAATCCCAGTGAGAGTCAGCACCTTCAGGAGAGGGTGAAAAACCAAATGTATCCCAGTGAGAGTCAGCACCTTCAGGAGAGGGTGAAAAACCAACTGTATCCCAGTGAGAGTCAGCACCTTCAGGAGAGGGTGAAAAACCAACTGTATCCCAGTGAGAGTCAGCACCTTCAGGAGAGGGTCAAAATCCAACTGCATCCCAGTGAGAGTCAGCACCATCAGGAGAGGGTGAAAAACCAACTGTATCCCAGTGAGAGTCAGCACCTTCAGGAGAGGGTGAAAAACCAACTGAATCCCAGTGAGAGTCAGCACCTTCAGGAGAGGGTGAAAATCCAACTGAATCCCAGTGAGAGTCAGCAAGTTCAGGAGAGGGTGAAAAACCAACTGTATCCCAGTGAGAGTCAGCACCTTCAGGAGAGGGTGAAAAACCAACTGTATCCCAGTGAGAGTCAGCACCTTCAGGAGAGGGTGAAAAACCAACTGCATCCCAGTGAGAGTCAGCACCTTCAGGAGAGTGTGAAAAAGCAATTGTATCCCAGTGAGAGTCAGCACCTGCAGGACAGGTTGATAAACTAACTGTATCCCAGTGAGAGTCAGCACCTTCAGGAGAGGGTGAAAAACCAACTGTATCCCAGTGAGAGTCAGCACCTTCAGGAGAGGGTGAAAAACCAACTGTATCCCAGTGAGAGTCAGCACCTTCGGAGAGGGAGAAAAACCAACTGTATCCCAGTGACAGTCAGCAACTTCGGAGAGGGAGAAAAACCAACTGTATCCCAGTGACAGTCAGCAGCTTCGGAGAGGGAGAAAAACCAACTGTATCCCAGTGAGAGTCAGCACCTTCAGGAGAGGTTGAAAAACCAACTGTATCCCAGTGAGAGTCAGCACCTTCAGGAGAGGGTGAAAAACCAACTGTATCCCAGTGAGAGTCAGCACCTTCAGGAGAGCGTGAAAAACCAACAGTATCCCAGTGAGATTCAGCACCTTCAGGAGAGGGTGAAAAACCAACTGTATCCCAGTGCGAGTCAGCACCTTCAGGAGAGGGAGATAAACCAACTGTATCCCACTGATAGTCAGCACCTTCAGGAGAGGGTGAAAAACCAACTGCATCCCAGTGAGAGTCAGCACCTTCAGGAGAGGGTGAAAAACCAATTGTATCCCAGTGAGAGTCAGCACCTGCAGGACAGGTTGATAAACTAACTGTATCCCAGTGAGAGTCAGCACCTTCAGGAGAGGGTGAAAAACCAACTGCATCCCAGTGAGAGTCAGCACCTTCAGGTGAGGGTGAAAAACCAAATGTCTCCCAGTGAGAGTCAGCACCTTCAGGAGAGGGTGAAAAACCAACTATATCCCAGTGAGAGTCATCACCTTCAGGAGAGGGTGAAAAACCAACTCGATTCCAGTGAGAGTCAGCACCTGCAGGAGAGGGTGAAAAATCAACTGTATCCCAGTGAGAGTCAGCACCTTCCGGAGAGGGTGAAAAACCAACTCTATTCCAGTGACAGTCAGTACCTTCAGGAGAAGGTGAAAAACCAACTGTATCCCAATGAGAGTCAGCACCTTCAGGAGAGGATGAAAATCCAACTGCATCCCAGTGAGAGTCAGCACCATCAGGAGAGGGTGAAAAACCAACTGAATCCCAGTGAGAGTCAGCACCTTCAGGAGAGGGTGAAAAACCAACTGAATCCCAGTGAGAGTCAGCACCTTCAGGAGAGGGTCAAAATCCAACTGAATCCCAGTGAGAGTCAGAACCTTCAGTCGAGGGTGAAAAATCAACTGTATCCCAGTGAGAGTCAGCACCTTCAGGAGAGCCTGTAAAACCAACTGTATCCCAGTGAGAGTCAGCACCTTCAGGAGAGGGTGAAAAACCAACTGGATCCCAGTGAGAGTCAGCACCTTCAGGAGAGGGTGAAAAACCAACTGTATCCCAGTGAGAGTCAGCACCTTCAGGAGAGGGTGAAAAACCAACTGTATCCCAGTGAGAGTCAGCACCTTCAGGAGAGGGTGAAAAACCAACTGTATCCCAGTGAGAGTCAGCACGTTCACGAGAGGGAGATAAACCAACTGTATCCCAGTGACAGTCAGCACCTTCGGAGAGGGAGAAAAACCAATGGTATCCCAGTGAGAGTCAGCACCTTCAGGAGAGGTTGAAAAACCAACTGTATCCCAGTGAGAGTCAGCACCTTCAGGAGAGGGTGAAAAACCAACTGTACCGCAGTGAGAGTCAGTTCCTTCAGGAGAGGATGAAATTCCAACTGTATCCCAGTGAGAGTCAGCACCTTCAGGAGAGGGTGAAAAACCAACTGTATCCCAGTGAGAGTCAGCACCTTCAGGAAAGGGTGAAAGTCCAACTGTCCCCCAGTGAGAGTCAGCACCATCAGGAGAGGGTGAAAAACCAACTGTATCCGAGTGAGAGTCAGCACCTTCAGGAGAGGGTGAAAAACCAACTGAATCCCACTGAGAGTCAGCACCTTCAGGAGAGGGTGAAAAACCAACTGTATCCCAGTGAGAGTCAGCACCTTCAGGAGAGGGTGAAAAACCAAATGTTCACCAGTGAGAGTCAGCACCTTCAGGAGAGGGTGAAAAACCAACTGTATTCCAGTGAGAGTCAGCACCTTCAGGAGAGGGTGAAAAATCAACTGTATCCCAGTGAGAGTCAGCACCTTCCGGAGAGGGTGAAAAACCAACTCTATTCAAGTGACAGTCAGTACCTTCAGGAGAAGGTGAAAAACCAACTGTATCCCAATGAGAGTCAGCACCTTCAGGAGAGGGTGAAAATCCAACTGCATCCCAGTGAGAGTCAGCACGATCAGGAGAGGGTGAAAAACCAACTGTATCCCAGTGAGAGTCAGCACCTTCAGGAGATGGTGAAAAACCAACTGAATCCCAGTGAGAGTCAGCACCTTCAGGAGAGGGTCAAAATCCAACTGAATCCCAGTGAGAGTCAGCACCTTCAGGAGAGGGTGAAAAATCAACTGTATCCCAGTGAGAGTCAGCACCTTCAGGAGAGTGTGAAAATCCAACTGAATCCCAGTGAGAGTCAGCACCTTCAGGAGAGGGTGAAAAACCAAATGTATCCCAGTGAGAGTCAGCACCTTCAGGAGAGGGTGAAAAACCAACTGTATCCCAGTGAGAGTCAGCACCTTCAGGAGAGGGTGAAAAACCAACTGAATCCCAGTGAGAGTCAGCACCTTCAGGAGAGGGTGAAAATCCAACTGAATCCCAGTGAGAGTCAGCAAGTTCAGGAGAGGGTGAAAAACCAACTGTATCCCAGTGAGAGTCAGCACCTTCAGGAGAGGGTGAAAAACCAACTGTATCCCAGTGAGAGTCAGCACCTTCAGGAGAGTGTGAAAAAGCAATTGTATCCCAGTGAGAGTCAGCACCTGCAGGACAGGTTGATAAACTAACTGTATTCCAGTGAGAGTCAGCACCTTCAGGAGAGGGTGAAAAACCAACTGTATCCCAGTGAGAGTCAGCACCTTCAGGAGAGGGTGAAAAATCAACTGTATCCCAGTGAGAGTCAGCACCTTCCGGAGAGGGTGAAAAACCAACTCTATTCAAGTGACAGTCAGTACCTTCAGGAGAAGGTGAAAAACCAACTGTATCCCAATGAGAGTCAGCACCTTCAGGAGAGGGTGAAAATCCAACTGCATCCCAGTGAGAGTCAGCACGATCAGGAGAGGGTGAAAAACCAACTGTATCCCAGTGAGAGTCAGCACCTTCAGGAGAGGGTGAAAAACCAACTGAATCCCAGTGAGAGTCAGCACCTTCAGGAGAGGGTCAAAATCCAACTGAATCCCAGTGAGAGTCAGCACCTTCAGGAGAGGGTGAAAAATCAACTGTATCCCAGTGAGAGTCAGCACCTTCAGGAGAGTGTGAAAATCCAACTGAATCCCAGTGAGAGTCAGCACCTTCAGGAGAGGGTGAAAAACCAAATGTATCCCAGTGAGAGTCAGCACCTTCAGGAGAGGGTGAAAAACCAACTGTATCCCAGTGAGAGTCAGCACCTTCAGGAGAGGGTGAAAAACCAACTGAATCCCAGTGAGAGTCAGCACCTTCAGGAGAGGGTGAAAATCCAACTGAATCCCAGTGAGAGTCAGCAAGTTCAGGAGAGGGTGAAAAACCAACTGTATCCCAGTGAGAGTCAGTACCTTCAGGAGAGGGTGAAAAACCAACTGCATCCCAGTGAGAGTCAGCACCTTCAGGAGAGTCTGAAAAAGCAATTGTATCCCAGTGAGAGTCAGCACCTGCAGGACAGGTTGATAAACTAACTGTATCCCAGTGAGAGTCAGCACCTTCAGGAGAGGGTGAAAAACCAACTGTATCCCAGTGAGAGTCAGCACCTTCAGGAGAGGGTGAAAAACCAACTGTATCCCAGTGAGAGTCAGCACCTTCAGGAGAGGGTGAAAAACCAATTGTATCCCAGTGAGAGTCAGCACCTTCAGGAGAGGGTGAAAAACCAACTGTATCCCAGTGAGAGTCAGCACCTTCAGGAGAGGGTCAAAATCCAACTGAATCCCAGTGAGAGTCAGCACCTTCAGTCGAGGGTGAAAAATCATCTGTATCCCAGTGAGAGTCAGCACCTTCAGGAGAGGGTGAAAAACCAACTGTATCCCAGTGAGAGTCAGCACCTTCAGGAGAGGTTGAAATATCAACTGTATCCTCGTGAGGGTCAGCACCATCGGGATCGGGTGAAAAACCAACTGTATCCCCGTGAGAGTCAGCACCTTCAGTCGAGGGTGAAAAATCAACTGTATCCCAGTGAGAGTCAGCACCTTCAGGAGAGCCTGAAAAACCAACTGTAACCCAGTGAGAGTCAGCACCTTCAGGAGAGGGTGAGAAACCAACTGTATCCCAGTGAGAGTCAGCACCTTCAGGAGAGGGTGAAAAACCAACTGTATCCTCGTGAGGGTCAGCACCATCGGGATCGGGTGAAAAACCAACTGTATCCCCGTGAGAGTCAGCACCTTCAGTCGAGGGTGAAAAATCAACTGTATCCCAGTGAGAGTCAGCACCTTCAGGAGAGCCTGAAAAACCAACTGTATCCCAGTGCGAGTCAGCACCTTCAGGAGAGGGAGATAAACCAACTGTATCCCAGTGATAGTCAGCACCTTCAGGAGAGGGTGAAAAACCAACTGTACCCCAGTGAGAGTCAGTTCCTTCAGGAGAGGATGAAATTCCAACTGTATCCCAGTGAGAGTCAGCACCTTCAGGAGAGGGTGAAAAACCAACTGTATCCCAGTGCGAGTCAGCACCTTCAGGAGAGGGAGATAAACCAACTGTATCCCAGTGAGAGTCAGCACCTTCAGGAGAGGGTGAAAAACCAAGTGCACCCCAGTGAGAGTCAGTTCCTTCAGGAGAGGATGAAATTCCAACTGTATCCCAGTGAGAGTCAGCACCTTCAGGAGAGGGTGAAAAACCAACTGTACCCCAGTGAGAGTCAGTTCCTTCAGGAGAGGATGAAATTCCAACTGTATCCCAGTGAGAGTCAGCACCTTCAGGAGAGGGTGAAAAACCAACTGTATCCCAGTGAGAGTCAGCACCTTCAGGAGAGGGTGAAAGTCCAACTGTCCCCCAGTGAGAGTCAGCACCATCAGGAGAGGGTGAAAAACCAACTGTATCCCATTGAGAGTCAGCACCTTCAGGAGAGGGTGAAAAACCAACTGAATCCCAGTGAGAGTCAGCAGCTTCAGGAGAGGGTGAAAATCCAACTGAATCCCAGTGAGAGTCAGCAAGTTCAGGAGAGGGTGAAAAACCAACTGTATCCCAGTGAGAGTCAGCACCTTCAGGTGAGGGTGAAAAACCAAATGTATCCCAGTGAGAGTCAGCACCTTCAGGAGAGGGTGAAAAACCAACTGTATCCCAGTGAGAGTCAGCACATTCAGGAGAGGGTGAAAAACCAAATGTTCACCAGTGAGAGTCAGCACCTTCAGGAGAGGGTGAAAAACCAACTGTATTCCAGTGAGAGTCAGCACCTTCAGGAGAGGGTGAAAAATCAACTGTATACCAGTGAGAGTCAGCACCTTCCGGAGAGGGTGAAAAACCAACTGTATCCCAGTGAGAGTCAGTACCTTCAGGAGAAGGTGAAAAACCAACTGTATCCCAATGAGAGTCAGCACCTTCAGGAGAGGGTGAAAATCCAACTGCATCCCAGTGAGAGTCAGCACCATCAGGAGAGGGTGAAAAACCAACTGTATCTCAGTGAGAGTCAGCACCTTCAGGAGAGGGTGAAAAACCAACTGAATCCCAGTGAGAGTCAGCACCTTCAGGAGAGGGTGAAAAACCAACTGAATCCCAGTGAGAGTCAGCACCTTCAGGAGAGGGTCAGAATCCAACTGAATCCCAGTGAGAGTCAGCACCTTCAGGAGAGGGTGAAAAACCAACTGTATCCCAGTGAGAGTCAGCACCTTCAGGAGAGGGTGAAAAACCAACTGTATCCCAGTGAGAGTCAGCATCTTCAGGAGAGTGTGAAAAACCAACTGTATCCCAGTGAGAGTCAGCACCTTCAGGAGAGGGTGAAAATCCAACTGCATCCCAGTGAGAGTCAGCACCATCAGGAGAGGGTGAAAAACCAACTGTATCCCAGTGAGAGTCAGCACCTTCAGGAGAGGGTGAAAAACCAACTGAATCCCACTGAGAGTCAGCACCTTCAGGAGAGGGTGAAAATCCAACTGAATCCCAGTGAGAGTCAGCAAGTTCAGGAGAGGGTGAAAAACCAACTGTATCCCAGTGAGAGTCAGCACCTTCAGGAGAGGGTGAAAAACCAACTGTATCCCAGTGAGAGTCTGCACCTTCAGGAGAGGGTGAAAAACCAACTGCATCCCAGTGAGAGTCAGCACCTTCAGGAGAGGGTGAAAAAGCAATTGTATCCCAGTGAGAGTCAGCACCTGCAGGACAGGTTGATAAACTAACTGGATCCCAGTGAGAGTCAGCACCTTCAGGAGAGGTTGAAAAACCAACTGTATCCCAGTGAGAGTCAGCACCTTCAGGACAGGGTGAAAATCCAACTGTATCCCAGTGAGAGTCAGCACCTTCAGGAGAGGGTGAAAAACCAACTGCATCCCAGTGAGAGCCAGCACCTTCAGGAGAGGGTGAAAAACCAACTGTATCCCAGTGAGAGTCAGCACCTTCGGAGAGGGAGAAAAACCAACTGTATCCCAGTGACAGTCAGCACCTTCGGAGAGGGAGAAAAACAAACTGTATCCCAGTGACAGTCAGCACCTTCGGAGAGGGAGAAAAACCAACTGTATCCCAGTGAGAGTCAGCACCTTCAGGAGAGGTTGAAAAACCAACTGTATCCCAGTGAGAGTCAGCACCTTCAGGAGAGGGTGAAAAACCAACTGTATCCCAGTGAGAGTCAGCACCTTCAGGAGAGGGTGAAAAACCAACTGTATCCCAGTGAGAGTCAGCACCTTCAGGAGAGCGTGAAAAACCAACAGTATCCCAGTGAGATTCAGCACCTTCAGGAGAGGGTGAAAAACCAACTGTATCCCAGTGCGAGTCAGCACCTTCAGGAGAGGGTGAAAAACCAATTGTATCCCAGTGAGAGTCAGCACCTGCAGGACAGGTTGATAAACTAACTGTATCCCAGTGAGAGTCAGCACCTTCAGGAGAGGGTAAAAAACCAACTGTATCCCAGTGAGAGTCAGCACCTTCAGGTGAGGGTGAAAACCCAAATGTATCCCAGTGAGAGTCAGCACCTTCAGGAGAGGGTGAAAAACCAACTGTATCCCAGTGAGAGTCAGCACCTTCAGGAGAGGGTGAAAAACCAACTGGATTCCAGTGAGAGTCAGCACCTGCAGGAGAGGGTGAAAAATCAACTGTATCCCAGTGAGAGTCAGCACCTTCCGGAGAGGGTGAAAAACCAAATCTATTCCAGTGACAGTCAGTACCTTCAGGAGAAGGTGAAAAACCAACTGTATCCCAATGAGAGTCAGCACCTTCAGGAGAGGATGAAAATCCAACTGCATCCCAGTGAGAGTCAGCACCATCAGGAGAGGGTGAGAAACCAACTGAATCCCAGTGAGAGTCAGCACCTTCAGGAGAGGGTGAAAAACCAACTGAATCCCAGTGAGAGTCAGCACCTTCAGGAGAGGGTCAAAATCCAACTGAATCCCAGTGAGAGTCAGCACCTTCAGTCGAGGGTGAAAAATCAACTGTATCCCAGTGAGAGTCAGCACCTTCAGGAGAGCCTGAAAAACCAACTGTATCCCAGTGAGAGTCAGCAACTTCAGGAGAGGGTGAAAAACCAACTGGATCCCAGTGAGAGTCAGCACCTTCAGGAGAGGATGAAAAACCAACTGTATCCCAGTGAGAGTCAGCACCTTCAGGAGAGGGTGAAAAACCAAGTGTATCCCAGTGAGAGACAGCACCTTCAGGAGAGGGTGAAAAACCAACTGAATCCCAGTGAGAGTCAGCACCTTCAGGAGAGGGTGAAAAAATCAACTGTATCCTCGTGAGGGTCAGCACCATCGGGATCGGGTGAAAAACCAACTGTATCCCCGTGAGAGTCAGCACCTTCAGTCGAGGGTGAAAAATCAACTGTATCCCAGTGAGAGTCAGCACCTTCAGGAGAGCCTGAAAAACCAACTGTATCCCAGTGAGAGTCAGCACCTTCAGGAGAGGGTGAAAAACCAACTGTATCCCAGTGAGAGTCAGCACCTTCAGGAGAGGGTGAAAAACCAACTGCATCCCAGTGAGAGTCAGCACCTTCAGGAGAGTGTGAAAAACCAACTGAATCCCAGTGAGAGTCAGCACTTTCAGGAGAGGGTGAAAAACCAACTGTATCCCAGTGAGAGTCAGCACCTTCAGGAGAGGGTGAAAAACTAAATGTATCCCGGTGAGAGTCAGCACCTTCAGGAGAGGGTGAAAATCCAACTGTATCCCAGTGAGAGTCAGCACCTTCAGGAGAGGGTGAAAAACCAACTGCATCCCAGTGAGAGTCAGCACCTTCAGGAGAGGGTGAAAAACCAACTGTATCCCAGTGACAGTCAGCACCTTCAGGAGAGGGTGAAAAACCAACTGTATTCCAGTGAGAGTCAGCACCTGCAGGAGAGGGTGAAAAATCAACTGTATCCCAGTGAGAGTCAGCACCTTCCGGAGAGGGTGAAAAACCAACTCCATTCCAGTGACAGTCAGTACCTTCAGGAGAAGGTGAAAAACAAACTGTGTCCCAATGAGAGTCAGCATCTTCAGGAGAGGATGAAAATCCAACTGCATCCCAGTGAGAGTCAGCACCTTCAGGAGAGGGTGAAAAACCAACTGAATCCCAGTGAGAGTCAGCACCTTCAGGAGAGGGTCAAAATCCAACTGAATCCCAGTGAGAGTCAGCACCTTCAGTCGAGGGTGAAAAACCAACTGTATTCCAGTGAGAGTCAGCACCTGCAGGAGAGGGTGAAAAATCAACTGTATCCCAGTGAGAGTCAGCACCTTCCGGAGAGTGTGAAAAACCAACTCTATTCCAGTGACAGTCAGTACCTTCAGGAGAAGGTGAAAAACCAACTGTATCCCAGTGAGAGTCAGTATCTTCAGGAGAGGGTGAAAAACTAACTGTATCCCAGTGAGAGTCAGCACCTTCAGGAGAGGGTGAAAAACCAACTGCATCCCAGTGAGAGTCAGCACCTTCAGGAGAGTGTGAAAAACCAACTGAATCCCAGTGAGAGTCAGCACTTTCAGGAGAGGGTGAAAAACCAACTGTATCCCAGTGAGAGTCAGCACCTTCAGGAGAGGGTGAAAAACTAAATGTATCCCGGTGAGAGTCAGCACCTTCAGGAGAGGGTGAAAATCCAACTGTATCCCAGTGAGAGTCAGCACCTTCAGGAGAGGGTGAAAAACCAACTGCATCCCAGTGAGAGTCAGCACCTTCAGGAGAGGGTGAAAAACCAACTGTATCCCAGTGACAGTCAGCACCTTCAGGAGAGGGTGAAAAACCAACTGTATTCCAGTGAGAGTCAGCACCTGCAGGAGAGGGTGAAAAATCAACTGTATCCCAGTGAGAGTCAGCACCTTCCGGAGAGGGTGAAAAACCAACTCCATTCCAGTGACAGTCAGTACCTTCAGGAGAAGGTGAAAAACAAACTGTGTCCCAATGAGAGTCAGCATCTTCAGGAGAGGTTGAAAATCCAACTGCATCCCAGTGAGAGTCAGCACCTTCAGGAGAGGGTGAAAAACCAACTGAATCCCAGTGAGAGTCAGCACCTTCAGGAGAGGGTCAAAATCCAACTGAATCCCAGTGAGAGTCAGCACCTTCAGTCGAGGGTGAAAAACCAACTGTATTCCAGTGAGAGTCAGCACCTGCAGGAGAGGGTGAAAAATCAACTGTATCCCAGTGAGAGTCAGCACCTTCCGGAGAGTGTGAAAAACCAACTCTATTCCAGTGACAGTCAGTACCTTCAGGAGAAGGTGAAAAACCAACTGTATCCCAATGAGAGTCAGCACCTTCAGGAGAGGATGAAAATCCAACTGCATCCCAGTGAGAGTCAGCACCTTCAGGAGAGGGTGAAAAACCAACTGAATCCCAGTGAGAGTCAGCACCTTCAGGAGAGGGTCAAAATCCAACTGAATCCCAGTGAGAGTCAGCACCTTCAGTCGAGGGTGAAAAATCAACTGTATCCCAGTGAGAGTCAGCACCTTCAGGAGAGGGTGAAAATCCAACTGAATCCCAGTGAGAGTCAGCACCTTCAGGAGAGGGTGAAAAACCAACTGTATCCCAGTGAGAGTCAGCACCTTCAGGAGAGGGTGAAAAACCAACTGTATCCCAGTGAGAGTCAGCACCTTCAGGAGAGGGTGAAAAAACAATTGTATCCCAGTGAGAGTCAGCACCTTCAGGAGAGGGTGAAAAACCAACTGTATCCCAGTGAGAGTCAGCACCTTCAGGAGAGGGTCAAAATCCAACTGAATCCCAGTGAGAGTCAGCACCTTCAGTCGAGGGTGAAAAATCAAATGTATCCCAGTGAGAGTCAGCACCTTCAGGAGAGTGTGAAAAACCAACTGAATCCCAGTGAGAGTCAGCACTTTCAGGAGAGGGTGAAAAACCAACTGTATCCCAGTGAGAGTCAGCACCTTCAGGAGAGGGTGAAAAACCAAATGTATCCTGGTGAGAGTCAGCACCTTCAGGAGAGGGTGAAAATCCAACTGTATCCCAGTGAGAGTCAGCACCTTCAGGAGAGGGTGAAAAACCAACTGCATCCCAGTGAGAGTCAGCACCTTCAGGAGAGGGTGAAAAACCAACTGTATCCCAGTGACAGTCAGCACCTTCAGTAGAGGGTGAAAAACCAACTGTATTCCAGTGAGAGTCAGCACCTGCAGGAGAGGGTGAAAAATCAACTGTATCCCAGTGAGAGTCAGCACCTTCCGGAGAGGGTGAAAAACCAACTCTATTCCAGTGACAGTCAGTACCTTCAGGAGAAGGTGAAAAACAAACTGTGTCCCAATGAGAGTCAGCATCTTCAGGAGAGGATGAAAATCCAACTGCATCCCAGTGAGAGTCAGCACCTTCAGGAGAGGGTGAAAAACCAACTGAATCCCAGTGAGAGTCAGCACCTTCAGGAGAGGGTCAAAATCCAACTGAATCCCAGTGAGAGTCAGCACCTTCAGTCGAGGGTGAAAAACCAACTGTATTCCAGTGAGAGTCAGCACCTGCAGGAGAGGGTGAAAAATCAACTGTATCCCAGTGAGAGTCAGCACCTTCCGGAGAGGGTGAAAAACCAACTCTATTCCAGTGACAGTCAGCACCTTCAGGAGAAGGTGAAAAACCAACTGTATCCCAATGAGAGTCAGCACCTTCAGGAGAGGATGAAAATCCAACTGCATCCCAGTGAGAGTCAGCACCTTCAGGAGAGGGTGAAAAACCAACTGAATCCCAGTGAGAGTCAGCACCTTCAGGAGAGGGTCAAAATCCAACTGAATCCCAGTGAGAGTCAGCACCTTCAGTCGAGGGTGAAAAATCAACTGTATCCCAGTGAGAGTCAGCACCTTCAGGAGAGGGTGAAAATCCAACTGAATCCCAGTGAGAGTCAGCACCTTCAGGAGAGGGTGAAAAACCAACTGTATCCCAGTGAGAGTCAGCACCTTCAGGAGAGGGTGAAAAACCAACTGTATCCCAGTGAGAGTCAGCACCTTCAGGAGAGGGTGAAAAAACAATTGTATCCCAGTGAGAGTCAGCACCTTCAGGAGAGGGTGAAAAACCAACTGTATCCCAGTGAGAGTCAGCACCTTCAGGAGAGGGTCAAAATCCAACTGAATCCCAGTGAGAGTCAGCACCTTCAGTCGAGGGTGAAAAATCAAATGTATCCCAGTGAGAGTCAGCACCTTCAGGAGAGGGTGAAAATCCAACTGAATCCCAGTGAGAGTCAGCACCTTCAGGAGAGGGTGAAAAACCAACTGCATCCCAGTGAGAGTCAGCACCTTCAGGAGAGGGTGAAAAACCAACTGTATCCCAGTGAGAGTCAGCACCTTCAGGAGAGGGTGAAAAATCAACTGTATCCTCGTGAGGGTCAGCACCATCGGGACCGGGTGAAAAACCAACTGTAACCCAGTGAGAGTCAGCACCTTCAGGAGAGGGTGAGAAACCAACTGTATCCCAGTGAGAGTCAGCACCTTCAGGAGAGGGTGAAAATCCAACTGAATCCCAGTGAGAGTCAGCACCTTCAGGAGAGGGTGAAAAACCAACTGTATCCCAGTGAGAGTCAGCACCTTCAGGAGAGGGTGAAAAACCAACTGTATCCCAGTGAGAGTCAGCACCTTCAGGAGAGGGTGAAAAATCAACTGTATCCTCGTGAGGGTCAGCACCATCGGGATCGGGAGAAAAACCAACTGTAACCCAGTGAGAGTCAGCACCTTCAGGAGAGGGTGAGAAACCAACTGTATCCCAGTGAGAGTCAGCACCTTCAGGAGAGGGTGTAAAACAAACTGTATCCCAGTGAGAGTCAGCACCTTCAGGAGAGGGTGAAAAACCAACTGCATCCCAGTGAGAGTCACACCTTCAGGAGAGTGTGAAAAACCAACTGAATCGCAGTGAGAGTCAGCACCTTCAGGAGAGGGTGAAAAACCATCTGCATCCCAGTGAGAGTCAGCACCTTCAGGAGAGGGTGAAAAACCATCTGTATCCCAGTGAGAGTCAGCACTTTCAGGAGAGGGTGAAAAACCAACTGTATCCCAGTGAGAGTCAGCACCTTCAGGAGAGGGTGAAAAACCAAATGTATCCCGGTGAGAGTCAGCACCTTCTGGAGAGGGTGAAAAACCAACTGTACCCCAGTGAGAGTCAGCACCTTCAGGAGAGGGTGAAAAACCAACTGTATCCTAGTGAGAGTCAGCACCTTCAGGAGAGGGTGAAAAACCAACTGCATGCCAGTGAGAATCAGCACCTTCAGGAGAGGGTGAAAAACCAACTGTATCCCAGTGAGAGTCAGCACCTTCAGGAGAGGGTGAAAAACCAATTGTATCCCAGTGAGATTCAGCACCTTCAAGAGAGGGTGAAAAACCAACTGTATCCCAGTGAGAGTCAGCACCTTCAGGAGAGTGTGAAAAACCAACTGTATCCCAGTGAGAGTCAGCACCATCGTGATAGGGTGAAAAACCAACTGTATCCCAGTGAGAGTCAGCACCTTCGGAGAGGGAGAAAAACCAACTGTATCCCAGTGAGAGTCAGCACCTTCGGAGAGGGAGAAAAACCAACTGTATCCCAGTGACAGTCAGCACCTTCGGAGAGGGAGAAAAACCAACTGTATCCCAGTGACAGTCAGCACCTTCGGAGAGGGAGAAAAACCAACAGTATCCCAGTGAGATTCAGCACCTTCAGGAGAGGGTGAAAAACCAACTGTATCCCAGTGCGAGTCAGCACCTTCAGGAGAGGCAGATAAATCAACTGTATCCCACTGATAGTCAGCACCTTCAGGAGAGGGTGAAAAACCAACTGCATCCCAGTGAGAGTCAGCACCTTCAGGAGAGGGTGAAAAACCAATTGTATCCCAGTGAGAGTCAGCACCTGCAGGACAGGTTGATAAACTAACTGTATCCCAGTGAGAGTCAGCACCTTCAGGAGAGGGTGAAAAACCAACTGTATCCCAGTGAGAGTCAGCACCTTCAGGTGAGGGTGAAAACCCAAATGTATCCCAGTGAGAGTCAGCACCTTCAGGAGAGGGTGAAAAACCAACTGTATTCCAGTGAGAGTCAGCACCTGCAGGAGAGGGTGAAAAATCAACTGTATCCCAGTGAGAGTCAGCACCTTCCGGAGAGGGTGAAAAACCAACTCTATTCCAGTGACAGTCAGTACCTTCAGGAGAAGGTGAAAAACCAACTGTATCCCAATGAGAGTCAGCACCTTCAGGAGAGGATGAAAATCCAACTGCATCCCAGTGAGAGTCAGCACCATCAGGAGAGGGTGAGAAACCAACTGAATCCCAGTGAGAGTCAGCACCTTCAGGTGAGGGTGAAAAACCAACTGAATCCCAGTGAGAGTCAGCACCTTCAGGAGAGGGTCAAAATCCAACTGAATCCCAGTGAGAGTCAGCACCTTCAGTCGAGGGTGAAAAATCAACTGTATCCCAGTGAGAGTCAGCACCTTCAGGAGAGCCTGAAAAACCAACTGTATCCCAGTGAGAGTCAGCACCTTCAGGAGAGGGTGAAAAACCAACTGGATCCCAGTGAGAGTCAGCACCTTCAGGAGAGGGTGAAAAACCAACTGTATCCCAGTGAGAGTCAGCACCTTCAGGAGAGGGTGAAAAACCAAGTGTATCCCAGTGAGAGTCAGCACCTTCAGGAGAGGGTGAAAAACCAACTGTATCCCAGTGAGCGTCAGCACCTTCAGGAGAGGGTGAAAAATCAAATGTATCCTCGTGTGGGTCAGCACCATCGGGATCGGGTGAAAAACCAACTGTATCCCCGTGAGAGTCAGCACCTTCAGTCGAGGGTGAAAAATCAACTGTATCCCAGTGAGAGTCAGCACCTTCAGGAGAGCCTGAAAAACCAACTGTATCCCAGTGAGAGTCAGCACCTTCAGGAGAGGGTGAAAAACCAACTGTATCCCAGTGAGAGTCAGCACGTTCAGGAGAGGGTGAAAAACCAACTGCATCCCAGTGAGAGTCAGCACCTTCAGGAGAGTGTGAAAAACCAACTGAATCCCAGTGAGAGTCAGCACTTTCAGGAGAGGGTGAAAAACCAACTATATCCCAGTGAGAGTCAGCACCTTCAGGAGAGGGTGAAAAACCAAATGTATCCCGGTGAGAGTCAGCACCTTCTGGAGAGGGTGAAAAACCAACTGTACCCCAGTGAGAGTCAGCACCTTCACTAGAGGGTGAAAAACCAACTGTATCCCAGTGAGAGTCAGCACCTTCAGGAGAGGGTGAAAAACCAACTGCATGCCAGTGAGAGTCAGCACCTTCAGGAGAGGGTGAAAAACCAACTGTATCCCAGTGACAGTCAGCACCTTCGAAGAGGGAGAAAAACCAACTGTATCCCAGTGACAGTCAGCACCTTCAGGAGAGGTTGAAAAACCAACTGTATCCCAGTGAGAGTCAGCACCTTCAGGAGAGGGTGAAAAACCAACTGTATCCCAGTGAGAATCAGCACCTTCAGGAGAGGGTGAAAAACCAACTGCATCCCAGTGAGAGTCAGCACCTTCAGGAGAGGGTGAAAAACCAACTGTATCCCAGTGAGAGTCAGCACCATCGGGATAGGGTGAAAAACCAACTGTATCCCAGTGAGAGTCAGCACCTTCAGGAGAGGGTGAAAAACCAACTGTATCCCAGTGCGAGTCAGCACCTTCATGAGAGGGATATAAACCAACTGTATCCCAGTGAGAGTCAGCACCTTCAGGAGAGGGTGAAAAACCAACTGTACCCCAGTGAGAGTCAGTTCCTTCAGGAGAGGATGAAATTCCAACTGTATCCCAGTGAGAGTCAGCACCTTCAGGAGAGGGTGAAAAACCAACTGTATCCCAGTGCGAGTCAGCACCTTCAGGAGAGGAAGATAAACCAACTGTACCCCAGTGAGAGTCAGATCCTTCAGGAGAGGATGAAAGTCCAACTGTATCCCAGTGAGAGTCAGCACTTTCAGGAGAGGGTGAAAAACCAACTCTACCCCAGTGAGAGTCAGTTCCTTCAGGAGAGGATGAAATTCCAACTGTATCCCAGTGAGAGTCAGCACCTTCAGGAGTGGGTGAAAAACCAACTGTATCCCCGTGAGAGTCAGCACCTTCAGTCGAGGGTGAAAAATCAACTGTATCCCAGTGAGAGTCAGCACCTTCAGGAGAGCATGAAAAACCAACTGTATCCCAGTGAGAGTCAGCACCTTCAGGAGAGGGTGAAAAACCAACTGCATCCCAGTGAGAGTCAGCACCTTCAGGAGAGTGTGAAAAACCAACTGAATCCCAGTGAGAGTCAACACCTTCCGGAGAGGGTGAAAAAGCAACTGTATCCCAGTGAGAGTCAGCACCTGCAGGAGAGGGTGAAAAACCATCTGTATCCCAGTGAGAGTCAGCACTTTCAGGAGAGGGTGAAAAACCAATTGTATCCCAGTGAGAGTCAGCACCTTCAGGAGAGGGTGAAAAACCAAATGTATCCCGGTGAGAGTCAGCACCTTCTGGAGAGGGTGAAAAACCAACTGTACCCCAGTGAGAGTCAGCACCTTCAGGAGAGGGTGAAAAACCAACTGTATCCCAGTGAGAGTCAGCACCATCGGGATAGGGTGAAAAACCAACTGTATCCCAGTGAGATTCAGCACCTTCGGAGAGGGAGAAAAACCAACTGTATCCCAGTGAGAGTCAGCACCTTCAGGAGAGGGTGAAAAACCAACTGTATCCCAGTGAGAGTCAGCACCTTCGGAGAGGGAGAAAAACCAACTGTATCCCAGTGACAGTCAGCACCTTCGGAGAGGGAGAAAAACCAACTGTATCCCAGTGACAGTCAGCACCTTCGGAGAGGGAGAAAAACCAACTGTATCCCAGTGAGAGTCAGCACCTTCAGGAGAGGTTGAAAAACCAACTGTATCCCAGTGAGAGTCAGCACCTTCAGGAGAGGGTGAAAAACCACCTGTATCCCAGTGAGAGTCAGCACCTTCAGGAGAGGGTGAAAAACCAACTGCATCCCAGTGAGAGTCAGCACCTTCAGGAGAGGGTGAAAAACCAACTGTATCCCAGTGAGAGTCAGCACATTCAGGAGAGCGTGAAAAACCAACAGTATCCCAGTGAGATTCAGCACCTTCAGGAGAGGGTGAAAAACCAACTGTATCCCAGTGCGAGTCAGCACCTTCAGGAGAGGGAGATAAACCAACTGTATCCCAGTGAGAGTCAGCACCTTCAGGAGAGTGTGAAAAACCAACTGTACTCCAGTGAGAGTCAGTTCCTTCAGGAGAGGATGAAATTCCAACTGTATCCCAGTGAGAGTCAGCACCTTCAGGAGAGTGTGAAAAACCAACTGTATCCCAGTGAGAGTCAGCACCTTCAGGAGAGGGTGAAAAACCAACTGTCCCCCAGTGAGAGTCAGCACCTTCAGGAGTTTGTGAAAAACCAACTGTCACCCAGTGAGAGTCAGTTCCTTCAGGAGAGGATGAAATTCCAACTGTATCCCAGTGAGAGTCAGCACCTTCAGGAGATGGTGAAAAACCAACTGTCTCCCAGTGAGAGTCAGCACCATCAGGAGAGGGAGAAAAACCAACTGTATCCCAGTGAGAGTCAGCACTTCAGGAGAGTGTGAAAAACCAACTGTACCCCAGTGAGAGTCAGTTCCTTCAGGAGAGGATGAAATTCCAACTGTATCCCAGTGAGAGTCAGCACCTTCATGACAGTGTGAAAAACCAACTGTCTCCAAGTGAGAGTCAGCACCTTCAGGAGAAGGAGATAAACCAATTGTATCCCAGTGAGAGTCAGCACTTCAGGAGAGTGTGAATAACAAACTGAATCCCAGTGAGAGTCAACACCTTCAGGAGAGGGTGAAAAACCAACTGCATCCCAGTGAGAGTCAGCACCTTCAGGAGAGGGTGAAAATCCAACTGTATCCCAGTGAGAGTCAGCACCTTCAGGAGAGGGTGAAAAACCAACTGTATTCCAGTGAGAGTCAGCACCTTCAGGAGTGGGTGAAAAACCAACTGTATCCCAGTGAGAGTCAGCACCTTCAGGAGAGGGTGAAAAACCAACTGTATCCCAGTGAGAGTCAGCATCTTCAGGAGAGGGAGAAAAACCAACTGTATTCCAGTGAGAGTCAGCACCTTCAGGAGAGGGTGAAAATCCAACTGTATCCCAGTGAGAGTCAGCACCTTCAGGAGAGGGTGAAAAACCAACTGTATTCCAGTGAGAGTCAGCACCTTCAGGAGTGGGTGAAAAACCAACTGTGCTCCAGTGAGAGTCAGTTCCTTCAGGAGAGGATGAAATTCCAACTGTATCCCAGTGAGAGTCAGCACCTTCAGGAGAGTGTGAAAAACCAACTGTATCCCAGTGAGAGTCAGCACCTTCAGGAGAGGGTGAAAAACCAACTGTCCCCCAGTGAGAGTCAGCACCTTCAGGAGTTTGTGAAAAACCAACTGTCACCCAGTGAGAGTCAGTTCCTTCAGGAGAGGATGAAATTCCAACTGTATCCCAGTGAGAGTCAGCACCTTCAGGAGATGGTGAAAAACCAACTGTCTCCCAGTGAGAGTCAGCACCATCAGGAGAGGGAGAAAAACCAACTGTATCCCAGTGAGAGTCAGCACTTCAGGAGAGTGTGAAAAACCAACTGTACCCCAGTGAGAGTCAGTTCCTTCAGGAGAGGATGAAATTCCAACTGTATCCCAGTGAGAGTCAGCACCTTCATGACAGTGTGAAAAACCAACTGTCTCCAAGTGAGAGTCAGCACCTTCAGGAGAAGGAGATAAACCAATTGTATCCCAGTGAGAGTCAGCACTTCAGGAGAGTGTGAAAAACCAACTGAATCCCAGTGAGAGTCAACACCTTCAGGAGAGGGTGAAAAACCAACTGTATCCCAGTGAGAGTCAGCACCTTCAGGAGAGGGTGAAAATCCAACTGTATCCCAGTGAGAGTCAGCACCTTCAGGAGAGGGTGAAAAACCAACTGTATTCCAGTGAGAGTCAGCACCTTCAGGAGTGGGTGAAAAACCAACTGTATCCCAGTGAGAGTCAGCACCTTCAGGAGAGGGTGAAAAACCAACTGTGTCCCAGTGAGAGTCAGCATCTTCAGGAGAGGGAGAAAAACCAACTGTATCCCAGTGAGAGTCAGCACCTTCAGGAGAGGGTGAAAAACCAACTGTATTCCAGTGAGAGTCAGCACCTTCAGGAGAGGGTGAAAAACCAACTGTATTCCAGTGAGTGTCAGCACCTTCAGGAGAGGGTGAAAAACCAACTGTACCCCAGTGAGAGTCAGCACCTTCAGGACAGGGTGAAAAACCAACTGTATCCCAGTGAGAGTCACCACCATCAGGAGAGGGTGAAAAACCAACTGTCTCCCAGTGAGTGTCAGCAACTTCAGGAGAGGGTTAAAATCCAACTGTATCCCAGTGAGAGTCAGCACCTTCAGGAGAGGGTTAAAATCCAACTGTATCCCAGTGAGAGTCAGCACCTTCAGGAGAGGGAGAATAACGAACTGTATCCCAGTTCGAGTCAGCACCTTCAGGAGAGGGTGAAAAACGAACTTTATCCCAGTGAGAGGCAGTATCTTCAGGAGAGGGTGAAAAACCAACTGTACCCCAGTGAGAGTCAGTACCTTCAGGAGAGGGTGAAAGTCCAACTGTCCCCCAGTGAGAGTCAGCACCTTCAGGAGAGGGTCAAAATCCAACTGAATCCCAGTGAGAGTCAGCACCTTCAGTCGAGGGTGAAAAATCAACTGTATCCCAGTGAGAGTCAGCACCTTCAGGAGAGGGTGAAAATCCAACTGAATCCCAGTGAGAGTCAGCACCTTCAGGAGAGGGTGAAAAACCAACTGTATCCCAGTGAGAGTCAGCACCTTCAGGAGAGGGTGAAAAACCAACTGTCCCCCAGTGAGAGTCAGCACCTTCAGGAGTGGGTGAAAAACCAACTGTACTCCAGTGAGAGTCAGTTCCTTCAGGAGAGGATGAAATTCCAACTGTATCCCAGTGAGAGTCAGCACCTTCAGGAGAGTGTGAAAAACCAACTGTATCCCAGTGAGAGTCAGCACCTTCAGGAGAGGGTGAAAAACCAACTGTCCCCCAGTGAGAGTCAGCACCTTCAGGAGTTTGTGAAAAACCAACTGTCACCCAGTGAGAGTCAGTTCCTACAGGAGAGGATGAAATTCCAACTGCATCCCAGTGAGAGTCAGCACCTTCAGGAGAGGATGAAATTCCAACTGTATCCCAGTGAGAGTCAGCACCTTCATGACAGTGTGAAAAACCAACTGTCTCCAAGTGAGAGTCAGCACCTTCAGGAGAAGGAGATAAACCAATTGTATCCCAGTGAGAGTCAGCACCTTCAGTCGAGGGTGAAAAATCAACTGTATCCCAGTGAGAGTCAGCACCTTCAGGAGAGGGTGAAAATCCAACTGAATCCCAGTGAGAGTCAGCACCTTCAGGACAGGGTGAAAAACCAACTGTATCCCAGTGAGAGTCAGCACCTTCAGGAGAGGGTGAAAAACCAACTGTCCCCCAGTGAGAGTCAGCACCTTCAGGAGTTTGTGAAAAACCAACTGTCCCCCAGTGAGAGTCAGTTCCTTCAGGAGAGGATGAAATTCCAACTGTATCCCAGTGAGAGTCAGCACCTTCAGGAGATGGTGAAAAACCAACTGTCTCCCAGTGAGAGTCAGCACCTTCAGGAGAAGGAGATAAACCAATTGTATCCCAGTGAGAGTCAGTACCTTCAGGACAGTGTGAAAAACCAACTGTATCCCAGTGAGAGTCAGCACCATCAGCAGAGGGAGAAAAACCAACTGTATCCCAGTGAGAGTCAGCACTTCAGGAGAGTGTGAAAAACCAACTGTACCCCAGTGAGAGTCAGTTCCTTCAGGAGAGGATGAAATTCCATCTGTATCCCAGTGAGAGTCAGCACCTTCATGACAGTGTGAAAAACCAACTGTCTCCAAGTGAGAGTCAGCACCTTCAGGAGAAGGAGATAAACCAATTGTAACCCAGTGAGAGTCAGCACCTTCAGGAGAGGGAGAATAACGAACTGTATCCCAGTTCGAGTCAGCACCTTCAGGAGAGGGTGAAAAACGAACTTTATCCCAGTGAGAGGCAGTATCTTCAGGAGAGGGTGAAAAACCAACTGTACCCCAGTGAGAGTCAGCACCTTCAGGAGAGGGTGAAAAACCAACTGTCCCCCAGTGAGAGTCAGCATCTTCAGGAGAGGGAGAAAAACCAACTCTATCCCAGTGAGAGTCAGCACCTTCAGGAGAGGGTGAAATTCCAACTCTCCCCCAGTGAGAGTCAGCACCTTCAGGAGAGGGTCAAAATCCAACTGAATCCCAGTGAGAGTCAGCACCTTCAGTCGAGGGTGAAAAATCAACTGTATCCCAGTGAGAGTCAGCACCTTCAGGAGAGGGTGAAAATCCAACTGAATCCCAGTGAGAGTCAGCACCTTCAGGAGAGGGTGAAAAACCAACTGTATCCCAGTGAGAGTCAGCACCTTCAGGAGAGGGTGAAAAACCAACTGTATCCCAGTGAGAGTCAGCACCTTCAGGAGAGGGTGAAAAACCAACTGTATCCCAGTGAGAGTCAGCACCTTCACAAGAGGGAGAAAAACCAACTGTATCCCAGTGAGAGTCAGCACCTTCAGGAGAGGGAGAAAAACCAACTGTATCCCAGTGAGAGTCAGCACCTTCAGGAGAGGGTGAAAAATCAACTGTATCCTCGTGAGGGTCAGCACCATCGGGATCGGGTGAAAAACCAACTGTATCCCCGTGAGAGTCAGCACCTTCAGTCGAGGGTGAAAAATCAACTGCATCCCAGCGAGAGTCAGCACCTTCAGGAGAGTGTGAAAAACCAACTGTATCCCAGTGAGAGTCAGCACCTTCAGGAGAGGGTGAAAAACCAACTGTATCCCAGTGAGAGTCAGCACCTTCAGGAGAGGGTGAAAATCCAACTGTATCCCAGTGAGAGTCAGCACCTTCAGGAGAGGGTGAAAAACCAACTGTATTCCAGTGAGAGTCAGCACCTTCAGGAGTGGGTGAAAAACCAACTGTACTCCAGTGAGAGTCAGTTCCTTCAGGAGAGGATGAAATTCCAACTGTATCCCAGTGAGAGTCAGCACCTTCAGGAGAGTGTGAAAAACCAACTGTATCCCAGTGAGAGTCAGCACCTTCAGGAGAGGGTGAAAAACCAACTGTCCCCCAGTGAGAGTCAGCACCTTCAGGAGTTTGTGAAAAACCAACTGTCACCCAGTGAGAGTCAGTTCCTTCAGGAGAGGATGAAATTCCAACTGTATCCCAGTGAGAGTCAGCACCTTCAGGAGATGGTGAAAAACCAACTGTCTCCCAGTGAGAGTCAGCACCATCAGGAGAGGGAGAAAAACCAACTGTATCCCAGTGAGAGTCAGCACTTCAGGAGAGTGTGAAAAACCAACTGTACCCCAGTGAGAGTCAGTTCCTTCAGGAGAGGATGAAATTCCAATTGTATCCCAGTGAGAGTCAGCACCTTCATGACAGTGTGAAAAACCAACTGTCTCCAAGTGAGAGTCAGCACCTTCAGGAGAAGGAGATAAACCAATTGTATCCCAGTGAGAGTCAGCACTTCAGGAGAGTGTGAAAAACCAACTGAATCCCAGTGAGAGTCAACACATTCAGGAGAGGGTGAAAAACCAACTGTATCCCAGTGAGAGTCAGCACCTTCAGGAGAGGGTGAAAATCCAACTGTATCCCAGTGAGAGTCAGCACCTTCAGGAGAGGGTGAAAAACCAACTGTATTCCAGTGAGAGTCAGCACCTTCAGGAGTGGGTGAAAAACCAACTGTATCCCAGTGAGAGTCAGCACCTTCAGGAGAGGGTGAAAAACCAACTGTATCCCAGTGAGAGTCAGCATCTTCAGGAGAGGGAGAAAAACCAACTGTATCCCAGTGAGAGTCAGCACCTTCAGGAGAGGGTGAAAAACCAACTGTGTCCCAGTGAGAGTCAGCATCTTCAGGAGAGGGAGAAAAACCATCTGTATCCCAGTGAGAGTCAGCACCTTCAGGAGAGGGTGAAAAACCAACTGTATTCCAGTGAGAGTCAGCACCTTCAGGAGAGGGTGAAAAACCAACTGTATTCCAGTGAGAGTCAGCACCTTCAGGAGAGGGTGAAAAACCAACTGTACCCCAGTGAGAGTCAGCACCTTCAGGACAGGGTGAAAAACCAACTGTATCCCAGTGAGAGTCAGCACCATCAGGAGAGGGTGAAAAAGCAACTGTCTCCCAGTGAGTGTCAGCAACTTCAGGAGAGGGTTAAAATCCAACTGTACCCCAGTGAGAGTCAGCACCTTCAGGAGAGGGTGAAAAACGAACTTTATCCCAGTGAGAGGCAGTATCTTCAGGAGAGGGTGAAAAACCAACTGTACCCCAGTGAGAGTCAGCACCTTCAGGAGAGGGTGAAAAACCAACTGTCCCCCAGTGAGAGTCAGCATCTTCAGGAGAGGGAGAAAAACCAACTCTATCCCAGTGAGAGTCAGCACCTTCAGGAGAGGGTGAAAGTCCAACTGTCCCCCAGTGAGAGTCAGCACCTTCAGGAGAGGGTCAAAATCCAACTGAATCCCAGTGAGAGTCAGCACCTTCAGTCGAGGGTGAAAAATCAACTGTATCCCAGTGAGAGTCAGCACCTTCAGGAGAGGGTGAAAATCCAACTGAATCCCAGTGAGAGTCAGCACCTTCAGGAGAGGGTGAAAAACCAACTGTATCCCAGTGAGAGTCAGCACCTTCAGGAGAGGGTGAAAAACCAACTGTCCCCCAGTGAGAGTCAGCACCTTCAGGAGTTTGTGAAAAACCAACTGTCCCCCAGTGAGAGTCAGTTCCTTCAGGAGAGGATGAAATTCCAACTGTATCCCAGTGAGAGTCAGCACCTTCAGGAGATGGTGAAAAACCAACTGTCTCCCAGTGAGAGTCAGCACCTTCAGGAGAAGGAGATAAACCAATTGTATCCCAGTGAG
Source organism: Heptranchias perlo (assembly GCF_035084215.1). NCBI lineage: Eukaryota > Metazoa > Chordata > Chondrichthyes > Hexanchiformes > Hexanchidae > Heptranchias > Heptranchias perlo. Next base: position 19,385,528 of record NC_090370.1, read on the forward strand.
AGTCAGTACCTTCAGGACAGTGTGAAAAACCAACTGTATCCCAGTGAGAGTCAGCACCATCAGGAGAGGGAGAAAAACCAACTGTATCCCAGTGAGAGTCAGCACTTCAGGAGAGTGTGAAAAACCAACTGTACCCCAGTGAGAGTCAGTTCCTTCAGGAGAGGATGAAATTCCAACTGTATCCCAGTGAGAGTCAGCACCTTCATGACAGTGTGAAAAACCAACTGTCTCCAAGTGAGAGTCAGCACCTTCAGGAGAAGGAGATAAACCAATTGTAACCCAGTGAGAGTCAGCACCTTCAGGAGAGGGAGAATAACGAACTGTATCCCAGTTCGAGTCAGCACCTTCAGGAGAGGGTGAAAAACGAACTTTATCCAAGTGAGAGGCAGTATCTTCAGGAGAGGGTGAAAAACCAACTGTACCCCAGTGAGAGTCAGCACCTTCAGGAGAGGGTGAAAAACCAACTGTCCCCCAGTGAGAGTCAGCATCTTCAGGAGAGGGAGAAAAACCAACTCTATCCCAGTGAGAGTCAGCACCTTCAGGAGAGGGTGAAATTCCAACTCTCCCCCAGTGAGAGTCAGCACCTTCAGGAGAGGGTCAAAATCCAACTGAATCCCAGTGAGAGTCAGCACCTTCAGTCGAGGGTGAAAAATCAACTGTGTCCCAGTGAGAGTCAGCACCTTCAGGAGAGGGTGAAAATCCAACTGAATCCCAGTGAGAGTCAGCACCTTCAGGAGAGGGTGAAAAACCAACTGTATCCCAGTGAGAGTCAGCACCTTCAGGAGAGGGTGAAAAACCAACTGTATCCCAGTGAGAGTCAGCACCTTCAGGAGAGGGTGAAAAACCAACTGTATCCCAGTGAGAGTCAGCACCTTCAGGAGAGGGAGAAAAACCAACTGTATCCCAGTGAGAGTCAGCACCTTCAGGAGAGGGAGAAAAACCAACTGTATCCCAGTGAGAGTCAGCACCTTCAGGAGAGGGTGAAAAATCAACTGTATCCTCGTGAGGGTCAGCACCATCGGGATCGGGTGAAAAACCAACTGTATCCCCGTGAGAGTCAGCACCTTCAGTCGAGGGTGAAAAATCAACTGTATCCCAGCGAGAGTCAGCACCTTCAGGAGAGCCTGAAAAACCAACTGTATCCCAGTGAGAGTCAGCACCTTCAGGAGAGGGTGAAAAACCAACTGTATCCCTTTGAGAGTCAGCACCTTCAGGAGAGGGTGAAAAACCAACTGCATCCCAGTGAGAGTCAGCACCTTCAGGAGAGTGTGAAAAACCAACAGAATCCCAGTGAGAGTCAACACCTTCCGGAGAGGGTGAAAAAGCAACTGTATCCCAGTGAGAGTCAGCACCTTCAGGAGAGGGTGAAAAACTATCTGCATCCCAGTGAGAGTCAGCACCTTCAGGAGAGGGTGAAAAACCATCTGTATCCCAGTGAGAGTCAGCACTTTCAGGAGAGGGTGAAAAACCAACTGTATCCCAGTGAGAGTCAGCACCTTCAGGAGAGGGTGAAAAACCAAATGTATCCCGGTGAGAGTCAGCACCTTCTGGAGAGGGTGAAAAACCAACTGTATCCCAGTGAGAGTCCGGACCTTCAGAAGAGGGTGAAAAACCAACTGTATCCCAGTGAGAGTCAGCACCTTCAGGAGAGGGTGAAAAACCAAATGTATCCCGGTGAGAGTCAGCACCTTCTGGAGAGGGTGAAAAACCAACTGTACCCCAGTGAGAGTCAGCACTTTCAGGAGAGGGTGAAAAACCAACTGCATGCCAGTGAGAGTCAGTACCTTCAGGAGAGGGTGAAAAACCAACTGTATCCCAGTGAGAGTCCGGACCTTCAGCAGAGGGTGAAAAACCAACTGTATCCCAGTGAGAGTCAGCACCTTCAGGAGAGGGTGAAAAACCAATTGTATCCCAGTGAGAGTCAGCACCTTCAAGAGAGGGTGAAAAACCAACTGTATCCCAGTGAGAGTCAGCACCTTCAGGAGAGTGTGAAAAACCAAATGTATCCCAGTGAGAGTCAGCACCATCGGGATAGGGTGAAAAACCAACTGTATCCCAGTGAGAGTCAGCACCTTCGGAGAGGGAGAAAAACCAACTGTATCCCAGTGAGAGTCAGCACCTTCGGAGAGGGAGAAAAACCAACTGTATCCCAGTGAGAGTCAGCACTTCATGAGAGTGTGAAAAACCAACTGTATCCCAGTGAGAGTCAGCACCTTCAGGAGAGGGTGAAAATCCAACTGTATCCCAGTGAGAGTCAGCACCTTCAGGAGAGGGTGAAAAACCAACTGTATTCCAGTGAGAGTCAGCACCTTCAGGAGTGGGTGAAAAACCAACTGTATCCCAGTGAGAGTCAGCACCTTCAGGAGAGGGTGAAAAACCAACTGTATCCCAGTGAGAGTCAGCATCTTCAGGAGAGGGAGAAAAACCAACTGTATCCCAGTGAGAGTCAGCACCTTCAGGAGAGGGTGAAAAACCAACTGTGTCCCAGTGAGAGTCAGCATCTTCAGGAGAGGGAGAAAAACCATCTGTATCCCAGTGAGAGTCAGCACCTTCAGGAGAGGGTGAAAAACCAACTGTATTCCAGTGAGAGTCAGCACCTTCAGGAGAGGGTGAAAAACCAACTGTATTCCAGTGAGAGTCAGCACCTTCAGGAGAGGGTGAAAAACCAACTGTACCCCAGTGAGAGTCAGCACCTTCAGGACAGGGTGAAAAACCAACTGTATCCCAGTGAGAGTCAGCACCATCAGGAGAGGGTGAAAAACCAACTGTCTCCCAGTGAGTGTCAGCAACTTCAGGAGAGGGTGAAAATCCAACTGTATCCCAGTGAGAGTCAGCACCTTCAGGAGAGGGTTAAAATCCAACTGTATCCCAGTGAGAGTCAACACCTTCAGGAGAGGGAGAATAACGAACTGTATCCCAGTTCGAGTCAGCACCTTCAGGAGAGGGTGAAAAACGAACTTTATCCCAGTGAGAGGCAGTATCTTAAGGAGAGGGAGAAAAACCAACTCTATCCCAGTGAGAGTCAGCAGCTTCAGGAGAGGGTGAAAGTCCAACTGTCCCCCAGTGAGAGTCAGCACCTTCAGGAGAGGGTCAAAATCCAACTGAATCCCAGTGAGAGTCAGCACCTTCAGTCGAGGGTGAAAAATCAACTGTATCCCAGTGAGAGTCAGCACCTTCAGGAGAGGGTGAAAATCCAACTGAATCCCAGTGAGAGTCAGCACCTTCAGGAGAGGGTGAAAAACCAACTGTATCCCAGTGAGAGTCAGCACCTTCAGGAGAGGGTGAAAAACCAACTGTCCCCCAGTGAGAGTCAGCACCTTCAGGAGTTTGTGAAAAACCAACTGTCCCCCAGTGAGAGTCAGTTCCTTCAGGAGAGGATGAAATTCCAACTGTATCCCAGTGAGAGTCAGCACCTTCAGTAGATGGTGAAAAACCAACTGTCTCCCAGTGAGAGTCAGCACCTTCAGGAGAAGGAGATAAACCAATTGTATCCCAGTGAGAGTCAGTACCTTCAGGACAGTGTGAAAAACCAACTGTATCCCAGTGAGAGTCAGCACCATCAGGAGAGGGAGAAAAACCAACTGTATCCCAGTGAGAGTCAGCACTTCAGGAGAGTGTGAAAAACCAACTGTACCCCAGTGAGAGTCAGTTCCTTCAGGAGAGGATGAAATTCCAACTGTATCCCAGTGAGAGTCAGCACCTTCATGACAGTGTGAAAAACCAACTGTCTCCAAGTGAGAGTCAGCACCTTCAGGAGAAGGAGATAAACCAATTGTAACCCAGTGAGTGTCAGCACCTTCAGGAGAGGGAGAATAACGAACTGTATCCCAGTTCGAGTCAGCACCTTCAGGAGAGGGTGAAAAACGAACTTTATCCCAGTGAGAGGCAGTATCTTCAGGAGAGGGTGAAAAACCAACTGTGCCCCAGTGAGAGTCAGCACCTTCAGGAGAGGGTGAAAAACCAACTGTCCCCCAGTGAGAGTCAGCATCTTCAGGAGAGGGAGAAAAACCAACTCTATCCCAGTGAGAGTCAGCACCTTCAGGAGAGGGTGAAAATCCAACTGAATCCCAGTGAGAGTCAGCACCTTCAGGAGAGGGTGAAAAACCAACTGTGTCCCAGTGAGAGTCACCACCTTCAGGAGAGGGTGAAAAACCAACTGTATCCCAGTGAGAGTCAGCACCTTCAGGAGAGGGTGAAAAACCAACTGTATCCCAGTGAGAGTCAGCACCTTCAGGAGAGGGAGAAAAACCAACTGTATCCCAGTGAGAGTCAGCACCTTCAGGAGAGGGAGAAAAACCAACTGTATCCCAGTGAGAGTCAGCACCTTCAGGAGAGGGTGAAAAATCAACTGTCTCCTCGTGAGGGTCAGCACCATCGGGATCGGGTGAAAAACCAACTGTATCCCCGTGAGAGTCAGCACCTTCAGTCGAGGGTGAAAAATCAACTGTATCCCAGCGAGAGTCAGCACCTTCAGGAGAGCCTGAAAAACCAACTGTATCCCAGTGAGAGTCAGCACCTTCAGGAGAGGGTGAAAAACCAACTGTATCCCTTTGAGAGTCAGCACCTTCAGGAGAGGGTGAAAAACCAACTGCATCCCAGTGAGAGTCAGCACCTTCAGGAGAGTGTGAAAAACCAACTGAATCCCAGTGAGAGTCAACACCTTCCGGAGAGGGTGAAAAAGCAACTGTATCCCAGTGAGAGTCAGCACCTTCAGGAGAGGGTGAAAAACCATCTGCATCCCAGTGAGAGTCAGCACCTTCAGGAGAGGGTGAAAAACCATCTGTATCCCAGTGAGAGTCAGCACTTTCAGGAGAGGGTGAAAAACCAACTGTATCCCAGTGAGAGTCAGCACCTTCAGGAGAGGGTGAAAAACCAAATGTATCCCGGTGAGAGTCAGCACCTTCTGGAGAGGGTGAAAAACCAACTGTATCCCAGTGAGAGTCCGGACCTTCAGAAGAGGGTGAAAAACCAACTGTATCCCAGTGAGAGTCAGCACCTTCAGGAGAGGGTGAAAAACCAAATGTATCCCGGTGAGAGTCAGCACCTTCTGGAGAGGGTGAAAAACCAACTGTACCCCAGTGAGAGTCAGCACTTTCAGGAGAGGGCGAAAAACCAACTGTATCCCAGTGAGAGTCAGTACCTTCAGGAGAGGGTGAAAAACCAACTGTATCCCAGTGAGAGTCCGGACCTTCAGCAGAGGGTGAAAAACCAACTGTATCCCAGTGAGAGTCAGCACCTTCAGGAGAGGGTGAAAAACCAATTGTATCCCAGTGAGAGTCAGCACCTTCAAGAGAGGGTGAAAAACCAACTGTATCCCAGTGAGAGTCAGCACCTTCAGGAGAGTGTGAAAAACCAAATGTATCCCAGTGAGAGTCAGCACCATCGGGATAGGGTGAAAAACCAACTGTATCCCAGTGAGAGTCAGCACCTTCGGAGAGGGAGAAAAACCAACTGTATCCCAGTGAGAGTCAGCACTTTTGGAGAGGGAGAAAAACCAACTGTATCCCAGTGAGAGTCAGCACTTCATGAGAGTGTGAAAAACCAACTGAATCCCAGTGAGAGTCAACACCTTCAGGAGAGGGTGAAAAACCAACTGTATCCCAGTGAGAGTCAGCACCTTCAGGAGAGGGTGAAAATCCAACTGTATCCCAGTGAGAGTCAGCACCTTCAGGAGAGGGTGAAAATCCAACTCTATCCCAGTGAGAGTCAGCACTTTCAGGAGAGGGTGAGAAACCAACTGTATTCCAGTGAGAGTCAGCACCTTCAGGAGTGGGTGAAAAACCAACTGTATCCCAGTGAGAGTCAGCACCTTCAGGAGAGGGTGAAAAACCAAATGTATCCCAGTGAGAGTCAGCACCTTCAGGAGAGGGTGAAAAACCAACTGTATTCCAGTGAGAGTCAGCACCTTCAGGAGTGGGTGAAAAACCAACTGTATCCCAGTGAGAGTCAGCACCTTCAGGAGAGGGTGAAAAACCAACTGTATCCCAGTGAGAGTCAGCAACTACAGGAGAGGGTGAAAAACCAACTGTATCCCAGTGAGAGTCAGCACCTTCAGGAGAGTGTGAAAAACCAACTGTATCCCAGTGAGAGTCAGCACCTTCAGGAGAGGGTGAAAAACCAACTGTATCCCAGTGAGAGTCAGCATCTTCAGGAGAGTGTGAAAAACCAACTGTATCCCAGTGAGAGTCAGCACCTTCAGGAGAGTGTGAAAAACCAACTGTATCCCAGTGAGAGTCAGCACCTTCAGGAGAGGGTGAAAAACCAACTGCATCCCAGTGAGAGTCAGCACCTTCAGGAGAGGGTGAAAAACCAACTGTATCCCAGTGAGAGTCAGCACCTTCAGGAGAGGGTGAAAAACCAACTGTATCCCAGTGAGAGTCAGCACCTTCAGGAGAGGGTGAAAAACCAACTGTATCCCAGTGAGAGTCAGCACCTTCAGGAGAGGGTGAAAAACCAACTGTATTCCAGTGAGAGTCAGCACATTCAGGAGAGGGTGAAAAACCAACTGTATTCCAGTGAGAGTCAGCACCTTCAGGAGAGGGTGAAAAACCAACTGTATCCCGGTGAGAGTCAGCACCTTCAGGAGAGGGTGAAAAACCAACTGTATTCCAGTGAGAGTCAGCACCTTCAGGAGAGGGTGAAAAACCAACTGTCTCCCAGTGAGTGTCAGCAACTTCAGGAGTGGTTTAAAATCCAACTGTATCCCAGTGAGAGTCAGCACCTTCAGGAGAGGGTTAAAATCCAACTGTATCCCAGTGAGAGTCAGCACCTTCAGGAGAGTTTGAAAAACCAACTGTATCCCAGTGAGAGTCAGCACCTTCTGGAGAGTGTGAAAAACCAACTGTATCCCAGTGAGAGTCAGCACCTTCAGGAGAGGGTGAAAAACCAACTGTATCCCAGAGAGAGTCAGCACCTTCAGGAGAGGGTGAAAAACCAACTGTATCCCAGTGAGAGTCAGCACCTTCAGGAGAGGGTGAAAAACCAACTGTTCACCAGTGAGAGTTAGCACCTTCAGGAGAGGGTGAAAAACCAACTGTGTTCCAGTGAGAGTCAGCACCTTCAGGAGAGGGTGAAAATTCAACTGTATCCCAGTGAGAGTCAGCACCTTCCGGAGAGGGTGAAAAACCAACTCTATTCCAGTGACAGTCAGTACCTTCAGGAGAAGGTGAAAAACCAACTGTATCCCAATGAGAGTCAGCACCTTCAGGAGAGGGTGAAAATCCAACTGCATTCCAGTGAGAGTCAGCACCATCAGGAGAGGGTGAAAAACCAACTGTATCCCAGTGAGAGTCAGCACCTTCAGGAGAGTGTGAAAAACCAACTGAATCCCAGTGAGAGTCAGCACCTTCAGGAGAGGGTCAAAATCCAACTGAATCCCACTGAGAGTCAGCACCTTCAGGAGAGGGTGAAAAATCAACTGTGTCCCAGTGAGAGTCAGCACCTTCAGGAGTGGGTGAAAAACCAACTGTATCCCAGAGAGAGTCAGCACCATCAGGAGAGGGTGAAAAACCAACTGTATCCCAGTGAGAGTCAGCACCTTCAGGAGAGTGTGAAAAACCAACTGAATCCCAGTGAGAGTCAGCACCTTCAGGAGAGGGTCAAAATCCAACTGAATCCCACTGAGAGTCAGCACCTTCAGGAGAGGGTGAAAACTCAACTGTATCCCAGTGAGAGTCAGCACCTTCAGGAGTGGGTGAAAAACCAACTGTATCCCAGAGAGAGTCAGCACCTTCAGGAGAGGGTGAAAAACCAACTGTATCCCAGTGAGAGTCAGCACCTTCAGGAGAGGGAGAAAAAACAACTGTATTCAAGTGAGAGTCAGCACCATCAGGAGAGGGTGAAAAACCAACTGTATCCCAGTGAGAGTCAGCAGCTTCAGGAGAGGGAGAATAACCAACTGTATTCAAGTGAGAGTCAGCACCATCAGGAGAGGGTGAAAAACGAACTTTATCCCAGTGAGAGGCAGTATCTTCAGGAGAGGGTGAAAAACCAACTGTACCCCAGTGAGAGTCAGCACCTTCAGGAGAGGGTGAAAAACCAACTGTCCCCCAGTGAGAGTCAGCATCTTCAGGAGAGGGAGAAAAACCAACTCTATCCCAGTGAGAGTCAGCACCTTCAGGAGAGGGTGAAATACAAACTGTATCCCAGTGAGAGTCAGCACCTTCAGGAGAGAATGAAAAACCAACTGTATCCCAGTGAGAGTCAGCACCTTCAGGAGAGGGTGAAAAACCAACTGTACCCCAGTGAGAGTCAGCACCTTCAGGAGAGGGTGAAAAACCAACTGCACCCCAGTGAGAGTCAGCACCTTCAGGAGAGTGAGAAAAACCAACTGTATCCCAGTGAGAGTCAGCACCTTCAGGAGAGGGTGAAAAACCATCTGTACCCCAGTGAGAGTCAGCACCTTCAGGAGAGGGTGAAAAACCAACTGTATCCCAGTGAGAGTCAGCACCTTCAGGAGAGAATGAAAAACCAACTGTATCCCAGTGAGAGTCAGCACCTTCAGGGGAGGGTGAAAAACCAACTGTGTACCAGTGAGAGTCAGCACCTTCAGGAGAGGGTGAAAAACCAACTGGATCCCAGTGAGAGTCAGCACCTTCAGGAGAGGGTGAAAAACCATCTGTACACCAGTGAGAGTCAGCACCTTCAGGAGAGGGTGAAAAACCAACTGTACCCCAGTGAGAGTCAGCACCTTCAGGAGAGGGTGAAAAACCATCTGTACCCCAGTGAGAGTCAGCACCTTCAGGAGAGGGTGAAAAACCGACTGTATCCCAGTGAGAGTCAGCACCTTCAGGAGAGGGTGAAAAACCATCTGTACCCCAGTGAGAGTCAGCACCTTCAGGAGAGGGTGAAAAACCAACTGTATCCCAGTGAGAGTCAGCACCTTAGGAGAGGGTGAAAAACCAACTGTACCCCAGTGAGAGTCAGCACCTTCAGGAGAGGGTGAAAAACCAACTGTACCCCAGTGAGAGTCAGCACCTTCAGGAGAGGGTGAAAAACCATCTGGACCCCAGTGAGAGTCAGCATCTTCAGGAGAGGGTGAAAAACCAACTGTATCCCAGTGAGAGTCAGCACCTTCAGGAGAGGGTGAAAAACCAACTGTATCCCAGTGAGAGTCAGCACCTTCAGGAGAGGGTGAAAAACCATCTGGACCCCAGTGAGAGTCAGCATCTTCAGGAGAGGGTGAAAAACCAACTGTGTCCCAGTGAGAGTCAGCACCTTCAGGAGAGGTTGAAAAACCATCTGTACCCCAGTGAGAGTCAGCACCTTCAGGAGAGGGTGAAAAACCATCTGTACCCCAGTGAGAGTCAGCACCTTCAGGAGAGGGTGAAAAACCAACTGCATCCCAGTGAGAATCAGCACCTTCAGTAGAGGGTGAAAAACCATCTGTCCCCCTGTGAGAGTCAGCACCTTCAGGAGAGGGTGAAAAACCAACTGTACCCCAATGAGAGTCAGCACCTTCAGGAGATGGTGAAAAACCAACTGTATCCCAGTGAGAGTCAGCACCTTCAGGAGAGGGTGAAAAACCAACTGTATCCCAGTGAGAGTCAGGACCTTCAGGAGAGGGTGAAAAACCAACTGTGTCCCAGTGACAGTCAGCACCTTCAGGAGAGGGTGAAAAACCAACTGTACCCCAGTGAGAGTCAGCACGTTCAGGAGAGGGTGAAAAACCATCTGTACCCCAGTGAGAGTCAGCACCTTCAGGAGAGGGTGAAAAACCAACTGTACCCCAGTGAGAGTCAGCACCTTCAGGAGAGGGTGAAAAACCAACTGCACCCCAGTGAGAGTCAGCACCTTCAGGAGAGGGAGAAAAACCAACTGTATCCCAGTGAGAGTCAGCACCTTCAGGAGAGGGTGAAAAACCATCTGTACCCCAGTGAGAGTCAGCACCTTCAGGAGAGGGTGAAAAACCAACTGTATCCCAGTGAGAGTCAGCACCTTCAGGAGAGAATGAAAAACCAACTGTATCCCAGTGAGAGTCAGCACCTTCAGGGGAGGGTGAAAAACCAACTGTGTACCAGTGAGAGTCAGCACCTTCAGGAGAGGGTGAAAAACCAACTGGATCCCAGTGAGAGTCAGCACCTTCAGGAGAGGGTGAAAAACCATCTGTACACCAGTGAGAGTCAGCACCTTCAGGAGAGGGTGAAAAACCAACTGTACCCCAGTGAGAGTCAGCACCTTCAGGAGAGGGTGAAAAACCATCTGTACCCCAGTGAGAGTCAGCACCTTCAGGAGAGGGTGAAAAACAGACTGCATCCCAGTGAGAGTCAGCACCTTCAGGAGAGGGTGAAAAACCATCTGTACCCCAGTGAGAGTCAGCACCTTCAGGAGAGGGTGAAAAACCAACTGTATCCCAGTGAGAGTCAGCACCTTAGGAGAGGGTGAAAAACCAACTGTACCCCAGTGAGAGTCAGCACCTTCAGGAGAGGGTGAAAAACCATCTGGACCCCAGTGAGAGTCAGCATCTTCAGGAGAGGGTGAAAAACCAACTGTATCCCAGTGAGAGTCAGCACCTTCAGGAGAGGGTGAAAAACCAACTGTATCCCAGTGAGAGTCAGCACCTTCAGGAGAGGGTGAAAAACCATCTGGACCCCAGTGAGAGTCAGCATCTTCAGGAGAGGGTGAAAAACCAACTGTGTCCCAGTGAGAGTCAGCACCTTCAGGAGAGGTTGAAAAACCATCTGTACCCCAGTGAGAGTCAGCACCTTCAGGAGAGGGTGAAAAACCATCTGTACCCCAGTGAGAGTCAGCACCTTCAGGAGAGGGTGAAAAACCAACTGCATCCCAGTGAGAGTCAGCACCTTCAGTAGAGGGTGAAAAACCATCTGTCCCCCTGTGAGAGTCAGCACCTTCAGGAGAGGGTGAAAAACCAACTGTACCCCAATGAGAGTCAGCACCTTCAGGAGATGGTGAAAAACCAACTGTATCCCAGTGAGAGTCAGCACCTTCAGGAGAGGGTGAAAAACCAACTGTATCCCAGTGAGAGTCAGGACCTTCAGGAGAGGGTGAAAAACCAACTGTATCCCAGTGACAGTCAGCACCTTCAGGAGAGGGTGAAAAACCAACTGTACCCCAGTGAGAGTCAGCACGTTCAGGAGAGGGTGAAAAACCATCTGTACCCCAGTGAGAGTCAGCACCTTCAGGAGAGGGTGAAAAACCATCTGTACCCCAGTGAGAGTCAGCACCTTCAGGAGAGGGTGAAAAACCAAATGTACCCCAGTGAGAGTCAGCACCTTCAGGAGAGGGTGAAAAACCATCTGTACCCCAGTGAGAGTCAGCACCTTCAGGAGAGGGTGAAAAACCAACTGTATCCCAGTGAGAGTCAGCACCTTCAGGAGAGGGTGAAAAACCAACTGTATCCCAGTGAGAGTCAGCACCTTCAGGAGAGGGTGAAAAACCATCTGTCCCCCAGTGAGAGTCAGCACCTTCAGGAGAGGGTGAAAAACCAACTGTCCCCCAGTGAGAGTCAGCATCTTCAGGAGAGGGAGAAAAACCAACTCTGTCCCAGTGAGAGTCAGCACCTTCAGGAGAGGGTGAAAAACCATCTGTACCCCAGTGAGAGTCAGCACCTTCAGGAGAGGGTGAAAAACCAACTGTATCCCAGTGAGAGTCAGCACCTTCAGGATATGGTGAAAAACCAACTGTATCCCAGTGAGAGTCAGCACTTTCAGGAGAGGGTGAAAAACCAACTGTATCCCAGTGAGAGTCAGCACCTTCGGAGAGGGTGAAAAACCAACTGTACCCCACTGAGAGTCAGCACCTTCAGGAGAGGGTGAAAAACCAACTGTACCCCAGTGAGAGTCAGTACCTTCAGGAGAGGGTGAAAAACCAACTGTATCCCAGTGAGAGTCAGCACCATCAGGAGAGGGTGAAAAACCAACTGTATCCCAGTGAGAGTCAGCACCTTCAGGAGAGGGTGAAAAACCATCTGTATCCCAGTGAGAGTCAGAACCTTCAGGAGAGGGTGAGAAACCATCTGTACCCCAGTGAGAGTCAGCACCTTCAGGAGAGGGTGAAAAACCAACTGTATCCCACTGAGAGTCAGCACCTTCAGGAGAGGGTGAAAAACCATCTGTACCCCAGTGAGAGTCAGCACCTTCAGGAGAGGGTGAAAAACCATCTGTACCCCAGTGAGAGTCAGCACCTTCAGGAGAGGGTGAAAAACCAACTGTGTCCCAGTGAGAGTCAGCACCTTCAGGAGAGGGTGAAAAACCAACTGTATCCCAGTGAGAGTCAGCACCTTCAGGATATGGTGAAAAACCAACTGTATCCCAGTGAGAGTCAGCACTTTCAGGAGAGGGTGAAAAACCAACTGTATCCCAGTGAGAGTCAGCACCTTCGGAGAGGGTGAAAAACCAACTGTACCCCACTGAGAGTCAGCACCTTCAGGAGAGGGTGAAAAACCAACTGTACCCCAGTGAGAGTCAGCACCTTCAGGAGAGGGTGAAAAACCAACTGCATCCCAGTGAGAGTCAGCACCATCAGGAGAGGGTGAAAAACCAACTGTATCCCAGTGAGAGTCAGCACCTTCAGGAGAGGGTGAAAAACCATCTGTATCCCAGTGAGAGTCAGCACCTTCAGGAGAGGGTGAGAAACCATCTGTACCCCAGTGAGAGTCAGCACCTTCAGGAGAGGGTGAAAAACCAACTGTATCCCAGTGAGAGTCAGCACCTTCAGGAGAGGGTGAAAAACCATCTGTACCCCAGTGAGAGTCAGCACCTTCAGGAGAGGGTGAAAAACCATCTGTACCCCAGTGAGAGTCAGCACCTTCAGGAGAGGGTGAAAAACCAACTGTGTCCCAGTGAGAGTCAGCACCTTCAGGAGAGGGTGAAAAACCAACTGTATCCCAGTGAGAGTCAGCACCTTCAGGAGAGGGTGAAAAACCAACTGTATCCCAGTGAGAGTCAGCACATTCAGGAGAGGGTGAAAAACCATCTGTATCCCAGTGAGAGTCAGCACCTTCAGGAGAGAGTGAAAAACCAACTGTATCCCAGTGAGAGTCAGCACCTTCAGGAGAGGGTGAAAAACCAACTGTATCCCAGTGAGAGTCAGCACCATCGGGATAGGGTGAAAAACCAACTGTACCCCAGTGAGAGTCAGCACCTTCAGGAGAGGGTGAAAAACCAACTGTATCCCAGTGAGAGTCAGCACCTTCAGGAGAGGGTGTAAAACCAACTGTATCCCAGTGAGATTCAGCACCTTCAGGAGAGGGTGAAAAACCAACTGTATCCCAGTGAGAGTCAGCACCTTCAGGAGAGGGAGAAAAACCAACTGTATCCCAGTGAGAGTCAGCACCTTCAGGAGATGGTGAAAAACCAACTGTATCCCAGTGAGAGTCAGCACCTTCAGGAGAGGGTGAAAAACCATCTGTATCCCAGTGAGAGTCAGCACCTTCAGGAGAGGGTGAAAAACCCACTGTATCCCAGTGAGAGTCAGCACCTTCAGGAGAGGGTGAAAGACCAACTGCATCCCAGTGAGAGTCAGCACCTTCAGGAGAGGGTGAAAAACCAACTGTATCCCAGTGAGAGTCAGCACCTTCAGGAGAGGGTGAAAAACCCACTGTATCCCAGTGAGAGTCAGCACCTTCAGGAGAGGGTGAAAGACCAACTGCATCCCAGTGAGAGTCAGCACCTTCAGGAGAGGGTGAAAAACCATCTGTACCCCAGTGAGAGTCAGCACCTTCAGGAGAGGGTGAAAAACCATCTGTACCCCAGTGAGAGTCAGCACCTTCAGGAGAGGGTGAAAAACCAACTGTATCCCAGTGAGAGTCAGCACCTTCAGGAGAGGGTGAAAAACCAACTGTATCCCAGTGAGAGTCAGCACCTTCAGGAGAGGGTGAAAAACCAACTGTATCCCAGTGAGAGTCAGCACCTTCAGGAGAGGGTGAAAAACCAACTGTATCCCAGTGAGAGTCAGCACCTTCAGGAGAGGGTGAAAAACCAACTGTATCCCAGTGAGAGTCAGCACCTTCAGGAGAGGGTGAAAAACCAACTGTATCCCAGTGAGAGTCAGCACCTTCAGGAGAGGGTGAAAAACCAACTGTATCCCAGTGAGAGTCAGCACCTTCAGGAGAGGGAGAAAAACCAACTGTATCCCAGTGAGAGTCAGCACCTTCAGGAGAGTGTGAAAAACCAACTGTATCCCAGTGAGAGTCAGCACCTTCAGGAGAGGGTGTAAAACAAACTGTATCCCAGTGAGAGTCAGCACCTTCAGGAGAGGGTGAAAAACCAACTGTATCCCAGTGAGAGTCAGCACCTTCAGGAGAGGGTGAAAAACCATCTGTACCCCAGTGAGAGTCAGCACCTTCAGGAGAGGGTGAAAAACCATCTGTATCCCAGTGAGAGTCAGCATCTTCAGGAGAGGGTGAAAAACCAACTGTGTCCCAGTGAGAGTCAGCACCTTCAGGAGAGGGTGAAAAACCAACTGTATCCCAGTGAGAGTCAGCACCTTCAGGAGAGGGTGAAAAACCAACTGTATCCCAGTGAGAGTCAGCACCTTCAGGAGAGGGTGAAAAACCAACTGTATCCCAGTGAGAGTCTGCACCTTCAGGAGAGGGTGAAAAACCAACTGTATCCCAGTGAGAGTCAGCACCTTCAGGAGAGGGTGAAAAACCAACTGTATCCCAGTGAGAGTCAGCACCTTCAGGAGAGGGTGAAAAACCAACTGTATCCCAGTGAGAGTCTGCACCTTCAGGAGAGGGTGAAAAACCAACTGCATCCCAGTGAGAGTCAGTCCCTTCAGGACAGTGTGAAAAACCAACTGTATCCCAGTGACTCATGATTCACTCTGTTGCACTCAGGGTCAGTCAGTGTCTCCTCAGCCTCCTCACTCTCCCCTCAGTCTTGTATTACTCCTGATTCACTCTGTTGCAGTAAGTGTCAGTCATTGTCTCCTCAGCCTCCTCACTCTCCCCTCAGTCTGGTGTTACTCCTGATTCACTCTGTTGCAGTTAGGGTCAGTCAGTATCTCCTGAGCCTCCTCACTCTCCCCTTAGTCTGGTATTACTCCTGATTCACTCTGTTGCAGTGAGGCTCAGTCAGTGCCTCCTGAGTCTCCTCACTCTCCCCTCAGTCTGGTATAACTCCTGATTCAGTCTGTTGCAGTAAGGGTCAGTCAGTGTCTCCTGAGCCTCCTCACTCTCCCCTCAATCTGGTATTACTCCTGATTCACTCTGTTGCAGTAAGGCTCAGTCAGTGTCTCCTGAGCCTCCTCACTCTCCCCTCAGTCTGGTATTACTCCTTATTCACTCTGTTGCAGTAAGGGTCGGTCAGTGTCTCCTGAGCCTCCTCACTCTCCCCTCAGTCTGGTGTTACTCCTGATTCACTCTGTTGCAATAAGGCTCAGTCAATGTCTCCTCAGCCTCCTCACTCTCCCCTCAATCTGGTATTATTCCTGATTCAGTCTGTCGTGTTTGAAATGATGAGGAGATAAAGTTTTAATGTGTGTGCTCTGGAGCGGGTGAAGGTGCAGTTTCTGTAATACCTGAGGATCGCTGCAGGACTTGTCTGCTGATACACTGACAGCCCTGCTATTGTGCTGTTCTTTCAGGCAGTCGAGCCAACCACAGAGGCACATGCAGCGCCCGAGGGGTACAGCCTATCAGACTGGCGTTTGGTGTGGCTGATATTTACTGGTATTTGTGAAGGAGCTCAGATGTTATCGAATACCAGCTTCTCTGTGTCTCATTTGCTTTCGCAAAGCTTGTGTTTGCGTCCTCAATCAGACTTGGAGATCTCTGTTCAGCTCACTGCCTCTCCTCACCTCTCTGAGCATGTTACTGGGTGAGTTGGGGATTTGCAGTTATCACTGTTGGAAGTTAATGTTGTCCTTTCACACCCACTTTACTGATTCTAGTGTTGAGTAACTGAACCGGGACAGTGTGACTCGTTCCGCAGACTCTCTTGTATCAGCCTGTGACTCTCCGAGGGGCAGCTCTGGTCATCAGCTTTGCTGCACCTTGATCGTTTAGTTTCTGCCTTTTAGCCTGTTTCAAACAAATTCCAGGTGCGGATTTCTGAGTGTATTTAGCTCTGATCCTGTTCCCAGTGGCAGGAGGGTCCGTAAGCAGAGGACATGGATTTAAGATAATTGCTTAAAGTGCCAGAGGCGAGATGAGGAGAATTTATTTTAACGCAGCGAGTTGTTATGATCTGGAATTCGCTGCCTGAAAGGACGGTGGGAGCAGGTTCAATGATAACTTTCAAAAGGGGATTGAAAAGGAAAAAATTTGCAGGGGAAAGAGCAGGAGAATGGGATGAATTGGATGGCTCATTCAAAGAGCTGGCACAGGCACGATGGGCTGAAAGGCCTCCTTCTGTTCTCTAAGATTCGATGATTTAATGGAAGCTATAGGTGTCTCCAAGGCCAGGAAATTAGGTGAGATTTATTTCAAACAGGCAAACAAAAACCCAACAAATTGTAAAGGAAATCTATTTCTGTATCGTCACCTATCCGAGAGTCCCACTTCAAGAAGTGTGTGCATGAGAGGGCCGCGTGTGTACAAGAGCTGTGTGTAAGAGTAGGTGTGCATACAGGACCATTGTGTGTGTGTGCACAAGAGCACCATGTCTGGAAGAGGTGTGTTCCTGTGTGTGTTTGTGTACTTCTGTGTGTGTGTGTGTTTGTGTGTGTGTGTTTTTTCTGTGTCTGTATCTGTGCGTGTATGTGGGTTTGTTTGTGTGTGTGTGTGTGTCTGTTTGTATCTGTGTGTCTGTTTGTGTGTGTGTGTGTGTGTGTGTGTGTCTGTTTGTGTGTGTGTGTGTGTGTGTGTCTGTTTGTGTGTGTGTGCGGCTATGTGTGTGTGTGTGTCTGTTTGTGTGTGTGCGGCTATGTGTGTGTGTGTGTCTGTTTGTGTGTGTGTCTGTTTGTGTGTGTGTGTGTCTGTTTGTGCGTGTGTGCGTCTATTTATGTGTGTGTGTTTGAGTGTGTGTCTGTGTCTGTGTGTTTGAGTGTGTGTGTGTCTGTTTGTGCGTGTGTGCATCTATTTGTGTGTGTGTGTGTGTGTCTATGTATGTGTGTGTCTGTGTGTGTGTGTGTATGTGTGTCTGTATGTGTGTGTGTGTCTGTGTGTGCGTGTCTATTTGTGTGTGTGTGTGTGTCTGTGTGTGTGTGTGTGTCTGTGTGTGTGTGTGTGTCTGTGTGTGTGTATGTGTGTGTGTATGTGTGTTTGTGTGTGTGTCTATGTGTATGTGTGTTTGTGTGTGTGTGTGTCTGTGTGTGTGTTTGTGTGTGTGTGTGTGTCTATGTGTGTGTGTCTGTGTGTGTATGTGTGTTTGTGTGTGTGTCTATGTGTGCGTGTGTGTGTCTGTGTGTGTCTATGTGTGTGTATGTGTGTGTGTATGTGTTTGTGTGTCTGTCTGTGTGTGTGTCTGTGTGTTTGTGTGTGTCTGTGTGTGTGTCTGTGTGTGTATGTGTGTGTGTCTGTGTGTTTGTGTGTGTATGTGTGTTTGTGTGTGTCTATGTGTGTGTCTGTGTGTGTATGTGTGTTTGTGTATGTCTGTGTGTGTGTCTATTTGTGTGTGTGTGTGTCTGTGTGTGTATGTGTCTGTGTGTCTGTGTCTGTATCTGTGTGTGTGTATGTGTGTGTGTATGTGTGTTTGTGTGTGTGTCTATGTGTGTGTGTGTTTGTGTGTGTGTCTATGTGTGCGTGTGTGTGTGTCTGTGTGTCTGTGTGTTTGTGTGTGTCTATGTGTGTGTGTATGTGTGTGTGTCTGTGTGTTTGTGTGTGTGTCTATGTGTGTGTGTCTGTGTGTTTGTGTGTGTCTATGTGTGTATGTGTGTTTGTGTGTGTCTGTGTGTGTGTCTATGTGTGTGTGTGTGTCTGTGTGTGTCTGTGTGTGTGTCTATGTGTGTGTGTGTGTCTGTGTGTGTCTGTGTGTGTGTGTGTGGGTCTGTGTGTCTGTGTGTGTGTGTGTGGGTCTGTCTGTGTGTGTGTGTGTGTGTGTGTGGGTCTGTGTGTGTGTGTGTGTGTGTGTTTGTGTGTGTGTGGGTCTGTGTGTGTGTGTGTGTGTGTGTGTGTGTTTGTGTGTGTGTGGGTCTGTGTGTGTGTGTGTGTGTGTGTGTGGGTCTGTGTGTGTTTGTGTGTGTGTGTGGGTCTGTGTGTGGGTCTGTGTGTGTGTGTGTGTGTGTGTGTGTGTTTGTGTGCCTGCATTCTCCACTCACCTTTCATAACATGATCGAATTCCTCATTAAGATGGAGAGTGAAGTAGTTGAATCTGAAACTAGGGTCCTGAATCTAAATAAAGGAAATTATGAAAGTATGAGGTGTGAGTTGGCTATGATAGAATGGGGAACTTTACTAAAAGGGATGATGGTGGATAGGCAATGGCTAATATTTAAAGAACATGTGCAGGAATTACAACAATTATTCATTCCTGTCTGGTGCAAAAATAAAACAGGAAAGGTGACTCAACCATGGCTTACAAAAGAAATTAGGGATAGTATTAGATCCAAAGAGGAGACATATAAAATTGCCAGAAAAAGCGGCAAGCCTGAGGATTGGGAGCAGTTCAGAATTCAGCAAAGGAGGACAAAGAGATTGATTAAGAGGGGAAAAATAGAGTATGAGAGTAAACTAGCAGGGAACATAAAAACTGACTGTAAAAGCTTCTATAAATATGTCAAGAGATAAAGATTAGTGATGACAAATGTAGGTCCCTTACAGTCAGAAATGGGGGAAATTATAATGGGGAACAAAGAAATGGCAGAACAATTAAACACATACTTTGGTTCTGTCTTCACAAAGGAGGATACAAATAACCTGCCAGAAATGTTAGGGAGCCAAGGGTCTAGTGAGAGAGAGGAACTGAAGGAAACCAGTATTAGTAAAAAAAAATAGTGCTAGGGAAATTAATGGGGCTAAAGGCTGACAAATCCCCAGGGCCTGATAATCTACATCCCAGAGTACGAAAGGAAGTGGCCCTGGAAATAGTGGATGCGTTGGTGATCATCTTCCAAAATTCTATAGACTCTGGAACAGTTCCTACAGATTGGAGGGTGGCAAATGTAACCCCACTATTTAAAAAAGGAGGGAGAGAAAAAACAGGGAATTACAGACCAGTTAGCCTAACATCAGTCGTGGGGAAAATGCTAGAATCCATTATAAAGGATGTGATAACAGAACACCTGGAGGGCATTAACGGGATTGGACAAAGCCAGCATGGGTTTATGAAAGGGAAATCATGCTTAACAAATCTACTGGAGTTTTTTGATGAGGTAACTAGTAGAATCGATAGGGGAGAACCAGTGGATGTGGTGTATTTGGATTTTCAGAAGGCTTTTGATAAGGTCCCACACAAGAGGTTAGTGTGCAAAATTAAAGCACATGGGATTGGGGGTAATATACTGGCATGGATTGAGAATTGGTTGACAGACAGGAAACAGAGAGTAGGAATAAACGGGTCTTTTTCCGGGTGGCAGGCAGTGACGAGTGGGGTACCGCAAGGATCAGTGCTTGGGCCCCAGCTATTCACAATATATATCAATGATTTGGATGAGGGAACTGAATGTAACATTTCCAAGTTTGCAGACGACACAAAGCTGGGGTGGAATGTGAGCTGTGAGGACGATGCAAAGAGGCTCCAATGTGATTTAGACAAGTTGGGTGAGTGGGCAAGAACATGGCAGATGCAGTATAACATGGATAAATGTGAGGTTATCCACTTTGGTTGTAAAAACAGAAAGGCAGATTATTATCTGAATGGTGATAGATTGGGAAAAGGGGAGGTGCAACGAGACCTGGGTGTCCTTGTACACCAGTCGCTGAAAGTGAGCACTCAGGTGCAGCAAGCAGTTAGGAAGGCGAATGGTATGTTGGTCTTCATTGCAAGAGGATTTGAGTACAGGAGCAGGGATGTCTTACTGCAGTTATACAGGGCCTTGGTGAGACCACATCTGGAGTATTGTGTGCAGTTTTGGTCTCCTTATCTGAGGAAGGATGTCCTTGCCATGGAGGGAGTGCAACGAAGGTTTACCAGACTGATTCCTGGGATGGCAGGACTGACGTATGAGGAGAGATTGGGTCGACTAGGCCTACATTCACTGGAGTTTAGCAGAATGAGAGGTGATCTCATCGAAACATATAAAATTCTAACAGGACCAGACAGACTAGATGCAGGGAGGATGTTCCCGATGGCTGGGGAGTCTAGAACCAGGGGTCACAGTCTCAGGATACGGGGTATGCCATTTAGAACAAAGATGAGGAGAAATTTCTTCACTCAGAGGGTGGTGAACCTGTGGAATTCTCTACCACAGAAGGCAGTGGAGGCCAAGTCATTAGATGTATTCAAGAAGGAGATAGATATATTTCTTAATGCTAAAGGGATCAAGGGATATGGGGAAAAAGCGGGAACAGGGTATTGAGTTAGACGATCAGCCATGATCATTTTGAATGGCAGAGCAGGCCCGAAGGGCCGAATGGCCTACTCTTGCTCCTATTTTTCTATGTTTCTATGTGTGTGTGTGTGTGTGTGTGTCTGCTTGTGTGTGTGCGTCTGTCTGTGTGTGTGCTTATCTGTTTGTATCTGTGTGTCTGTCTGTCTGTGTGTGTCTCTATGTCTGTGTGTGTGTGTCTGTTTTTATTTGAGTGTGTCTGTTTGTATCTGTGTGTGTCTGTCTGTGTGTGTGCGTGTGTGTCTGTTTGTGTGTGTCTCTATGTCTGTTTGTGTGTGTGTGTATCTGTTTGTGTGCATGTGTGTCTGTTTGTGTGTGTCTCTATGTCTGTTTGTGTGTGTGTATCTGTTTGTGTGTGTGTCAGTTTGTGTGTGAATATATCTGTTTGTGTATGTGTCTGTTTGTGTGTATCTGTTTGTGTGTGTCTCTATGTCTGTTTGTGTGTGTGTGTGTGTGTGTGTGTATCTGTTTGTGTGTGTGTGTCAGTTTGTGTGTGAATATGTCTGTTTGTGTCTGTGTCTGTTTGTGTGTGTGTGTGTCTGTTTGTGTGTGTGTGTCTGTTTGTGAATGTGTGCCTGTTGTATCTGTGTGTGTCTGTTTGTGTGTGTGTGTCTGTCTGTGTGTGTCTCTATGTCTGTGTATGTGTGTCTGTTTTTATCTGTGTGTGTCTGTTTGTATCTGTGTGTGTCTGTTTGTGTGTGTGTCTGTTTGTGTGTGTCTCTATGTCTGTTTGTGTGTGTGTGTATCTGTTTGTGTGTGTGTGTGTGTGTCAG